>NW_016690244.1:960390-976120 GCF_001604755.1 Lepidothrix coronata
CACACAAGTGAAAAACACACACTCCTTCCTCTGCACTGACTCAGTTGTTGCATAAAGATTATTTTTTCCAATCGCACTTCAATCTCTTCAACACAGACTGGTTTTGGGCTATTGCCAAGACTTTAATGAAAGCTTCACTAAAGCAGCCATAAAAAATCATTTAATTTGTGCTAAGATGCCCCCTGAACCTGAACTTGCCTGCTTGGCTTGACTCTGTACTGCCAGTTGACTCCTGCGTATCAGATCTCAGTTGTTACAATCTTCTAATTCTTTCCCACACTCATCCAAGGATTTTCTTGATCTTTCTATGGATGGTAACATCCACATGTTACCATCGTCCTGGTGAACTATGTTCACCTAGTTGGCAACTGACCTAGACACAGACAAACATGTAATCAAGGAATTATTACAACAATCAAATCAAGGGATGGTATCTCCATTGCTGGCTCACGTACCAAGATGGGCAGCCAGCAAAACATCCCTTTTACATGAAATTCATAGGTGGAAAACAGCCTACCACAAGCTTTTCTGTCCATGTATATTATGCTAAGAGTATACAGGCACGGGCTAAAAATAAGTAAACCAACGCAGGAAGCTTGGATGTAACAGGAACTCCAGTCAAGGGAGAAGACAATAGAAAGAGCTGCTCCAGGTGGAGAAGCATAGCTACTATGAGACAGTTCAAGGCTTCAATCTCTGCGACAGCAATTTTCTGAAGTGCTTCTTGCGGCTTGACTAGGACCAGACAAAGAGGAGATGACCTGTTGAGTTAGTTCAAGGCATAGTTCAGAAAATGGTAATGGACACAGAAGGTTTAATTTATTATGACTTGGGAAAGCTTGGATAGATGGAGAGTATAAAGAAAGAAATGTCTCTATACAACAGAAATAAATTTTTCACATCTGAAATCAAAATCAATACAGAATAGTTTTTACAGTTAAGACTTTAAAAAAAAAAAAACAAGTGTTAAGGAGAGCAACATGATGTAAAAGATATTTGAAGGATTAAGTCATTAAACCAGAGATTAAATTTTCAAATAAAGTTTAACATAGAAGTTCATGAAAGTCTAAGAGGAAACAGTGAATTACAGTGTCAACAAATAAATAAAACTTGTTATGGCAGGTCTACAAAAACAGATGATCAGCTCAAGATTACCCTCCCAAATACATTGTAAGAGCCTAAAAATGAGGGGATGGTCTGAAATGCTTGGCTGTATGTGATAATAAGATATCTCAAAAGTTTGGTGAAAAGTATAGTCTTCATCATAATACTGAAGGTGTACTAATTATATAGGAATGACCTAGTAGGGACAACTCTGAATGAGCATTTACATATTAAAGAAAGCAGAGAGTCAAATAGGACACAAAAATTAACAATGTCAATAAGAAGCATTGAGTCCATACAGAGCAAATTTTCCATGCCCAAAATGAAAAGGGTTGTTATTATTTTTGCTGTTGTTATTATTATTATAAAGATAATTATATTCTTAAGTATCCAGAGGAGTGGCTGGGAATAAGAGTGCAAGTGCAAAAGACTAATTATGGAGCAGTTTCATCTTCTTACATACTGAGCAAATTTCACAATATCACATAATAAGCAATTTTACACCATTTAAACTACATTTTCTTGGAACAACTAACATCCAGAAGCGGAGAAGCAATGCTTGATTGTTTCCTGAGTACATTACTGGATTTGTATCAAAATGATTCTGATATAGTGACCATGACTATTAAAGAAAGACAGTCTCAAAGACAGCAATTCACATCCATGCCAAACCCCAGCATTTAGGATTGGCACATTAGAAGTATAGAACATGATAGAACAGCTGCAACCTTCTACTGGCTAACAACATCTTTCTAAAACGCGTGAGAAACAGGAGAATTTCAGGTCATAGGGATGTAAAGAAGCACACTTGTAGGGGTACAGATGAAAGAATGCTTTGCACTGATGTTTGCTATGGAGGAGCTTAGTTAAGTTTCTTCACTCATACAGTGCTCTGAAGGAGCAGCCAGGAGGAGGTGTCTCAAACTGAAGAGCCAGTAGTAAAGAATCCTAGAATCATAGAATCAGATGGGTTGGAAAGGGCCTCTGAGATCATCAAGTCCAACCCTTGATCCACTACCACCGTGGTTACTAGACCATGGCACTAAGTGCCACATCCAGTCTCATCTTAAAAACCTCCAGGAACGGAGAATTCACCACTTCCCTGGGCAGCCCATTCCAATGCCTGATTACCCTCTCTGTAAAGAATTTCTTCCTAATATCCAACCTAAAAGTCCCCTGGCAGAGCTTAAGACCATGCCCTCTTGTCTTACTGATAGCTGCCTGGGAGAAGAGACCAACACCCACCTGGCTACAACCTCCTTTCAGGGAGTTGTAGAGAGTGATGAGGTCTCCTCTGAGCCTCTTCTTCTCCAGGCTGAACAACCCCAGCTTCCTCAGCCTCTCCTCATAGGACTTGTGCTCAAGTCCCTTCACCAGCCTCGTTGCTCTTCTCTGGACCTGCTCCAGCACCTCAATATCCTTCCTGAACTGAGGGGCCCAGAACTGGACACAGTACTCCAGGTGTGGCCTCACCAGCACTGAGTACAGGGGAACAATCACTTCCCTGGACCTGTTGGCCGCACTGTTCCTGATCCAGGCCAGGATGCCATTGGTCTTCTTGGCCACCTGGGCACACTGCTGGCTCATGTTCAGCTTCCTGTCAATCCAGACTCCCAGGTCCCTTTCTGCCTGGCTGCTCTCCAGCCACTCTGTCCCCAGCCTGTAGCGCTGCAGGGGGTTGCTGTGACCAAAGTGCAGGACCCAGCACTTGGCCTTTTAGAACAAATCAGTAGAAGTAGTGTAAAAAAATGTCCAAAAAACAGATATTCCTGAAGAGTTCTAAAGGAATTGTGCTATTAAGCAGGAGCTGTAAACCCTCATTTAAATCAGACATGTTATCTGAAGAATGGAGGACTGGAAATCTGATGAAAATTTTTGGAAGATTGCCATAGGTAAGACCAATAAATCTAACTTCCTTCCAAGGAATCAGCAAAAACTGATCCCTCCAAACCACATGTAATCTAGTCCTCTTAGGCTTGAGTTGTGACACCTCTGAGGATCTACACAAACAGGACCCACATGACTTCATATTCTAGAGTATACATAACATATTCTAATATAAGTGAAAAATGTTCTGATCCAAAGTAAAAATTTTAAATTTTAATTGCTTAGTTGGTGTGGTCTAGATCACCAAAACAAATTTTAAAAATCCCAAACAAACAACAAACAACCAAAAAGACCAACCTTCTTAGACTTGACTAATGAAGTACAGTAAATAGTAAAAATAAGTGATAACCTGTGTATATATATTGATTATGTAGTGCAAGGAACATATATTGATCATATATGATCCAGTACCACAGTTCACAATCCCATGCCATGTTTCATGCCATTGCTTTTCATAACATTTCCATTTACTCTGCCTTACCTTGTTCTTTTTCCTCTGACTGATTTTTCCATTTCTCACCTATCATTTATTTCAAGCTCCAGTACTGACAACCTGTTCCCTGGCCTGTGCCGTTCCCTGTAATATCTAGTTATTTTCCCATTCTTGCTGCTTAGCTAATTTTCAGTGTTTTCTCAACTAAACACAGAGGTGTTTATTTTTTGTATACCTTTGTTAATTCTTGTTTCATCAGTGTTTAAACCTGAAGACCACTCCCTATATCAACCATAGCTCTAGTTTAACCTTGCGACAGCAAGATATTTTCCTGTGACTACTCAAAACTGATTTTGTGTGATGAATTCTGGCTCTGAACTTATTATTTCATCAATAATCATTTGACATAAGAGTTCTCAAATATTTAACATGGCACATTTCATTTCATCTTGCTTTTCATAGGCTTTTAGTTTCCTGAGCTTTGATGTTCATTCACATTGCTGGGTTGTGGAAAGCACTGATCATACGTTAACGTTCTTTTTCACTGAAATGACTATGACCTAAGCAATTTGAAAATGATTTAGACCCAACAGTCCATCAGTTAAACAGGTTCTGTAGCTGCAAAAGCTGCCTGAGAACTATGTACCAGTTTACTACAAAAACTTGAACATATATTTTCATATCAAACACCATCCTGCATTAGAATTCACGTACAAAATAGTTTTATAGTCTTTACCTTAATGAAAGATTGAACCTTTTTTATGAGTTTATAGAATCATTCTTACGTTTTCTGAGCAATCCAACCACGCCAGAACAAGACGTGCAAGGCCTACTAACGTAGTGCTGTAGCCACTGTAATTAGAACACAGCAGCATTATCTAAAGTCATGAAGTCATACTTACCTGCAACTGCATTAAAATGATGCTTGGGAAGCTAAACAATAACTATGTGTCAGGCTATCTAGAAACAGATGATCTGCTGAGAACAAGAGTCAAGCACACCAGCTAGGTGTAACATAGTAGGTACAGTCGACACAATCATGTCATGAACAGCAGATCACAATTCTGGAAGCAATATTTAGCCTGTAAGCTGAATGAAACAGACAGGCTAAGATTACTTCATACATTGAAGATTATGAGCACTGATTTTCTCTTGATTTTTAATTACATGTCAGAAACTTAAGTCTCTACCTCATACATAACAATCTCTATATGGACATATAAGGAGGGCTTTTTTTTACACAACTATTTAATGTTAAAATCAATTTCAAGGGCTACTTAATATTCAAAATATAACAATTTGGTAGTCAGATTCTGTATCTTTTTTTTCCCTAAGAAATCAATGAAAGGAAGCCTACAGATGACTCAGAAGAACACAGAAAGAGATTTCAAGAATACAAAAGGTTTTTGCAAAGAGAAAAGTAACAGTATTCATAAAAAAAAAGAGGATAATAAATAAGGAATTTAAACTGGACTTTAAAGTGAGAAAGCTCAGCTTAGACCACAAGAAACTTTCATAATGTTAACAGTTGTGAAAGACTGGGCTGGGGCACCTGTAAAGTTTTACAATATGATTTTCTTGGTCACATAACCACCTCATGGGTTTTGACGGAATCCATAATAATTGCAAATTTTAAACAGTAACAGTCAGTAGCAGCTCAGTAACCCCAGATGCAGCAGCCTGAGTCTTCCTGAGTGAGAATAGAACATAACTTCTGGCTGTCAAGTGAACTATCAAAACTATTAGTCAATGAATTACCAACAGGAGTTCAACTAGAGCTAGAGAGTGGATACAAATTATTACAGGTAGCAAGCCTATCTGGTTATTATTTCTCTGGCTCAGAATAACTGAGCTTTTGCTCATTTAGAGACTGGTAAAAGGCCAACCTTTGAAGTTTGTAAAAAAGAATAACTGGTTACATACAAGCACCTGTGAGAAGTTTATCAAGTCTAATTGGTCCTACCTTGAGGCAAATAATCAATCTCAAAATCCTTTCCAGACTTATTTTCTATTATTTTAGTGATCCTATTGGCATAGAGAAAGGAAGAAGGGAAAATATGTCATGCACCAATTTCTCTAGCAAATGAGCTACAGAATAGAATATTTTTCATTGCTTTTATGTAAATGGATATTGCTAAAGCTATTCCTTTACAGATACATTGAACTAAAAGAGATCAGGTTCTCCTATTCTGCATTAAAGAGTGTCCACACATGCAAGTAATCCAGCAGTGTTTTCCCAAAATAACTATAGGCACATAGAAGACCTTCTGTAAAATAAGCAGTATGAAAGTTAGAAACACTGATTAAATATTTAATGACATGGCTTGAGAAATGGTCTCATGGGTTAAAGATCAGAAAAGAGAATGCAGATGCCTCTATTTTACCATTCCTCTTGAAGCTTTTATCTCCTTTCCATTTTACTCTGCTTTTTTAAATGACAAGCATTCACTAATCAGATGTGAAGATAGCAAGCTTCAATTCAGACAACCAGTAGCTAAAGAAAAATGCTTCAGAGGAATATTAGAAAGATAGCACCATCTCAATCCAACAATTCTGTTATAAAGAAGATGTCTAACACTTCCTGTAAGAATAAACAGGAAGGAAAAGAGAAGAATACAGAGCGGATCTGTACTGACAGACAGGAAAAAACTGCTGTGGAACCTGTTTAGTGGCAGTGAGAACAAAAAGTTGGCATGTTTCTTCTGTTCTTTACCCATTCAAACAAGATTATCAAAACTAGGATAGTTTCTGAACCGACCTTTTGTACCATTTCATATGAATCAAGAACATCACTTTTCTAAAATTTTGGGAGAATGCCAACATCTAAGATCAAGAATGGATGCCTCAGTACTTTACATTTAAACTCCATGATTTTGTTCCAGGTTTTCAAGAGTTTGTTTTTTGCTACCAGAGCCAAAACTTACCTGGATAATAGCAGTAGTCATTTTCCATCACTGCTCTCAGTAAATTCACTTAATTCTAGGCAGTGCTTTATTGGACAGCAACACTCACGGTCTGATTGCTTCAATAACATTCATTTCTCCTGCATTATCTGAAATGATGCCTTCTTAATGTGAAACAAATATTGCTAACATCTCCTCCTGCACTTTGTGACCTGTGGGTTTAGAAAAACATGAGCATACAGTTCCTCCGTTAGGAATTCCTCTTGGGTTTGTCGTATGCCTGTAAACCCCACCTTCTACCCCCTGCCTCATTTTTACAATGCATATAGAGTTTAAAAGCATGTCATGCAGATGCCTATTCCAGTAATTGCCTATGGGCCTTAAGGCAATTGAAACTCTGAATTCATTTTCCAGCTATGCTCAGCAGCAGTTTGAAGATTTTGAGCCATTTAAAACGCTTCCTTGAAGAATAATTCCTTAGCATCTGTTTTGGTTTTTTCCTCTCAGGTCACTCTAATTTAATCAACAGTTGCCTGATTTACTGCATGAGTTACCTTCACATACAAATATTAACGCAGGGGAACCTGAAAGGGCTACAAAGCCTTAAAGTGATTCAAGACATATTTTTTCCTGTAGGATAGTGGTCCTTTCAGCATATAGGGAAGGACTAATGGATGATAACTGAAGTCCATGAATAGAGCCTGACAGACTGGAGGCAGAAGAGGCCTCAGAAAAAGACCTTGCTCTAATCTGTTATTCTGACCTCTGATTCTCCTGGGTAGTTCCTGTTGAGGTAGGTATAAGCAAATGTGATGCTCATTGTCCAGCACCCTCAAGGATAGGAATTCCTTTTTTTCATGGTGCCTGAACAACGGAAAACCCTTCTTTAGTCACTTCCAAATCAAACATTCAGCTTCAATGCACCACTGGCATTTCTGCTCTGGTTATGGTGTGTGTAGAGCATAATGAAGCTCTTTCTAAATCAGACAGAGCTGTAGCATAGCTGGAGTGACAGGTTCACACTCTGATAAGTTGCCATGATTTCTATATAAGCTTCAAAAATTGGGTTTGTGAATTGGTTGAATAGCATGAAATTAAGGTAGGAGCCTGAACAAAGACCAAAGTAAAAATGTAGCTGAACATCCAAAGAAAACACCCTCACACTGAAATAACACTATGACACTTCCTCTCCTGTCCCCTTCTATCAATGTTCAAGACTACTGTCAGGCATCTGATCACATAAATGCCTTCATATTGTCAATTAAGTAAAATGTGGAGGTACAAACACTTCAGGCCAAAAGACTCTGGCTGGCTTTTCGATGGAATGTAAATATGTAAAACTGGTTTTAAAAGGGTCACTGTGAAAAAAGGGGGAAGTTGCTTCAAATGCTGGAGTCTATCAGTATCACACAACTTGGAAACGGCCCTGCCCTTTAGTCCTCAAGGTAGGAAAGACCTGGTTTGTGAGAAGTATGTGGAGCCCTTGTAAGAGAGCTGAGCTGTCGGCCCACTTTTGGTGGAAACGATTACAAGCTCACTACACAGGATAGTGTTAGAGAGCAACAGAAACAAAATGTAATTAGGCAGGGAAAACAGAGCAGGAGGCATCTAAGAGCCACTGCAGAAAGATGTTACATGATCAGAGGCAGGATTCAAACATATAAACAGTACATTATTAGCATTTGAGTCACATAGAGAGTAAACTCAAGAATTTTAGTGGCTTGCCAAGAAAATCAATGCCTTAAGTCACTGATGACTTGCAGAGCTAGGCATGAAACAGCTGTTGAGCTTGTGATGATGTTCTAACTAGATGACTAGTCCATAGCTTTTTAATTGGCCTTTCTGTTCTCAGCCACTTCTTTGAGAATGGATTTATATAAGTAGTGCCTGTCATTTACCATCTATGATCTGTTAATGATCTGAAATTCCAGCTCCCATGAAACAATTTGTTTTGAGTTCAAAGAAATTGTCCCCCACTGATAGACATCATATATCAAAATCTATCAACAGAATTGATTCAAGTGAGTTGCATCAGACAAACCAAGGACGGAATGCATACAAAAGTCTACTTGTGCAAAAGATTAAATGTCCATTACATCTATCTGTTCTTCAACACTTTTCAGGCACTTTGTCCAATGCAGAGAGATAATCTTGCATTTCACTCTTTTACTGGAATAATTTTTCAAAATTCTTTATCAACATGGAATTGGGTCCTGGGTTTGGATTTTTCTTGAGTGTTTGGAGATTCTGATGGGGAAAATGACAACATTTCATACAGGGATCAGTGAAGAACTGGGAAGATTTGATTCCTTTGCTAAACAGAAATCTCAAAGCAGGCAAACTGTCAGAAACCTTGGCAAAATACAAAATGCAAATGATTCTCCCTTCTGATTTTCAGCCACACTCAAGCTCCAGCTAGGAAGATCACACTCCTCTTCAAGCAACACCGAGTTCAAATTTGTTCTTATCTAGGTGATTGATTTAAGCCAGTGTAGTTTCAGGAAGAGACTGAAAACAGTAGCAAAGCAACTAGCCAACTCTCTTCATTCTCTGTGAGGCCCCACATGACACAGGAATCACTCCATCAGCTAATGCAGATAAAGAGATCTACATCCGAGGCTGTCAGCAGACCACATTTTACGAACATTACCTCCACTTAAGTTGTATTTGTGTCTGGTGTTCCTGTAGCAATTATCGTTCTGGCTGTACTTTAGAATACCTAATTCAATTGGACAGATGAAGACACTGAGTTGTACAAATGCATGCTGCAAAAGAAGTGTGCTAGAGGACCTCTACATCTTTGGATATGGTTTTGGCAGATGTCCTGATTACATACACAATCTCTTTAATGTTCAAATTATGTTTTGTTAATGGTGTTTGCCCTCAGTACATTGGCTGTAATTTACAAGCTGTAATCTGGCCTGTGTCTGCTACTGCATTATTGCTCTATTAATACCTATTAAGTCTCTGCAATATATTAAAATTCATGTTCCACACATTTTTCATGGAATGTTTCAGGCTAATGCATATTAAATAAAAAGTCTAACAGTCATGAAGCAAATAACACTATCCAGAAACAAAAAGGAAAAACAAAACTCTAAAAGTGTTTAAAAGACATTATTAAATTTCGACCCGAGGAACAGGCTAAAAAGCTAACAGGAATTTGCAAAAAATCAACAAAGACTTTGCTTAGACTAAGACATTGTCTTAGTATTAGCAAGTAAAATAAAATACAAAACAATTGGAGGGTTAGCATTTGCATACCTAACGTACATTTCTAAAAAGGCATAAATAGTATTTTATGCCTCCCCACGTGCTAAGAAAACTTTGTTATGTCCCTAAATTCTGTGAATAAAAATTCTGACGTTTTAGTGAGTATGACTGGCAGTAGGTTTCTGAGAACATCTGATGGCACTTTGGAACACCTGCAGCTTTCCAACTAACAGAGAACAAAATAAGCATCTCTTGAATCAGCAACATATACCTACTATAAGTAAGAAATGAATGAATAAACAGCATCCTGAACATTTAGAAAGAAGAATTACACAGAGAGATTTTTACTATACAGATCTGATATTAATGATGGTATAACAAGCTTGAGTGAACAAAGTACAGCTAAATAAGGAAGGAAAGGTATGTGTGTGAGGCACGGTAGTTGTGAAGTCACAACTACTGCAGTAATTGTGAATTTCCAAGAAAAGAGATTGAAACTACAGAAAGATCAGATTTTACTTGCCTTTTCAAGGCCTCATGTAAAATATATGGTTTCGCTGTATAATAAGAACAAAAGAATACCTCACGTGAATTTTCTAATCCCAAGGATGCAGAAAACCAATTAAATAACATACAATTCATCAAGAAAAAAAAGCTAGGTAGTACTGTGTACCAAGTACATTTTCCAAGAAGCTCAGTTGGAAGACAGGAAGCCTACACTCCTGTGTACAATCCAACACTCACTGCAGAGTACATTTCTACACTAGAGCGAAATGTTTCCAAATGGCCCAAATGTTGTCTCTGAGATTCTAAGAAATACACACAAAAGAAGAAAAACAAGTCATGAAAGCAATACAAAAGGAAGCAGTATTAATACAAAAGCTGTTACTAATCCAATGAAAATCCTTGATACAGAGATACAGCTTTGCATTTTTCTCCTAATAAATAATATTAAATTCCCTTATCTAATAAAAAAAATTTAAACACTAGAAAACCATTCATACTGTGGTAATTGCTTTAGCAGGTTATGGGCAATCTTTCTCTCTCAGCCCTCCGAAATGTTACCAATTCCTTGCCGCTTTATTTGCCAGTTATTTCAGTTTTATAAAAATACATTATCAGCAGTATAATAACAAATTATGCCAGAATCCTTTATTTTTACCTTTTGTATTTTTACCTTTTTTTTCTCAAATTCCTAGTATTCTTTACAGAAAAATTTTTAGATTATAACAAATTAAGGAAAAAAATGACTGATTTAATGACTGTTGTTAGACAATCCTATTTAAATAACACATTTCATGAGTTATATGTATTTTATTTATTTTTTTCAACAGTGCATTGTACCATTTCCCTTTTACCACTGAAAAACTAAAAACAGAAGTCGTTCTGTGCGCAGTCAGTACCACCAAGAAAGGCTATCACACAGGAGCAGTTAGAATTTTCACATTCAAAAACCTGTCTTAATGTCAGCCTGCAGAGTTTTCTCATATTGCTTCATGACTATTGTGTATAGAATAATTTGTGATTACAACTGGAAATGCTGACATCCACAGGAGCGATTAAAAACTGAGTTTTGCAGACCAGTTCTAAACTTCTGGGTTTTTCAGATCAGCTATAATGGAAATTCACAGAACTACAGGGTGGAAGGGACATCTGCAAATCATCTCGTCCAACTGCCTTGCTCAAGCAGGGTCACCTAGAGCTGAATGCCTAGGACCATGTCCAGAGGCTTTTTGAAAAGCTCCAAGAATGGAGAGTCCACAACCTCTCTGGACTGTGCCAGCACTCAGTCACCTTCACAGTAAAAGCGTGTTCAGACAGAGCCTCTGGGTCTTCATCTTTGTGCCCGTTGCCATTGGTCCTATCACTGGGTATCACTGAAAAGAGCCTGCCTCCGTCCTCTTTGCACATTCCCTTCAGATGTTTATACACTTTGATAAGATCCTCCTGAGCCTACTCTTCTCCAGGTGGACAGTCTCAGCTCCCTCAGCCTTTTCTCCTTCGTGAGATGCTCCTCTCCTTTCATCATCTTTGGGGCCCTTTGTTGGACTCTCTTTGTTGGGCTCACTCCAAAATGTCTATGTACTTGTCTCTTGTACTGGAGAGCTAGCACTGGACACAGCACTCAATGATGGCCTCACTAGTGCTGAGCAGAGGCGAAGGATCAACTTCCTTGACCTGCTGGCAAAAGCCCTATAGTGCAGCCCAGGATACCATTCACCTTCTATGCCACAAGGGCACACTGCTGGCTTATGTTTAACTTGGTCCACAAGGACTCCCAGGTCCTTTTCTGCAAAGATGTATCTGCACATCCTCATTCACCACTTTAGCTTTTCCCTTCTGTTGTTTGTGGTTTTTTTCTAGTTTACTAGTTTACTAGTGGCGGTACTAGGACATCCACACAATCAGCTGCATCAACAGCAGCTAGGAATGAGGTCAAAACACAGCTTTATATCACTACGTTTCTGCTTCCAGGTTTTATTTTCTTAAACAAATTATTAACTGTGGTGTACGCAACAAGACTGGAAAGTGAGCCAAGCTCATAGAAACTAGATTTTCTCTCTTCTTCAGGAATACATCAAAAGTTTCTATTTTCAAACAAGTAAATAATTATAAGAACATTTTTTGATGCAAGATCTCCATTTTGAGGGAAGAAAGAAGATCTAATTGCTAAAATACAAGTAAAAAAAATCAAGAAACTTGATCTTACAAGTTTGGCATGAAAATAGCATTCAAAACAAATTCTCAAGGACTTGCTCTTCTCATCCATATGTGCTGTTTCACTCAACAAAACCTTCCACCAGAGTTCTGGTCTATGGATAAAAGAGCTAAGCTATTGCTAAGCATCCCTCTCTCTGTATAGCTTTTGCATCTGTAAAATGAGGATCTTAATCTTTACTTTGTTTGGGTGCTAAAAGATTTAGTTAATTAATGTCTATAAAGCACTTCAGAGCCTTAAATGGGAAGTTGTACAGGAATGCAAATTACTATTAAAGTCCTCCAATATGTTACAAAAATACAATTGCCTTATCTCATCTAAACAAAACTCTCAAATGTAATAACGAAATTTCAAAATATTTACCAGGATTCCTAGTCTTCTTCCCACCTTTTGTATCTACTTTGTCCCAGTGACACACAGTAATAATCTTCACCTCCCTCTAAAACTGAATGAAAAAGAAAATTGCAAGAAAATCCCGCAAATATAAAAGAATAATATTGAAATACCAACAAATCTAAAGGCTTTTTACAAAACATCCTGACATCCTGAGTCAAAGCTACAGGATGTTAGTCCCTACCATTAAGGGTATTTCAGCCTTAATATTTTACTTGGCAATGAAGCAAACATGTAGAATAATTACTGTCAAGCACTTAACACATTGAAATGAAGAGGATATATATAATTTGCTTTAGGAAAAAACAGCAGTATGTGCTGTAGTGATGATTACAGAAATTCAGTACAAAATTCACTGTGTTTTCTCTCACAAATTACGGTGTAACATATTTCAAGATACCTTTCAGGGTTTTTTTTTAAGTTTATTTGAATGCAATGCATTGGGTTGTCTCTTTAAAGCAGTGAACAGCGAACCTTTACAATGTGCAGTCTTGATAAATAGGAATGAGACGAGGCAAGGGTAACAATCACACATTCAAAAAAGATGGCAAACCCCTCTTCAGTTTAAACAAAAGATGCAGCTTGTTGCCAAGCATGTTTGGCTGACAAATTAAGAATATCTTCTAGATCTTTCTGAGGTATACAAATGAACAGTGCAGCTACAGAGGAATACACAAAATCAAAGAACATATCTTGAAAAATAACCTGAGGAAATTAATCTCTCCCCTACATATTAGTATACTATCTCTTCATAGGCTGACAAAAACAAGCCACAGAAGGTGATAAAAAGTTAAGAATAGATGGGTTGAGCATAGCTTCAGTTATATGGAGACTATATTTTTTCTACTAATAACTCTAAGAAAATTCCATTTGTTGGAAGCTATACATATTTTCCTGGCATCCTGCAACAGGGCACAGTCTTCAAACAAAATGCCTTTACAGTGGCAGCTTCAACAAAGTCCCCCCTGAGTACTCACCAGGATAATGTCAGTGTGCTGGTTGTTTTTTCCTTGCTCTAGTTCTTGCTAGAGTCCTTGCAGCCATATTAGCTGTTTTTCTATGTTACAATGATAATAAAAAGCTGAAAGACTTCCTCCCTTGTAGGAATTTGTTGATCCCCAGGTTCTATAGCAATATATCCTGAGTTTCTCTGTGTCACCTCAGTGCTAGACACACCAATGCAAAGGCCAACGGGTTCATAAAATGCATCAGCCTGGAGACTCATTCTTAGAAATACTCGTAATACTTATTTTGTGAGTGTGGGCAGTCTCATGTCTCAACAAATGAAGGGAAGTAGCCTGATTAGATATTCAAATACTCCATAATGGATAGTGATTTCAGCAGAACAGTGCTGAATCATTATTGTCATGCTTTGCAACAACTGGATTTTTTCAACAGTTGCCCCAAAATGCTGTTCTGTCAAGTACACTCAGTGTCACCTAGTGAAATCTGAACAGAGAGTGAATTTCCTGTTGTTAAAAAAAGGTTTGTACCCAATGATTTCCACCAGCCTCTCTCTCAGCACTTCTGACTGAGAACAAGGCTATGAGAAGTTAGTTTGCTGCTGATGAACCAGTTCAGGAACACGATGTTTGACATTGTCCATTATTCCTTCATGTAAGGAACATCTTTTTCCATCCATTCTATAATTATTTTTCAATTAAAAGAATCAGTATTATTTCATCATCATTTAATCTTTCTGAAAGTCAGTGGGCAGGTCACTCAAGGCAAAGCTCTAATTGACTGCCAGGCTTTCTTATTCAGAGACAGTATTCATACTGTATGTAAAGAAGCATGGTAAATGTCTGTCTCAAAGAGAAGATGACAAATAGGTCAACCTTAATTTAGGCCTCACTGAAGACATCTTTAAAAATAGCTGTCTGCAGAGTGCTACACCTCACTCATTTATTTAATGCCTACGCTCTGGAATTTAAACCTAATTGTAGAAATGATCCATCCAGCACAACATAATTTAAGACTATCAGACTGCATTGTAGAGCTTTACAAAAGTCTCTGGGGTTTACTGTGGTCCTGGTGGCTCCTACAGGTCTTCAGAAGAGGACCATTCCTGCCAATACCACTAACAGATGAAAAATTGGTCAGTCTTGCTTCTGCTCGGCACACTGCTGTCCACAGTCTATTTTCATTGGCTGCATTTGGACTACAAAGGATCACAACTGATATTAGATACACAACCCTTCAGGCGTATGCTTTGTCATTGGCTGTGGGTCAGAGTGTCAGACCCACTACATCAAAATGACTGTTCTGCAAACATACATCGTCTTGTATAATTCCATGGTATCACGTCCTGCTTGAGAAAAGGTAAAGAATTAATTGTCATGATTCCAGATACTGCTAATTAAAACTAATTTTTAAAACCTTTCTAAATAAAGTGAATAAACATAATTTCAATGACTGTTCACTGTTTCAATTATTTTATCTCTATTTACTGTTTCAACTATTTTATACTACATATATATATTGTAAGGAACAGAACAAAGGTCTCTATGTAACCTTTGTTGATCTTACCAAGGCTTTCAATACTGTGAGCAGAAAAGGTCTATGGCAGATTTTGGAACATTTAGGATGTCCTCCCAAGTTCCTTAAACTGATCATCTCACTTCACGAGGATCAGCACGGCCAAGACGCACTTTCTGAGCTCTTTCTAATTACCAGTGGTGTGAAACAAGGCTGTGTTCTCGCTCCAACACTATTCACAGTCTTTTTCAGCATGATGCTCCAAAGGGCCACGGTAGACCTTGATGATCAGGACGGTATCTACATTTGATACCATACCGATGGAAGCCTATTCAACCTAAGGCGACTGAAGGCCCACACTAAGACCTTAAACCATCTTGTCCGGGAGCTGCTCTATGCCGATGACGCTGCCCTTGTCACCCACACAGAAGCAGCTCTGCAGCGTTTAACATCCTGCTTTGCAGATGCTGCTGAGCTTTTTGGGCTGGAAGTCAGCTTAAAGAAGACAGTTCTCTATCAACCTGCACCTCAGGAAGTCTTCCATCATCCCCATATCACCATTGGCCAATCAGAGCTCAAATCAGTCCAGCAGTTTAATTA
>NW_016690244.1:976792-1065000 GCF_001604755.1 Lepidothrix coronata
CCTAAGGAGTCTTTCTGCTGTGCCTTTTGCAACAGGACGTGTCTATCTCGTATTGGCCTTTTTAGCCACCAGCACGCTTGTAACAAAATGCGGGTAGAGCCCTTCCCAAATCTTCATTCGTGAAGCCCAGCCATGATGATGGTATTGAATATAATTTTATTTTATTATTTTATATCATTTACTTTTGGCAAGCTTGGAAAAATTATTCCTCTTTAAATGAATATTGCTTGATCACATATCAGTCAGACCACAGAGACCACACTTCATCAACAAGATATGCCTTCTTTTCAGACACATGGGAATATTGCCACGGTGTTAACGCCAGGGCATTAAGAGCACCGCACAGGCTACAGGAACAGGAGTCAGTGCATTTTTAAAAGTTCTGGAAGCTGCAATCTTGTAAACAGCAGTACCACTGTCAACAACAGGCCATAAGCTTTGTGCTGAATTCGCAAGGCCTCAGTCCTGAGGCTTGTCAGCTGTGCTGTCTGAATGTATCTTTGTTTCAATTGGTATAGCTGTGTTTGTGATTCCTCTAACTGACCAGTTCAATACCTCTAATTTGTTTTATTGCTGTTTATCTTTGAGCAACCATAGTTTTATATAGATAGCTGCAAAAAGCATTTACTCAATGTATGATGAGATACTTATGAGACTAGCACAATGATATAGTATGAAGAGATACAGGCCTGGTCTGATAGCAGGAGCCTTAAGACAGCTGGGCCTTAAGACAGCTGGGTCTTAAGACACAGGATGTGATATAGAGGAATTAGGAATGGCATGGTAAGAGATGAGGCACACACTTGGCATCGGCGGCTATAAACAACTCAGCCATAAACAGTAACAAAATGCAGACCTGGACTAAACTAGGTTTAGAGGTAGCTGAGAGAACAAAGAGATAGTATCCAGTCAGTACATGTAAAATGCACTATACATTATAAAACAGACATATCACGGAGCTGCAGACCAATAAAGAAATAGCAAAGGGGGGAAAATGTGTTAGCAAATGTATAAAAATGATCCCAAGTGGTGGATCCTAGAGGAAGAATGAGCCATCAGTAAGAACATCCTATTCCTCCTGGCACAGGACTCCAGCTGATGGCAACTCATGGTAACTACCCCACCAGAATCAAACTACTGGCCTTGGGACACAAAGAAGCAGTGGAAGGGTGAACATAAACCCCCAGAATGGGGAGAAGCTAGAAAATGTTTGCAAAGCAATTTAACTGCATTAATATTCTTTCTTTTCCTGCAACAGATCTAGACTAATAATGATTCTTGAATTAGACTGCTAAGATTTCAACTATACTAATTTTTAAAATCACATGTATATTATATATAGATACATATATACACATTTGCATGTATACATACATGAAAATGTGTGCATCTTTAGTCTCTACAAACAAGATTTGGAATGTAGTTGACTACAGATTCCATTGCTCAGGCAAGGTCCAACACTATCTGTATTTGCTTACATTGCACAAATGGAGATGAAGGCAGACAAAAGACAGTAATGAAGCTATGGCAAACCTAAATTTTGAGCAAAACTGAGTAAGTCCAGTTACAGCTTAAGTCAAGGAATATGTCCTGACTGGCATTGTTAGAAACAAATTAGAAACATAAGTCAAAATATCACAGTGGACAATGAGTTCAACTAGGGAAGCAAAATCCTACTAGATGTAAGTTTTTAGCTTGGTAGGAAATTTGAAGACTCAAATGTCAAATATTGTAAAATGACTAGTTTTCTTATTACAATTCTCTGCATCTCCTGTTGAGAACAGTTGAACACAGAGTATTCATGTGATTTAGCTTCCTGCAAGTCAAGAAACAGAATTAATTAGAAGAGCTTTGTTTCCAATTGCTGTTGTCTGTCTAGACAAATTGAATGATGAAACTTTCAGTTGAGAAGTTTTTTAATTCAAGTGCATGGTGAATTCATATATTCAAAACCAGATATTCTCAAGTGGCTTCCTCTTTTCACATCTCCTGAAATGCAGTTCATTCAGAATTGCTGGTTCTTCCTAAAATCAGGGCAGAATTGATACATGCTAAAATTGTGTATATTATTCAGTTTAGGGAGGTCACTGCTAGAGGTTTCCTTGTTTTTAAT
Organism: Lepidothrix coronata; assembly: GCF_001604755.1. NCBI lineage: Eukaryota > Metazoa > Chordata > Aves > Passeriformes > Pipridae > Lepidothrix > Lepidothrix coronata. Next base: position 978,906 of record NW_016690244.1, read on the forward strand.
AAGGAAATTTGTTGGCCTTTCTTCTTTAACTAACATAATTCCATAAGTTCCATAACTGGTTGTCAAATTTTTTGATACGAAATACCAATTACGAGGCAGCAATCCTAAAAGTTACAAGGACGTTAAACAGTCTTTAAATACATTGTTCTGTGACCGTAAACAAGAATTAACTTATAGAATAAAACTAATGATTTGATACAATGTCAATATTTGATTATTCAGGGATATGAAATGAGACTGTGAAATGATTCAGATAGAACACAACATATGTAAATCAGGCTACAGCATATACACACAGCATGTTCTCCTGACAAAGTGCTTGTAATCAGATGACTGTAGAAAGTAAGTGCATGAATAATAGAAGGCATAATACTACACAATCTCAGATACTTCACTGCAGCCAACAAACTGTAGGAAAGGCCTACATAAATCACAGTTTAGACTAATGAATAACCAAAAATTAACTGTAGTTCAGTACAACGTTTCAGCATGGTTAGTAACACACTTTGCAGGATCTTTTTCAACTAGCTAATTAAGTACAGCTATGCCTGTTTCTCTGATTTTTGCACAAGTTACACTAAAGATGTAACTTTACTAAAGATGTACACATGAGAAAAAGAGCTCCACACCTTGAAGGATACTAGTTATGCACTGGACTGGAACTCAGGAGATGTAGGTTCCATTCTCAAGTTTGCTGATGATTTCCTGAATTATATTAAGCAACTTATTTTTGGCTTCTCTGTTTCTCTAAAGATGCTTTATCTATATTTTCTGTACAAAATTTAGCCATACAGAAATTATACCTGCCAGAAATACGATGGACACTGATCTCATTGGAGAGCATCTACACACTAATACCATAAATTACTTAACAGATTAGATAATGAATCTTCTGCAGCAACTGATTGTCCTAGATGTAAAAGGCACCAACTCTTTCTTTCAAGTCAGCGTGTCAGTACTGTTGCAAGCAGGAAGGGAAAAAATTCCTAGTGAACACTGATTGGGAAAGGAACAGAAAAGACCACTGATTCCCTGCTTTAAATCAAACCCTTGGTGGTCGCAGCTGCACATGCCACCAATCCACCACTTGTCTGCTCCTCAGCTGGCCACCAGAGCTTATTCCACTCCTCACAGTCACAAAAACAAGTACAAAAATTCCTTCAAAGTTAACAGCACTAAAAATACATTAAGAAAAACACAATAAGAGTAATTAATTATACTCTATTTCTCAACAAAAATAATGCCATCAACTATGAATTAACATCATACAAAGCCAGACAAAATAAAAACAATGAAACATGTTTGAAATAAAGTCCAAATTATTTCTAAGGCATTCAATGCGCTCTGACAATTTAGAATTATAAGACATTTCTGAAAAAAATATATTAAAAGTTTACTTTCAGTGTAGATTGGTTATATGCTATTTTAGTGGAAAATTATGAGAATTCATACACAGTTTGAGTAGAACATATCAAGGTTGAATTTAAATGAAGAATTTTTGGATAAAATATCCATGTAATCAATTCTATTGGCAGTCATATACAGCGTGGATTTACTTTATAATCCATCGGATTTAACCATACTGCATTCCCCTTCTACATTCTAGTAAAGCAAAACTAACACGCTGAACTAAAATAGGAATTGATTTTTAGAGGCAACATTGGAGGAAACGCATCTTCTATGGTGATTCATGGTGCAAACTGTAGCTACCTGGTGGTAATACCTTAGAAATTATATGTCTTAACCCTTAAGAAACCTCTGCTATCAGTATTCTACCATTGTATGGATGCAAAGGCAGCTCCTGAAGACTTTCAACACCATGTACACGGGAAAAGAGGGTAGATTCTATTACTATTATTATTATTTTTCACATTGTCCACTGGGCCCTTTTTCACTGCTTCACAATTCAGGATGTTGAAGTCACACATTATAAGTAAATTATACACTTAAATTGTTAGGAAATGAATGCCAATTAGCTGTTTATAGTTACAAACAAACCACTGGGGGGAAAAATAAAGAAAAAAGTACACAACATACATCTGCATGAAATTACTTATAAGTAATCGTGTGATGACTATAAGGCTAATAATTTTTAACAGAGATAATAAAACTGTATCACCAAGTGCATCCTGGTTATTTGCAATAGTTATGATTGCCACAGTAGCAACTGTAGAGAGAAGCCTTTGTTATTAATAAGTATTCTTTACTAAACTGTAGACAAAAACACAGCTTCTCTGCTACTGCAGTGAGACATTTTTATCTACATTTAATACAATGAATAAATACTGAAATTCTGGAAGTGCTCTTAAGTACTTCAATTTTGATTAGTAGCAAAGCATGTATTTAATTTACTCAAGTCTGTTAAACAGTAAAACATACATGTATATAAAATGTATACAAATGTACATGACACATTTTATGTACACAGATGTATACAACGTGTGGCTAAAGACAGACATATAATATGAAGACATTTTGAAACAGCAGTAAAGCCAGCTGGTTTTAAAATAATAATGATTTCAGAAGCTATGTCATTTGCAAATAATGACAATTAACATGTCACACCAGCATTAGAATTTGCAATTACCTAAATATTCCTAAATATTTAGAAATTCCTTCTAAATATTAAAATCATACTGATGGTGTTTAATCTGTCTCTAATTCTGGTAGAGTGAACCTAGATATATTTTCTGCCTGGTCATGTTACAAAGCTCTTTTTCTTACCACAGAAGACATAAATGGACATAAATAAGGTTTCTGAACTGTTGTTCCAGAAAACCTGACTATGCAAACCATATTCTAAAAAGAGAAGGTATTTACTGTTGAGAACTGTGCTTTTCTCCTAATTTATAAACCTGAAAGCATTTTTCCCAATGTTCCTTGCAAAGTGCTTATGCTGTAAACAAAGCTAAAGAGTATCATCCTGAAATACCCCGTGATGTCTCGAAGCTGCCCCACATTGGTATTCCATCTGTATGTTATTTAATGAGCAAAGCTTGACCCTTTAGTAATCAGCCTCAGCTGAAGTACAGGCAGGTTGACTTCATTAGGAACAATTCCAAACCCTTTGTTCAGAATCACATATTCTCTTCTTTTGCTGGATAGTTCTTTGTTCCCTTTGGAAAGTAGAGACACCTGGGAGGAAAAAAATCAGTTATTAGTTGGAAGTAAGAATTTCCCACTATTCACACTCACCAGGTATGGGATCAATCTCTGTGCTATCAGCAGAAAGCTGATGTATGAGCATAATGCAGGAGCCAAAGAACCCCAGAAGTCTATCAAAAGAAATGGTTTCAGTTCAGAGCTTACAACAGTTTGATGCAGAAACCTCTGGGTGAAATTTTATCATTTATGCTACACACAGGGAATTAGTTTGTCTAATGATCCTCTGACTCAAAATTTATGGACTAGTCTGCACTGCACACAAATAGAATTGGAGCAGCATGGTGCAAAATTCTCCCACAGATAATCAATGAAGCCTGAATGCAACACAATCTATTTGTGGGCCAGCTTTAACTTATGTTGCTGATGTAACATCTCCAGACTTCAGCACTACAGAGAACGAGTAGAAAGCAAGTCTTTAACACCACTTCTTTCTCCTTTTCTAATTCCTCTGTAGCCTGTTTCTATGCTACATAGAAAATTAGTACAGAAAGTGATGGAGCTACATCTGTCAGCTCTGTATTGGTGAAACGTGTCTCATAATCAAGATGTCTTACATTGTTATAATTATTCTATGAAAATATGACGTAAAGACATCTCATAATCACTGCTGTGAGAAAGTAAAACAGGTTGTCTTGGTTTTGTCTCAAAACTCCACCAGTCTCCAATCCAAGTGTAAGACCTCTTCTGAAATTTTCCCTGACTCCTTGTATACAATATGTGTAACTCAGATATCCAAAGACCTTTCAAACATTCCTTAATACACATGGTTCCTTAGGAAACAGTGTTATTTTGATTACTGAAGTACTGAAAGATACGGAAGTATTGCAGGAATGAGGAAAGATATGAAAAGTAGTTTACAGCTTTGCAAACATACTTCAACACATGCAGATAGAAATCCCTACGCTGAAAGATTGTTATTAAAGTTGTAAAGTCAAGTGCATTTAAGGAAAAACAAAACATATAGACTGAAGGCTGACAGTAGACTTCCGTTCAGCCCGGTATGTGGATAACAATAATCCTTGATGGGGCACTGTACCTGTGCAAAAATTAGAACCAGGGAATGGTTTTGACTGGAAAGGGACTTTAAAGATCATGTAGTTCAACACTCCTGCCATTGGCAGGTATGTCTTTCATTAGATCAGGTTCCCAAAATGCCATCCAACCTGACCTTGAACACTTCCAGGGATGGGGCATCCACAACTTTTCTGGGCAACCTGTTCCAGCATCTCACCACCCTCACGAAAAAACTTCTTCCTTAGGTCCAGTCTAAATCTACTCTAAAACCATTGTCCTTAAGCTGTTGCTACAGGCCCTGGTAAAAAATTTATCTCTTATCTATTATAAGCCCCTTGTAAGTATTGAAAGGTTGCAGTAATGTCTCCCTGGATCTCCTTTTGTCTTGTATTTTCTTGTCCCAATTTGAAATCCTTGCTACAACACACAAGTTAATAAAGAAAACAACAGTAGATTTTTTTTAATATGGTCAAGCAACGTAGGGCAAAGCTTCTTACCTTCAATACCTTTCTTCAGTGCTGTAAAAGCTAAAATCTCTCAGCTCCTTCCGTGGCCCAGATTTCTAGAACTACGGGACTCCATGGAAACATGGGAAACTCAGGAGACTGAAGTGGTTTACAGATAAAATGTCCCAGTAAGATAAACGTAATTTTCACATGATCAGTCTTAAAAAAGAGGTTTCAAATGAATTTTCAAAACTGGAGTTGATAATCTGGTGAGGCCTAAGAATTATCTTTATGAAGCACCATGTCAGAAAAACGAAGATCTGACTTTCCCTTATCAGTAAATGGAGGTTCTGCTAGTAAAAAGGGAGTATTTAAGGACAAGGGACACAATTACAATACTTAGAGGAACACTGTGCCAGTTAGTACTATATTGACATCCCAGAATAGCTTTTGTTTTATCTTGCACCACTATATCAACAGCTACCTATGTAACAACGTGCAATTCCTCCTCTAGCCATAGTCATTAAGAAGATCTTGAAACAGGTAAAAAAGGATTTACCTTTCTATGGCACTGATTTCTGAACACTTGAAACCAATCTCATTTTCCATTTCTTAAAAAACTTTCAGATTGTCTTTTGTTTAGCCTAAGAGCTCCCAAGTGCCTTTCAACAGCATCTTGCTATGACATGGAAAGGTATTACCTTCTTACCAGCTAATCTGCCCTTGCTGGACCAAACCACTAAAGCCTCAAAACCAACCAATCAAACAAAGAAATAACCCCCCCACCACCACTTTCCCTTTATTTCAATGTAAAGTGTTTAGTCCAAAGACAGTCTGCTTGCACAAGAATCATTCCAGACTACACTGAGCTTTCTGAACCATCTTAAGTAGGAAGGTGCCTTCTTATTTGATGTTCTTTGACAGACTTTATCTATGTTCTAAGCAAGAATTCCACCAAGCAGACACCTCAGATGCAGAGAAGTCATTCTCAAAGTAAGTCTTTTCCTCAAACTGGTAGAAAGACCTGCTTCAGAACTGCAACAGCAAACCCATCTTATCTTGGCCAAACAAATCTGTGATGACAGATGCTTCTATTCAAAGATGGAGAGCTCATGTAAGAACGTCTGAGAGCTCAGGGCATGTGATCTCTGCAAGGGATCAGAGCCATCTGCCTGCTGTTGAAAACAGTCATTCCCACAGTCCAAATGCTGACAGACAGCTTCATACACATGCACATTTTCTAACAGACAGTGTGGACTTCAGGCATTTCCATTGTCAGGAGACCACTTAATTTCATGTGTACATTACTGAACTGTATCAGTGACTTTGTACCGACCAGTCAGCCTAAACTCAGGCCAGATGATCTTTCATTTTTTCCAACAAGAGGTGAAATGCACCTTTCCACATATCTCATTGCTAAAGAGAATCTTCAGCTGAGTGAGGGGAGAGATTCTGCATCAATGACAGTCCTACCACATGATCAGATTGTTCTGGTACTTGCACCAGACAGATCCCTGGATCACTTCTCTGTTCTGCACAACACAATGTCATGAAAAACAGCCAGGTTATACCTCTTTTATACCTAGCAGACCGAAGACTAGTCAAATCTATCAGTCTTGATGCTAACTAACAGCTAGAGGGCAATAGTAGTTTCTGTAGTTTCTGCTACAGTCCCTATCATTCTGCTTCATAGGGAAAAAAACTTAAAAAAAAAAAACTATTAAGCAAAGTGGGAAAAGTGCTTTATTATGGTATTGTAATACCAGAAAAAAAAATTTCCAATTCTTTTTGTCGTTCAAGTCATCCCTGAAGTGACCAGAATATTCCTGTAATTCTCTAAAAACACAGTTAGCAGTAAGTTTTCACACCTGGGCATTTGATTTTGACATGTACAGCTGTTAATACCCTAGGATCCAAGGCATACATTTTTCCTAGTTTACAAGTCATCATTTCTCTAGATTTCAACCATTACCATGAAGCCTGGCACATGTATCTTCTGAGTATAGCCAACATTTGTGCAGCTGTAACAATTTGGTAAAAATTATGTCTCTAGCAAGTGTGAAAGGAGCAGTGTGACTATCGCCATGTGCAGAAGCAAACCCTTTTAATCCATCTCCTGGCCAAATGTTTCATTGTTGGTGGAACTCTCTGTATTAATCAATGTGACAAGTATTAGTCACTGTCTACCCCTAGGAGCTGGATGGAATTGAAGGTAGGATCAATTGCTACCCCAGGTTCTCATGTTGCTTCTAATTTCTGTAGGATCTGTGACTTAGGAAATATAGGCCAATACTGCCTCTTAGTGGAAGGACAGCTAGCTCAAAAGGTGTAATTAATGCTGGTCTGCGAAAATAGAGCGACATACTAATGGTGCCACACAGACACTCAGCTGGTAGCCATCAGAACTGCAGGGGGGTGAATGAAAGACTGTTGCAGCCATTCATGTTTAGAAATTACAAATAATAAAAAAAAGAATAAGAAAAAGAAAAAATAACCATTAATATAGTTTAAAAGTACTGCTGAACTTTGGCAGACTTTTTTACCTCCTTGGGTAGAAGTACAATTCAACAGAACATTGGTATGACTCTAATAAACATTGCTGGCTAAAACAACCTTTTGTATGTGTAAGAAGTAGGACTCAACATGGACAACCATTTGGAAGAAAACAATTATCAGAAAATGCCTGGCAACATTAGCTGAAGGGGTGCCAGGAGGGAATAAAAAGTTGCAGTGTCTTAAATCACCTAGATATCACTAAGTCAAAAAATCCACTTTATATACCAGGAGTGTTGGAGCTGTGTACAGTCATCTATTTGGTAGGTTCTAGAACATTAAAAAAACATTAACTAAACTAAGTACAAATTTGAATCCGTTAGTCATCTAACACAATTAAAGAGATGCATTAAGTGTTAAAGAATACTTAATTAACATGGTAAGAATTTGCAGATAGAAAAAGCTCCATTAATGCATTTCTATTTTCAAATTATGGACCATAGACCCAATACAATGAGGACTGCCTCAAAGGGGCACAATTCAGAACTTGCTGTCATTCCTGAGCTATATAATCCCTCTGGGAATAATACTTTGAGCTATTCTTTGAGTAGTTAAAAATGCATAGATATCATTAGAGCTAGACTTGATGGTTTTCCTCTTCATGAAAATAGCTCTCTTTAACTACAAGAATAGTTGCTTCTCTATTTCTAAAAATTCAGTAACAATGGAAAAGACTGCATTGAAGAAAGTTAAGAAAATTATATATGACAACATATCAATACATGCACTTCATTATGAAGTCTGTTTCCTTCTATTCTTACTTGCATTGCAATAATTTTTCTTCCTACAAAACTAATGTTGAAACAACATTTCTGACAAACAGACCTATGGTCATATGAGCTTGTACTGGTTTTGGCTGGGATAAAGTTAAATATCTTCATAGTAGCTTGTATGGTGCTATGTTTTGGATTTGTGCTGAAAATGGTGTTGACAACACACTAGTGTTTCAATTATTGAATTTGGGAAGGGACATAGCCGGGACAGCTGACTCCAACTGACCAAAGGCAAGTTCCACATCATATAGCATCATGTTCTGCAATAAAAGCTGGAGCAAAGAGGAAGGAAGGGCAGGGCAGGAGTTATGGACTTGTCGTCCTAAGCAATCATAAGACATGATGGAGTCCTGTTTTACTGGAAATGGCTGAGCATCTGCCTGCTGTTGGGAAGCACAGAATTAATTCCTTACTTTGCTTTGCTTTGATATGCAGCTTTTGCTTTACCTATTAAACTGTCTTTATCTCAAGCCAAAAGCTTTCTCACTTTTATTCTTTCAATTCTCTCCTCTGTCCCACTGCAGGGGAGTGAGTGAGTGGTACTGAATTGCCCAGGGGGTTAGACCACGACAGAGTTACAGCCCTCAGCTGAGCACAACTCTCCTCTGACCATTGCTATTTTTGTTTATTTATAGCAAATCTTCTTTTCATATAACTGAGTTTCTGCTTGGATTAGGTCTCTTCATGCAATTTATTAAAAATAGATTTCTACATGAATTTGGGTATTACATGTGTACTTCAATATAAAAAAACATGATGAAATTTTGAAACAAGTATTCATTGTTCTATTCATAAATAGCTTCACAAACAAGGAGCCTGCCTCTTGTGCAGTATAATATTAAATCAGAAGGTGAAAAAGAGAAAAAATGGATGTGAATGGAATAATTTTGAAACATTACAGGAGGGGTTTGGGGGGGGGTTTTTTGCCTGTTTACCCAGTTTCTGTATAAATAAGTAATACAATTGGAGTGCTGAGTAATTTCAGGAGATTAGTGATAAATGGGCACAAGTTGATTATCCAAGATAAAGCCCAGGGTCATTATCCTCAGCTGGTCATTAATCCCCATGAAATGACTGGTATTGAGATAGTAATTACTATTATAATGAAAATGGGGGGGGAAAAAAGCATGACATTTTTCTTATGAAGTTGTCTCAGTTTCTAAAGAATTCATGTTTCTCTCATCACTTGATTAAGCTACTTGAATAATTTTTAACCCTTTATAGATTTTTTTTGTCCTACTACAATTTTCATGTCATTGCCTCACTTAAGGTTTGGTTTCCCATCTTACATTATTGGAATTTCAGGAGGGTACAGCAAGGGGCAACAGAAAGAAACAAAATCCACACACAAATTTCCCCAAACCTGAAAATAAATAAAACATATTATCAGAATGTTTTCTCTATAAATTATGCTCCACAATGAGGTAAAAAACTATATTATAATGATACCTAGCTGTTTATTCTGCATTTAATAGTGCTTTTAGCCATAGCACACATGCCCCAGTTCTTTGTACCAAACCAGAATTCAACTTGTAGCCTTACAACAAAATGTCTAGTCAACTTGGCCAGAAACTGCGAAGAAATTTGGCCTTAAAATGAAGAAACACCTTCAAACATTTGCAATTTCACAAGTTAAGTTTGTGGTGTTTTGATGTGTCCTCCGAGGGCTTTTGAGCCTTTGGAGTTCTTTTTCTTCTCATTACTACTCGAAGAGCTAGAAACGTATAATGGGCTGAATGGAAGGCAATTTGTTTCCTGCTAGAAGTGCTGTCACACTGTTTCCACTGCGAAAGGCCCACACATGCTGCATCATTACAACTTCCTATCTTAGAAAATGAAAAACTCAATCTAAACTAAAAGCTTTTAACATAAGTTAAGAAAGTTTAAAAATAAGTGTATTGCCCTATATGTTGCTAAAGCAAACGATATAGATACTCATTACTCCTAGTACTTTTTTCTAAAGCTTTTCTGTGAACACTTTTCTAAGAAAGGGATCCCAAGAAAGCCACAGGATGTACTAAGTTTCTGCCAGAAAATTTGCAGTTGCTTCTGAAGTGTTTCACTGTGTATAAAGGAGAGGAAGTAGAGCAAGGCTCAAAACAGCTTTAGGCAAGAATGGCTGAAAGGATGTTGCAGAGAGGGCTGCAAACCAATTACTGCATGATGGAATAAAACCAGATAATGGTGGACACCAATAAGCGACTTGCAGTGCAGCTTGGGAGACTGATTTGTTCTTCTAGCTCGCTTAAGCTGCTGGAGAGTTCAAGGTGAAACCTAATGATTCATGTCTGCCAGCCAAATGAATCATTCAACACTGGACAGCTATCAAAACTGGACTGTTTGGCTATTTGGAGAGAGTGCAAGCAGAAAAAAAAAAAAAAAAAAAGAAAAAAAAAGAAACAACCCAAACTGCTCAAGTTCCGAAAGCTCTGATTGGCACCAAGCAGCACACACTACAGAAAACATGGCAAGTTCTCTGGAAATATAAACAAGTTTTTGACAGCCAAGGCCAAAGTGTGGTCTGTCAATTCCCTGGAAGAAAAGGAAAAAATAATAAGTTATTTGGGAGTAGAACCTTGTCTGGGAAACAATTAATGTAATAGTGGGGATGGGAACCAAACAAAATTATGCATCACAGCAAATAATAGGATTCAAAATGTACTGGGTTTGCTTGGTCGGGTTTTGGTAGCAAGGGGGCTACACGAGTGGCTTCTGTGAGAAGCTGCCAGAAGCTTCCCCCATGTCCAACAGAGCCAATGCCAGTGCCAGGAGGGACACACCACTGGCCAAGGCTGAGCCAATCAGGAATGACAGTAACACCTCTGTGATAATATATTTAAGAAAAGGTTATTGTGCAGATTTAATTGCACTCAGACACGAGAGGAGTGAGAATATGTGAGAGGAACAGCTCTGCAGACACCAAGGTCAAGTGAAGGAATGGGAGGAGGTGTTCCAGGTGCCAGAGCTGACATTCCCCTGCAGCCTGTGGTGAAAGACCATGGTGAAACAGGCTGTTTCCCTGTAGCCCATGAAGGTTAATGGGAGTGCAGAGATACACCTGCAGCCTGTGAAGGAGACCCATACTGGAGTGGGTGGATGTCCGAAAAGAAACTGTGAACCCATGGGAAACCTGTGCTGGAGCAGGCTCCAGGAAGGGACCTGCAGACCCATGGAGAGAGGAGCCCACACTGGAGCAGGTTTGCTGGTAGGACTTATGACCCTGTGGGGGACCCACACTACAGCAGGCTGTTCTTGAAGGACTGCATCCTGTGGAAAAGTGACCCATGCTAGAACAGTTCATAAAGAACTGTAGCCCATGGGATGGACTCATGCTGGAGAAATTCATGGAGAGCTGTCTCCTGTGGAAGGAACCCCACACTGGAGCAGAGGAAGGACTCTTCTTCCTGATCAGTAGCAGGAACAGCGTGTGATGAACTGACCATATACCCCTTTCCCACCTTCCTGTGCCACTGTGGGGGAGGAGGTAGAGCCTGGAAAGGAGGAAAAGGTGGGGAAAGGTGTTTTTAAAAATTTTTTTACTTCTCAATTATCCTGCTATGATTTTTTGGTAACAAATTCAGTTAATATTCCTAATTCAAGTCTTTTCTGCCTATGACAGTAATCGATGAGTGATCTCTCCTTGTCCTTATCTCAATTCCTGACCTTTTGTTATATTTTTCTCTCCCCTGTCCTGTTGCAGAGGGGAGTGATAGAGCGGCTTTGGTGGATACTTGGCATGAAGCCAGGGTCAACCCACCACAAAAAGCATACTGAAAAATCAAGTTGCTGGTGATAGACCAACAACAGGGCTGCAGTATGACTGTTTTATATTTGCCAACAAAAGCCAGGACATGTTATAGTGACACACATGCAGGTCAAAGTCTACAATAGCTGCTATTGCACACCATTATCAATTCTAAGCAACTAAAAAAAAAAAAAAAAGTCAAATCTAGACAAAATAAATCTTAACTTGTAAGGAGATTCGTGCCTATGAGAACATTTCACTCCATTCCTCCAAAATTCATTCCAAAATCAATTTAGGTCTTATGATATCTAGTTGGTCCAAAATCAATCAAGTCTTCACTACAAATGCCATGTAAAAAACACAAATCAACACTGATTGTGGATAACATAGAAAGGGCATGGCTCTGGGGAAACACAATGTGCTTTTCAATTTTCCTATGTTCCTACAAAAATCAAATACATAGTGCATCCACCAACGTGAAGAAGGATGCTGAACATCCATTGGCATTCTCCAGACTTTATGTATGCATGAAAATGCACCGCTTGCTCTTTTACTGTTTCTTTCTGCAGAATAAACATAGCATAGAGAAGAATTCCTTATACTACACTGTTGTCCTGTGAAGCTATGAAGAATGTTCTCTTATGTCTCCTTTAAAATAAAATTTTTAAAAAATTAGAATCTTAAGTTAGTCTTCTGCAGAACTGCTACCCTCTAGGGAACTCCAGCACAGCAGAAAAAAAAAGTAATCCTGAATAAATCAGGAGAAAAATACTGTTAATTATTTCACTGCTGCTAGTCTCATGTGCATTTCTGTGGCACTCCTGTGTTAGACATTGAAAGTATTAGTATATGTGCCTGCAATCTCAAGAATCCTTTACATTTCAGCAATGAAGTTTACAACAATAGGATGTGAGGAAATGGAACAAAGTTGCACTGGGAAAGTTCAGATCGGTCATTAGGATGGGTGGTTGGATATTGGAACAGGCTCCCCAGGCAAGTGATCAGGGCACAAATCCTGTCAAGAGTTCAAGGAGTGTCTGGATGATGCTTTTACTCATACAGTTTAGTTTTAGGTAGTCCTGTGAGGAGCAGGGATTTGGACTCAATGATCCTTTAAAATGAGATATACTGTGACTCTATGATTTCCTTCAATAGATAACTTTGTAGTAGCTTTTCTAAAAAAAGGAAGTCCATATTTAGCACACAGCTGCTTCATTACAATTAATTAAGACACTTTTTAGCAGTCTGTGAGATAAATGTCTATACAACTATAACACATTTGTACATTTACAATAAGACTTGTTAGATCTTGATGTTAAAAATGAGAGTATTTTTCTTTTTCCTAAGTTGTGTGATATTATTTCTACAGCACCAAATCCTGGGACCTTGGGATTAGGACAAAAATTTTTGAATTTGAACACACTTATAAACAAATTTGTCAGACCTCATGGCTGAAACAGTAATCTGTAAACATAATTCAAGTATACCCTGAAGGTTTAGAGATTGAACTAATATTTTATTTTGGGAGTGTTGAATCATGATTTTTCAATACTTTGAGCTGGCAGCTGCAAGACACTTGCAAGCTGGAATTCCAATTTAACGAGTAGCCTATAGAAGCATTCAGAATATCATTAGAAATTTTTCAAACTTGAGTCAATCCATATCAGAAAGTTTACAGAGACAAAAAAACCCCTGGAAAATATCGCTGAGGCAACAGGAAGTATAAATTCTTAAAACCTCTTAATATTTCTATTAGGGGGGAAGGGAGTGGGGTGGTTGTATGTTTGTTTGGTTTAGAAAACTAACTGCAGTCTCTCAGACTTTAAAATGGTGACTACTGCAAAGACAAGAATAGACCTACTTGATGAAAGTAGTTAATGGTTTTTTGCACTAAAGAATATTTGAGAAGATAAATAACAGGCTATCAGGTGAAAAATATGAGAAATGCTAGGCTTATGTTGTGGACTATATTGATATGTTTCATATATTTTCTCTCCTCAAAATTTTCCCACAGAAAAGATATACCATCTCCAGGACAAAGCATTTGCCTAGTTTCACAGACCATTACATTTTTTTCATCCCCTGCACTTTTGTGCTAGTAACCACTTATACTGCTTTTTGTGCTGTACTCATGTATTTTACTAAATATATCAGCTTCATCCCTTCAACCCTGTAATGGTAGACTATTAAAATAAAATATACTTCTATGCAGTGAACCTTTTGTTCAGATGTGGTTTTATATGTGGAAAAATGTGAGGAAATTGCTGCCATACTTCTACTACTCTTTCATCTGAATGAAGAAAACAGATATGGCCGAAAAAACCTGCTTAGATTAGCTAATGTGTCCCACATACATTTCTTCCAGTCCATGCATCCATGCATTATAATAAACCACATATTGCACTAAGTTTAAAGTGAAATTGCAATCACATAAACAGGACAATGATACATTTGGTTTTAGCACATCATAATTAACTTTTTCTTTTTAAATTGACTAGACTGACCTGTTAGAAGAGAAACTGTAATAATCACTTTCCTCTAGAACCTCTTTAATTAGAGTCTACAACAAAAAAGAACTTAATTTCAGTAAATTATCTTCATTAACAGTAATAAATGAATACATATAGGTATACATACAGCTTACCTGCAACTGCTCATATGTCACCCCTTCTGCCATGTCAGAAGTGCCAACCATGCCTTAAAGAAAAAGGCAAGTAATGTTATACCACTGAATTTGGAATTTATGATCCCTTATAAGTTTCTTAGCAATTCCACTACAAATATAATGATAAGAGAGATGCTTCATTATCAGTAACTTCCACTGACCACAATGAACCCCTGAAAAGGTGAGGTCATCTAATGTGAACATTTGCATGATGCGAACATTTGATGCGCTTATTATGAAAGTGGTCAAACTGACGGAAAATAAAGACTTTATCAAACAGAACATGGAAATATAACTTTCTTATTTTTTCCCACTTACAATTTACAGTGGGAAGGGCACGGAGTCAGCAGCAATTTGTGAGGACAAAAGTATTGTCTGCAGGTTAAGAGATTCAAAAATTACTGATAATGAGCATCTCAAAAACTGCATTGTCTCCGGGAACAAAATAATGCTTATATTTAAAGTGATTGTTAGGGACTCATTTCCTACTCAAATATCACCCTTGACATCTAGTATTAATTTTGGTTTTTGCAATAAGCTTTGTAACTGATGTAACTACAATGTTTCAACACAAAGCCCATAAAAACCAAAGCTTCTCACGTTTCTTTCTGGCATCACAGATTTTTAATGTTACTGTATCCTCTAGATCATGGATTTCAACACAGCTTTTCCTGTATTTAGAAGAATGTAAATGGCACAGTTACCAAAATACAGGCTGCACTTTTCCCTTATGTCCATTGCACAAAGAAGCACATAATAAAACAAGTCTCTGAACCAGGAATTGTGGTTCCCCACCCTGGATGATGCCACAGCTGTAGGTTTGATTAAACATGGTGTTTATTATTTGTCATGCTGAGTATCACTTGTCCAAAGTATATTTGACATATATATTGTTATATTTTCTGAAGTGTATATATATATATATACACACACATACACATATTTTCCTCCTTATGTTTGTATGGCTTGATCTAGCTACTTAATTAAACCAACCCATTGTAACTGTTCCAAACATGACAAAAGAACAACATAGGATTTGAACAGAGTTTGTTTAAAAATCATGTGCAAGGACAGGTAAATCTTAAGTATGACATTTTTGGTTACAAACATTTCTACTAATTTTCATGGATGAACCATAAAGTACTTGCATCTTTTATATTTCTTTGTAATTCCAAAGTAAACTCTCTTAAATTAGTAGAAATTTCCAGCAGTGGTGAACTGCACATCTCACCAGGAATTAAACGAAACAAAACAAAAAAAACCCTGATAATGAAAATCAGTTGCCTTTGAAGACAGATCTCGGAGCAGCAATTCCTTCTGCTTTGACACCATACATTTTATTAGAAACCTATATGCCACTACAGAAGTTTTGATGCTTTGTTTACTTTTTCTATCATCTGGAAGCAACATATTTCCACCTGAAGAAAGAAGTACCACATGCTAATCTGCTGTGAAGATGTTGGGCTCAATCAATTCAGGAGAACCTTCCAGCAACTGGGGGGAGGGGGAGGTGAAAAAGAAAAGAAAGAAAACTGAAATCTCCATCCTTCCCACTTGCCAAAACTTCAGACTTCTGAGGCAGTTTACCCTTTCCTATGTTTCTCAGTGCAATCAAAAGTCAAGAGATTTCAACTCTTTTTAGATTAATCAAAAAGTGGTGAACACAATTGTGAACATTCTAGCTTTTTCTCTCCAGAAACACTGACTGAACATCACAAGCTGCCAATCTGCACTTAGTATAAAGCACTGAGTTCTTCAAACTATCTGAACAAAATGTCATAAATGATACATTTGTGTGAAGATTAACAGGGAAGTGTATTTTCTTGAACCAAGGAGAGAAGCAGCTGATAACTCGTTTTCAAAACTGGGGCTTCAAGTGAAATTGTAAGCCTATATTCAAGCAGTATAATTCCCATTGGAGGGATGCCCGAACTTCTGAAACCTGAAAGTCAGTTGAATTACTTGATTATATGAACAAGGATATTGATATTAAACTTAAAAACATCTAGTTTTGAAAACATCCACTGGCAACATCTCTGACAGGAAAGTACCTTTGTGTGCAGGAAAGAAATTCCAGTTATGACTTCTGCAGCATGATAACACTTTTACAGTTACAGAAACAGAAGAATATCTCTTGCTGGAAGACCTCTACCCCATCACTGATGAGTGGATGAATCTTTTTGTGTGTTATTCTAATTAGGTTTTCTAATTTGTCATAGTAAAAATAGCTTTATTTTTAAATTTTATTTGCAGAAATTGCACAACCTCTTAACACTTGCTGGAAAAGTTCAACCTAATTCTTTTCTCTATTTAGGTTCCTCCCACTACTTCCAAATGATATCCATGTTACCCAGTGCATTTATGGCGGTAATTTTGGTAAATCACGTAACATTTACTTACTGATGCTTATCAATTCTCCAACTTTCTAACAGCACTTCCTGTTGTTGCTTTTAATAGTTTCTATAACTATTTCCTTCAAGTTGGAAATGCCCAGAATTGCACACAACATTTGAAACATTTTAAATTTGCTACCATTTACATTTTAAATAGAGTATTTCTTCCCTTTTCTTGAGGTTTAAATCCAATAGTTCAAAAGCTAACACCATTTCACATTTGTTGATAACATTTATGAATAGTTTCATTTATTTCTAGACACTTGAAAATTAGGTTAATTTTATAATAAACATATCCTTTTTCTTACCCTATTTTTGGGCATCCTTTTCTGAAAACATCAACTCAATACACAATGAGCAGATATTTCTTAGATTTAATGTTATGGGTGAAATACAAGAATTGTTTAATATATAAGTCCCAGCCTGATTTACAGTTTTCAGATTGGCGTGAAACCAATAGCTCAGAAACATCTTTAATTATCTTTCTAATGTACTACCAATGTAAACCAAAGTAAACACTAAGTAACCACCTTCCATGAAGCTTAAGCATCTGAGGTTAATTATTACAAAAGCATAGGAAGGATCCAGCATTTGGGGTCAGTCTATTTTGTAGCAAACAATGATGCAGAAGGTTCCACAATTCAGCATAAGTAGGTAACAATCAAATTAGGTCACACAGGAGAATTATGTGAATGATAATAAATCACCTTAGTCATCAAATTTTAGGTACAATAAAATACCTAATAACTGCTTTGTCACTAATTCAGTCTTAGCTTCAGTCTCCCCCAGTGCACAGATGACAAGGAAGTAATTTTCAGATCCTTTGCCGATTACAGTGTTCTCAGGAGATTTTGAAGGAACATGTAGAAATTCTGATATTATTGTTAGCTCTTTCTCTGTTGGAGAGTATCCAGCCTGTCATTGGAAAATATGTAGGCACGGTTCTTTAGTCAGGCCATTCTTGCAAATCTGCAGTGGTTTTAAAATGAGACACTAAACTGTTGCTGACACACTATGCAACCATGGGACAAAGTATGTTATACTCAAGGCTCTCTGGGACATTGCTTTCTTAAAATTAATGGTTTGAGTAGAAATACATTCCAAAACATGAAAAATACTGAGAAACTATTAAGAAATTAAGAAGAGCTTACATAAATTAAGAGCTTACATAAACTCCAGTTGCATTTCCCTTCCTCTTGTCTTTACGAGCTCTGATGAGACGAAGTCTGATTTTGTGTGCTGGAAGCTTGCGGGTCCTTTCCATTTACAAAAAACATTCTAATGATGAGACAAAAACTTGAAACCAACCTACAGAAACTACTTACTTAATGAACCTCCATATTTGCCAAATAAAAGATATCTAGAGAATATTCTAAATGTTTCCTTTTAAAAATTGACGCTTACACTTATAGTTTTGTGATACTAATATCGATAGCATAATTCAAATAGAAAAAGGGACAAATTCAATGTAATAAATGCTGTACTACACCTTTTTCTTTTCTGATTTCAGATTACAAGGATTGCTCTGCTGACTGAAGAGGGACTTCTTGAACCTCTCAATGATTCTCCTTTTCAAGTTGCATTGCAAAGCTGGAGGAAGCTATATGAAACAAAGAAACAGATGTTTCCACCACTCAGTTACACCTTCCATAAAGGTGACCCATGCAGCAGTACCATTATTGAAAAAAGTATCTACACTTCAAAAAGAAACACTGATATCTAACAGCATGGTGATAACAGCACAAGACTTGATTTAAAAGCATATTATAATAAGGCTCCTTGGTTTGCCCACTCTGTTGGCTTATCATATAACTCAGTTCCTCTAGCGTTGAAGGTAAACACCATAACAACAAGCCTAACATAGGTACAACTAGATTTGCCTCCCTGATCAAAGTGCTAGTATTTGGGACATTTAGGACTCGAGTACAAGTCCTGTGAGGAGAGGCTGAGGGAGCTGGGGCTGTTCAGCCTGGAGAAGAGGAGGCTCAGAGGAGACCTCATCACTCTCTACAACTCCCTGAAAGGAGGTTGTAGCCAGGTGGAGGTTGGTCTCTTTTCCCAGGCAACTATCAGCAAGACAAGAGGGCATGGTCTTAAGCTGTGCCAGGGGAGGTTTAGGTTAGATACTAGGAAGAATTTCTTTACAGAGAGGGCAATCAGACATTGGAATGGGCTGCCCAGGGAAGTGGTGGATTCTCCATCCCAAGAGGTTTTTAAGATAAGACAGGATGTGGTACTTAGTGCCATGGTCTAGTAACCACAGTGGTAGTAGATCAAGAGTTGGACTTGATGATCTCAGAGTTCCCTTCCAACCCAGCTGATTCTATGATTCTATGACATTTTTCTATAGATAAAGCCCATCAACCATTAGACTATGGTTGTATGGCTGTAATGAGTCGATTCAGTTGAAATTAATGGAATTTCAAGAAGCTTAGACCTTCATTCAATGTGCATAGAATTGCTTCAACAGGCTCTTTTAAGGTCATTATGGGTGTTAATACAATTCAGAATGTGTCTTTTGCTAGAAGCTACCTGTGGGAAGTAATCTATATTTCACTTGTCTATAAAGCATAACTTATTTTGTATACTTTTTCCTCCTGTATTTTTTTGGTTGAAAAAGAATACATATTTCATCTACATTTACATTTTTTTAAAAAGTACAAATCATACTTTATAGTGCTTAAAGTCTTTAATATAGAGTTCAAAGGATGTCTCTTCCTTTTAAATATTTTTTATGCTGCAGCAGTAAATGTAAAGTTTCCACTATTGGGCACTGCAATGACACCAACTCAGTCTGACAACAATTGGATGATATGTTACTACCTTTTTGAAACCATGGTCTATGCTCTTTCTGTATAGTTGCTTATACCTGGAGGCACCGTTTGAAAAAATATGATTTTCTACCATTTAGTATACACTTTATACTCACTTTATTGATATAAATTCATAAAGTGCCACTCCACTGCATTCAGAAGCTCTTTGACTACTTAAGGAGGGTTTGACCACTAACAATTCACATTCAAACACTGACACAGTACACATTATAAAGACATTTATCCCACTGGAACAAATTACTGGTTTTAGACAGCTATAAATCCAGAACAGTTTTATTGGGCCCACAGGAGTCCTGATTTGCTCTGACAAAACAGAGATCAAAGTCACATTCTATGCACAAAAGACTTCACCAGACAGCTGGTTGTATACAGGTTTTTGGTTACAGACATACTACTCTCTTTTCATGCAGATAAGGCCTTACATATATGCTTTAAGTCAGGTGTTGAATGTTCCTTAGCCCATAAGCCATAAAAAAAATTATGCCTTAGGAAAGGCTTGCAAGATGCTCTATAGATTACATACCAGTGCAACCAACTGTGTGCAGTTAATGTACTGTGGACATACTGGGATATACTGAAGCAGAAGCGGTAAAGAACAAGTCCACTGCTTCAGAAACTTGGAGTTGCCTTAGGCACTAGTGTTCAATTTTAGCTTTTGTTTTAAGGAAATCAGCTGTCAGATCAGTTAAAAAAAAAAAAAAAAAGGCCAAGGATTTACATAATGCTTTTTTAAAAGCTTTTTTTTACATTGTTTTCCAGAGATCACTCTGATTCTTGTTCCCATGGAAACTGGGTTGAGAAGGCTGCTAGCAGCCAAGAACTAACAGGCAAGAACTCTCCCTTGCAAACTTCAGTTTAGAATTGTCAGCTGAAATATGTAAAAGAGTTTGATAAACCAGCTATATATTATAAAAAATATTTGACCTTAGACTGGTAAGAACATAAACAAGTACAAGAGAAGCATATAGTACAGCGTAAACAAGCACAGGTATGGATCCCGGTTTCTCCGCTTTCCCATTCTGAAACCAAATGACACCAAAACCATCAAAGTTCTTGCTGCTGCTTCACTGGTCAATTCTGAATCAGTTTGTGAGCTGCTGTTAGTTCTCAGTTATTGGGCATCCACGTTGTGATGTCTTCTATTAATTAGTAGGCCACTTGATAAAACCTTCAACAGAGAGGACAGGTTCACTAACGAGCACCTTGGACATACTCCTAATATACCATGTAAAGACTGAACTGCCTTGTTACTGCTAGTGGGAGAGGGAGATAATTTCCAGTTATTTTAAATTATGAGTATTTCTTTGTCTCTGATAATTTCTGTGTTACCTGTTTTGACAAGCTTGACAGTTAAAAAGAATAAAAAAAAAAAGAAAGGAGACATGCAAAGCACACTCAAGTTCAGTTATGCTATTCTGTTTTAAACAAAACTGAACAAATTTGGCTCATCAATCTGAAAATCCCTGAGGTGATAAACATCACATGCCAAAGATAAACACTTCATTTTGGAAAACAAAAAGATATTTATTTAAGAATAGCAAGTAGCTGCATGGCAGCCATCTTTCCAGAGAATAAAAAGTTTTCCATCACATTTTTAGTGGAGAGTTCAATGTAGATTTGTATCAGCTCCATTTTTGGTTTGGAATCAGCATGAAATAACTTCAGCTCTCCTTCATTACGAAGCATTTCAACTTAATTTTAAAATAAGTCTTAAGTTTGAAAAAGATCTGACATTTAAAAACATTTCAAAACATTTAACATATTCAGGATTTGAACTATCGCACTAAAATCCCATTAAAGTATTACTACATATTGATAATAAAAAAATTTAACTTTGAAGTTATTTAGGAAATATTGCTATAGAGGAAAGCATTTTATATACTCTCCAAGTCAGTATATGATATTGTCACCTTAAATAATCGTATTGCTAGTATGACGGAATGTTGTAAAAATAATTTACTGTACAACCCATTTTTCTGAGGTGAGCCACTGATTTTTTTTCACATGACTCAATTATTGCCATCCTCCACATACTAATATTCAGGGTTAGTCTTTATTTAAATGATATATTTTTAAAGCATCCTGCCATCTGCAAAAATGTCAAGTTCTGTTGTTTTTAAAGAACAGTGACTAAATTAGCAGCACTTTGCAGTACCATCATTTTGACAACAGCAAATAACTAAAAAGCATAGAATGTCAGAAGCAACAGTAATGCACACTTGAGTGATGAAGATAATTTTGTGGAGCTGAATAAGAATCTGCTGAATGGGGTCACTGATCTGACGCACCTTCCTTTGTGATACAGCAATTCCTGCTGATGCTGTAGATGACAAGAGTAAAATCAGGAGGGCAGCTCATTTTACTGCCTTAGTACAGTAATAGCATACATTGTTTAAAATCTGTAGATATAAATGCTAATGTTGCTGAATTTCTGTGCTGGCTACTTTAACAAGAAGTAGAAGACAGACATTCACAAACTGAAGTGTCTAGGGACCATCCAGTTCTGAGCCGTGCTATCACAGAAATAGAGAGTTACAGAAAATGTCCTTTTCTGTCACAGAGGGATACATTTCCAGTAGGATCAGGAAGATGATGATGTCATTGCTGTTACTGGGGGGGTTTTGTGGCCTTTTGGCAGTTGTGTTGACAGAGTCAAGTGAAATTCAGTTTGACACTTTTTCCCTAAGTCTTGTCTTAATGATGAGTAAGAGGAAAAGTCTTGCATTTCCCCTGAGTCACTTAGAGAAGAATTTAGATTGTTTTTTCTGGTCAAGGTGACAGTGGAAGCCATGCTGTAATAATCTAAAATACATACCACTGGAAGAGCAATTTGCATTTTCACCTCTCTACCAACTGTTTCAACACTGTTCTATTCAATCCCCAGTCTTGCTGTTATGACCTGTGAATCTTCAGCTTTTATTATGACAGTCAGAAAACCTTTATTTTCTTGGCATGTTATCTTTTTTGCTATTCCCTGTACTGTGGTATTTGTCTTCTCTTTTCCTGTCAATGGCTTGTATAACAAATCAAAAGAAAACAAATCAGTGCCCTTTCTTTTGTGTGTCTTCAGAATTTTTTTCTGGATAAAAATATGTTTAGAATGATAACAGCAAACAAAAATGATTGAGTAGGATATAATATGCATTTCCCTGTTATTCAGTGTACAGGGCTTTCTCTCTTTTCTAGTATGACAGCAACAATATGACCTAAAAATCTAGGAGGACCAGATGTAATGTCTACTTGTAGGGTACAGGTGCTTCAAAGACAGCTGAAGACCCAATGTTAAGCTAGGAACTTCAGGAGTACCCTCGAAGTCCATACACTCCAGACTGCTTCAAGTTTCTTGTTTGTTGGGTTGTTTTTAAATACAGAAGTATAGCATTATTTGGAGGGTGAGGGCACACATGTGTGAATAGGCTGCTGAAGACTTGATCAAAGCTTTTAAGACTTTTATGCAAAAGGGAAACATTACTGAAAAAAGATATTGGATCTACTCAAATTACCCACAGAACTGAAAATATCAACAAAGGCTAAAGCATTTGTCTGTAAATCATGATACCTCTGATACATTACGGCTGGGTAGTGGGCTTTAACTGTGTTGTTATTATAATGGCACTCTTTAGTAAACAGCACTGAAACTGCAGAAGGCTGACATCAAATTTTGATTTGTACTGCATAATGAAAAATTTTAATAGAATTTTTATATGAAAAATGTAAAATAGAACTTAATATAGACAAAAAGCACTTTTTTATGATCAATATCTCAACTGCTCAAAATAATTTTCTTTCAAGTATTATTTAATTCAGACAATATGCACTCTGAAATCACAGCTTAGCAGCTCACAGTATGTGAAGCTTCTCAGTAAGAAAGAAAAGTACCTCAAATAGAAAACTTGTTTCCTCAATCACAATGTATAAATACACGATAGTTTACAAGGGCTCTATGAAAACTCATTTATCAGGGGAAATTCTAATTGCATTCAGCAGAAGTTTAGCCAGGATAATGACCATTAAAATGAGATCTTACTGATTTACTATTGTAATTCATATTTTTAAGAAGTACCTTAATGATATTTCAGACAACATACTTGTATGTGAAATGTAATTGTCTCATTTTCTAATATTTTAAAATACAATTATTAGATAAAACCATAACATTTCATATTGTAAAGATCTGCAACTGGTGGACTATGACAAAACACTCTATATGCAACAGGAGAATAATGTAATAATGTTTAAAAACTTGAAAATTGTTAGGTTTAATTTAAGTTAAAGTTTTAATTTCTTGCAAGCACGAAATTACCTGGTCACAGTCTTGATCCAGGACTGTCAACATAATCTCTATCATTATTTGGAAAAAAAAAAAAAAGTTTTAATTATGTTTGGCATCAATGACTGTAAATAAAATAACAGTATTTCCTGACTACGTCTCATGTTTCCTCTAAAGGAAATCTGTCCAAATCCCCTAGTTTTTAACTGTGCATTTTTAAATTACATAAAGGCTGGCTTACTCTGCATGTCCAGCATAACTTCTACTAAACAAATTTTCTTTCCCTGCTCAGTTTTCAGCCTGGAACACACAAAGTCTGTAGAGAGGATTTTAATACTGAAAACTCAATAATCCACTAGATTATGCACTTGTACGTGTTTAAGGACCTTTTGGTTAACCCTTCTTATGGATGGAAAACATAAAGAATGATTATCTTTAGAGGAGAAAAACACGAGTAATAATGCATATGTTACTGGTAAAATGGGGGGGAAAATAATATTACATCACCAGGATAGCAGTATCTCAATGTCAGAAATACAGGTCCACATGTTTCCATGTTAGATCCTGCTCTGTACTCTACACAAACTCTTTCTCAGCTGGCAAATTTCACTAGCTGAAATAAGTAATAAAAACCAAATATGAACAGAGAGGAAACTCAATGAACCAATATGATGCCCTGATGGGTGGCAGCTGTGATAGTCTTAGTATGGCAAGAATTTGTATATATTTTTGTGGCAGTAGGGAAAACTACAGTTTCAAGGAGTAGTTATGAAGACAGACAAGGAGATAGCTTTTCTAATGATTATGTGAGGGACAGAGATTTGTGGACTAGTGAATTTGTACAGAGAGAAAAAGACGTGTTGACTTCAACACAAGCATGACGAGGCTGCCACTGAGTGCAACAGGACTAAAGCTGTGAAGTGATAAGTGACAGACTGGATGGTGACATGCTAAGAACCACTCTCAAAGCAAAAATAAAATATTGCCTTTGGTTAAAATGGTGTCTGTGGAGAAACACAAGAGGAATCGATGCCATCATTATAAATACTTACATAGCTAAGTTAAAGGTGAAAAGAAAAAAAATTGTTCAGGAGGCAGATGCAGCCAAGAGTCATTTTGAGGGTTTTTTTCAGATATGAAAGAAAAGCAGAAATAAAGAAACAAAGAACAGAGTCTGTGAGTAAGAGTGGTGCCAAGGAGATCAGAAAAAATAATGGTTAGTCAGGAATGTGTTTGATGCAGTACTAAATAAACAACAGAAGAATAAGGAAGACCTTTAGAAGAGGAAGAGGGATGATATGACACATTCTGCTTCTTTTGTTTCCTTTTCTGAAGTAAATGGGCCTCCACAATACAAAAAATGGGTTTCTATGTCTAGAGAAGTTCAAAGGGACAAGATCTTACTCTACACTACTATAATATACTCCACACTATCCAATACACAAACACATTTTTGTATGGAAAAACATCTGCTTAAAAACACAAAACCAGAATTTGGCTGACCAAATAACTTGGTTTAGCTGATGTAGCAAAGTCCATTTTTAAAACTATTTATCATGTAAAGCTTTTGAGTGCAAGCACCCTCTTACAACATCTTCAAGCAGACTGAGTGTCGTAGGCTGATACAATACGACTCTGTAATGGTAAGTAAGGAAATGTTTCATGAAGGGAATTGCAGAATTGCTTCACTGTGAATCAAACAACTGGAACTGATCATAACAGTGATCAATTATATAATTTATATTAAAAATATAAATCACACCTACCTTATCTGAGGTTGTCTTCCAGAAGTACTAAAACTTTGTTTAATTATACCTGGAACAAGGACATAAATATTATCTTCTGCTTAAAAAGACCCCAAAACATGCATGTTAATATTTTCTATTTCCCAGACATGGTGTCAAAATAAATTTTAAAAAACAGTGTTAAGCAAACTCCAAACCTCATTTGATTATCGAGTTACTGTTTGATGCACTGAAGATTTTCCTACATCATAAACTAAAATCTCAGCCCCACACAGTATTTTAAGAAACACTTTCAGAATTTCACAGATACTAACAATACATTTTGACTAGATGTCCACAGAAGATTTGCATTCAATTATTACAGTTACTGCTAGCGCTGTAACCACAACATTGTTGCTAGTCTGGATAGAGTCCACTTTTTCAGGAGACCTTTGAGGGGTTGTCTAAACCTTGTTCCACCAGGGTTTTATTTCACCGTTCTATTAGCTAACTATTCATATGCAGTAACATCTACAATACCTCACTTCTTATATAATCCTACTGAATTTAAGACTTTGAAGACCAGTTATTGGTCCAACATCTAATGTAAACATTAACATAATTAGTGCATAGTGCCAAAAATGTCTAAAAGGAAGGGTAATATTATTTCTACACTTGGAAAGCATTGCTTTAAATCTTAGTCTTAAGCATTTGCCTTAAAACACTCCTGTAAAACCACTCTTTTCATGGTAATTTGGACGTATGAGACCACTCTGTCCTACAAATAGTATCTCATTTTGAATGAGGAATAAGTGCATGTTCAATGAAAAGATAATTCTGCTAACTGAGAGTCTGAATAGTAAGATTAGAATATTCTAGAACAATTTTCCCATACAATTCATGGATATTAATAAAATTCCCTTCATCTTTGTCTACATGAGATTTTTTTCCACACTTACTAACATTGCAAGCATTACCATTAAACAAGAACTAATCACTCAAATAGAAGATAAGAAAAAAAAAGATTTTATGTCACATTTATACTAGTTTTCCCATTGTTGGTCTTGTTACAGTAGTTATATTAGTTCTAGAGCAACAGTAGAGCAAACGCATTTCTGAGAGTCTGAAATCTTTTTGTGTTCAAACATACTTTGTGTTGTACTGTGAAATATAGTGCCTCTATTTTTCTTACTTTTCTGATATCCTCTGAATTTAAAAAAAAAATCCTGAAGGAGGCTTGCATCTGTCACACTGGAATCACTTTAAAACCAAAAGAAATTATATATTTTTAGGCCAAATCTGTTTTCCCTAAAAAGGAGGAACACAGACAGACAGAGAATGAAAGAAAAAGAAACCATTTTACTCCTTGTTAATGATTTGCTTAGGAAAACAGATATTAAAATTCTGTAGTAGCTAGCATAAAAGACTATTGAGTAAGAAAAGCTGACCTATGTAATAGCAAATAAACTAGGCCCTCATAGAAGCAAAAGTACTTCAATTAACCTTTTTACTGAGACAGAAAAATAGACAAAGACAGTGTCTAACTGTCTAGAAAATAAAGAATGACATGCAAAATATGATTGTGCCTATTCAAGGAACAGATATTTTACCCGCTTAGGATGCAGACACAGTAATACAAATACAAAAGTAGAAGCACTGACTGAACCTGAATCACGCTGCTTGGGGTAAGGATTTTGAGTTCCAACTTCAGACACAATAAACACCACAATATATTACGTGAATATATTCATGAAAATTAGTAACAGAAGCCACTTGGCTAGAAAGCTAAGTTTGAATTCTAGCTCTTTGCTAGAATTTTATAAAAAACACACACACCCTTTTCCAAGTATTCATACATATAATTGGGTTTGAAATACTATACCCTTTGGCTGTTTCAAATAAATGGTCTTTCAATGAGTAAAGGGTTCATATCCAAATTTGCTTGATCAGTTTGATGACTCACCACATTTGACTTGCTAATCTGCCAGTTTATGAGTGTATTTACAAGTGCATGATATTTTACACCAGAATCTGTCTCACCACTCACTGCACATGGTAGAGACATAGTATTTTCTGATTCATATGCTAAAGTTAGGAAAATACTAATGTTAAAAAAACAGAACCAAAAAAACCACAGAAATCATGATGCAGAACAACACTAAACAATAGCAAACATCCTTCAGCCCTATTTTTATTGCTTATTATTATGTTAGAGACCCACTGAGCAGCTACATCAGAGAGAAAAATCTCATTATGTGTTAGTCACTATGAAAACACAGCCAAATAATCTATTCAATAACTAATCACAAGGAGATTCAAACATGTAAAAATCACTGTAACAAACATTCATGTGTATACACACACACATAACACTAAAGACTTTATTTATAATACTTAGCCTTCTGTGTATGAGTTATGCTAATCATACAAAGCCAGACGAGGAGTAAGAAAAAAGATTAAGATGCAGACAAGTTAACTAACAAGTCACGGAGCACATTGTGCATCTTGATGTTCAGCCCAGGGTTACCCGGACTGTATTTCCTTTTACCATGGTTACTCCTTTGACAGGGATAGGAAGAGCAAGGCAATGTGTTTTGTTCAAAAGCCTTGCAAGAGGATATTTCTCAGTTTGAGAGGATCTCAAGGAAAAATGAAATACACATCCTTCATCTCTCTCCTATTTTGTGCCCACTCTTGTTAGAATGTGAAAGACATGCAAAAGCCAAAGCTTTTAATTCTCATCAGCCTCTCTATTCTGAATAGCTCTATGAAGATTCCTTGAGGACATTTTAAAAAAAAAATTAAATGAGGCATAAAGAACTTCTCTGACTGCTACTCTGGTCTTTAATAGCGGATGTAATTAAAGCAACTTCTAAGGCTTTAACTTCTTAACATGCATTGAAATAAGTGCAAATCATATAAATACCTTTTAATAGGCAGTTTAGTGTTTTGCTCTTGCAGGCACCTAACCATGTAATTTCAAGAGAAGAGTTTATAACACAATATGAGATCAGAAAAACCTGAGGAGATAATAACTTTTGTTTTGGCTTTAACTTTCACTTCAATGTTATCTAAAAAATCTCTGAAAACCCTCTCAAGTTTGATCAGATCGGTAGGAACACTGAATCAAGATTTCACATCAGCAGAAAACTTCAGTGTATCTCTTTGAACAAAATGGAAGCAAAGGATGTGGTTTTTTGAATGACGGCTTAATGATCTTTTCAGGAGAAAGGTCAAATTACCTTTATTTATTCAAAATACTCTTAGTAAGCTGTCCTTTAAACCACTGTGCACTGGAATGGCCAATCCCAAGCATATTAATTAAGCCCTTTTGCAGAGTAAACAACTAAGTTCTTTTCTCACTAGTAGGGACTCCATGTACAGCAACAGAAGTTGACATAAACATACTTTGAACTTAACTCCAGCATCATACAGGAAAACTGGGTCTCAGCAGATCTTGTTCTAGCTGATATTTTCTACAAAGACCCATTAGCCCAAGGTCTCAAGAGAAATCTGAATCTTAGATAAATTGGGAAGAGTAAGTCTACAAAACACTAAGATCTCCAAATTTCTTCACAGACAGCCCATTGTGCAAATGATTGTTTTCTTGATGCAATAATAATTTTCAAGGAATTTCCTAAGCTTTCCCTTCACAATCTAAAGAATCATATATAGCAGATGTCAGACAATCTTATCCTAAAAACTTACAAGACTATCTAATCACGTTATTGAAAGAAGAAATATGCTCTCAAAACATCAAACTCATCAAATGCAACTGGTCTAAGCCAAAAAAAAAAAGAAAGCTCAGCTCTATGATCACAGAACTTGTAAGATATAATGTAGTTGACTGCAGATTACTGACTCCAGACAGCAAGCAACATTACTGAATGGGGGTTTCATTTCACACAGTGTTCCTTGTTATCCTCAAAAGTAGTTAAATGTGGAGCTAAGCGATGACCTAAACTCAGAGCCCAGTCATTTGCTACATACAACATACAGAGTTCCTATTTTGAGAGCATCCTAGTTCTAGAATCCCCAATTATTCAACTGGATATGAACATCACCTGCACAAAACTGTGCACTGTGTAAACACGTTATATTTCTAAAAGCTCAAAGAAAGATATAGGAGACCCCTCTACAGTTACATCACTAGAAAATTCTTCAGGCAGATCTGTGGTGTCTTCATTACATGGTAATTCTGAATACTATTGGTTTGCAGAAATTCAGGAAAGGAATCCTGAATATCAGTGTCTTTGCTTATTGGTCACAAGTTGGATCAAAGGTTACCCCAAACACTGAAAACATAAATTAAATTATGAGGTAACAAAAAAACTTCTAAGAAAGATACAGCAGCACAACAGGACTGTACATTGAGACTTCTTAGCCTTATGAAAAGCTAGTGGCTGAGCAATTCTGAAAGGAATATATTGCATGCTTCATTTTTATTGTGAGGAAGGTCATAGGATTTCTAATAGGATGTTTTACAATGTTTTACACAGTAATGTCTTTCAGTGTATTTAGGATGCTGTCCCAATTGCAGTGTAAGTGAACAAGATTAAGGGAAACAAAAACTATTTTCCAAAAAAAAGCATTCCCAAACATAGAGTAAATTTTTAAACTCTCACTCAACTGACATACTAGCTCTACTGGACTACTATGCATTAAGATATATCATATATTTTCCTGCTACTTGGTTTTACCAGCAGAAATGAAGATACAGTTACACTGTAAACCAAAAGCAAGTAAAAATCCCTTAAACGTGTCTAAGTCAGGGTAAAGTTGGGAACGTTGTAATTTTAAAATAAGAAAAAACAGCAGCAATTAAACTATTATCATCCCATCACTCTTCATTGTTTTTGACTCAGTATGGCCCTACCCTCTGTCAATCTTTCTGTTTTCAAATTAATAGGACTTCAGGTGGGGAAAAAAAAAATGCATCTGTCACTACTGCCTCTATGCTTCTGAAATATATAGAATCTTGCTTCTGTAGGATTAATCATTTCAAGTACCAGGAATAACTCTTCCAGAATCTACATACCTTGCATTTGGCCATCTTGAGAGTAAAGGAGTTGGTCTTGTAGAAATACATTGTCTAGACTAAGAAGAATAATCCTTTTCTTAAAGGATAATTGAAAATCAGAGTATGTAAAATTATTGAAAACAATATAACAATAGCAGACTTTAAAAAAAGCTTACCCCCATTACACTGTCAAATGCATACCAGCTTCAGTGCCAATGAACAACTCAGCATATCACACAAGATACCGCCCTAGTTTTAAATTAGACTGATATTTTTCTACGGTTGCAGATCATGTTTATTCTGAGAATGATGTGACGACAGCATGATTAGACAAATCCTTTCAAGGTCCTCATCAATATACCCATAACTAAAACTCACATCTTCATGTTAGCAGTTTCCAAGTTAGCTAGATGAAAATTGGTCACATTTTCCCCTGCAATGCTGACATGCTTGAAAAAACCATGGCTGATAATGCAAACTCTGTTAGCCATTTATCAGTAATGAATGGAGCATAATCCAAGTAATACCCAATTATCCTGAATTTATAATTATTTTTTTAAAGCTACCTTTTCTTTATCCTTGAAAAGAAGAAACATTTGCCAGCATTAATTACAACCAATATACAACACTGACTTCAACATTAAGTAGACACTAGAGGTGATTTAAGAACATAACACTACAGAGTTATTTTTCTGAAAAAGCAGTCTTGAAGTATCTATATAATAATTAAACTCTATGCTGGGAGAAAAATGAATAATGATTTCTAGAAATGCTAATTAAAGTTACTGCAATTGACAGGAACTGACTGGATCTTTCCGCTTAAAATATTTAATTAAAAATATGGAAACCTGGTACCATAATATTCAAATATTAGAAAAAGTTGATGTTTTGTTAATGTCCAGATCTCAATCAAGCAAAATAGACTACAAGGAAATCATTACCACTAATGCTTTGGGTGTGGCAAGTTACAAACTACAAAGATTTCAAATGTCTGTTTACAACGCTGAACTAGCCCACAATTAATTACATTTCTGTGAGACACACAATGAGTTATTCTTCAGTATAAACACAAAATAGAACGTTTGTCTCCGCAAGCTGCTTTTCCTCAAGGGATTCCTTTTATGCAGGCCCTCTCCCACAGTTAGACTAGGCTTCCCTGTATCCCGTAGCATTCTCCTGCTACTCTCTTAGCACAAGAAAGCAACAAAGTGCTTTTTAAATTTATTATTATTTAAAGAAAACTTTGATAATAATCTCAGGGCTGGCCTGCCACAGGTTCTCCAGCCTTTAGAAAGGCAGGCTATCCAGTTACAATTAGCAAATCATATTAATGGATTTTAAATAGAATTATTAAATCATTTATTTGCCATGAGCTAATGGCTAGACATTTCAATTAAAAGTAGTCATATTTCTTCAGCACCTGGGCCAAAATCTGAAAGAAATCCAGCTAGCAGATAGGATTAAAAACAGATAAAGTAATGTCACTCTATGTTTTATGAAGCCTGGGACCTTGTACCAATAATATTTGTTAATCTTCACACAACTACATTCCCTTTACTAAAAAGTACATTTTAAATCATCCACAAATTTTCTTTCAGAACTAAACAGGATGAATGGAAATCTTAAATTTTGCTCAACTCTAATATCCATCTCTTTTTTCTAGTATAAAATGCTCTTTGATTTTCTCTAATCATAATCTCATCCCATTTAATAGGTACATCATGGTAGCTCACAATTTTGCAAGTGACTCAAAGCAGTTAGAGCTGTTTTTTTGTTTTTTTCTTTTAAATTTTCATATTTGGAACATAATCAGAAAAAACTGTTACTTAAGATAACACCCAACACAGCTGATGCTTTCCTATTTGCTTACCATAAATAACTATAAGCAGAATTAATGCTCTGTTTTATCACATAATCCTGTTTTAATCATTAAGCCTTCCTTCAATTCCATTCAGCCAATTCATCTAGACAGCTAAAGCCTGCTTCTTTCAACTTTATTTTTCACACTCTTCCATCTGTTTCTTATCAATACTAGTCATCTTAGGGCTTCAAATTTAAAACTACCTTCTTTGTCAAGTTGCCTGATAATATTCCAGCTTTCACAGACGTTACTGCAAAATACGGAGACAAGCTACACAAAGACTATGAGATGCAAAATGTATTAAACTGGAAATGGCTGCCACAGAGGCACAGTTATTTTCTTTACTTAGGTAGTTCAGATAGTGCAACAAATAATGAAATACCCTAACATTCTGGAATAAACAACTCCTTTGCTGTTAGAAATTAGTGCACACTTAATTCTTAAAGAATATTACCAATAGCAGACTCTTTCAAATTACTTGAACTGGAGCTGTTTGAGTAGTCCAGTATGTCCAGCTCAGCATCTAATTCAGAGAACATACCTGCACATAAAAATCAAAACAAAGAAGCTTTTAACCCACCTCTGACCAGCATCAGCACCCTGATGCTTCTTTTGCTAATGCCTACCTTTCTCTATAGTCCTGTGATCCTGTACCAGAATTTCTTCATATGTTCCTTCCTCATATTTTCCACATGCAGACTGACAACTATCAACTGGAAGGTCAGTATTTTCTGAAAACTGACTTTTGCAACTGGCTGCTCCATTGCTGCTACTATGAAGACTTAACTTCTCATAATTTTTCTGACAACAAAGAACAAAAAGGAAATGTTATATATTGTCATTTTCCAGAACTTATTACAAATTCTGAAAATGAAAGTGTCACTTGTGCATACATGCATAAAAACACTCTTTTTGTTCCCACTTAGCTTCTAGTCCAAGACTGCACAGTAACTGGTTCAGTCACTGATTCTAAATTTAGAACAAAACTTTCAAACTGAAAAAAACTATTTCTAGTCTTTACATAAAAGACATCTTTGTTCTTGATGACAATCTTTTCACAACAAGCATTGAAAGTGAAAAAAATGAAACAAACACCAGACCAGAAGCAAACACTGAACAAAAACAGAAGACTGGACAAAGACAGTAGGTTCCCAGGTACAAGCATTGGTAGATTTACTCTCTTCCAGCTTAGATAATAAACAGCAGTCCAGTTCTGGACAACACAAAACCTGCATAACAGCCAAGATGGTAGTAAAATATGAAATTAACTTGACATGATGGCATGTCAGAGACCCCAAGGCTGAACTGACCAAACGCAGAGCTAGGAAAATAAAACATCCAATATAAATTATTTGCCTGTAACATTTAACTGCTGCGTCCTGTTTGTAGCACAAGGTTCTTTAATAAGTTTAAAATTCTGCCTCTGCTGCTGTCAGTGTTTATTGTTTTTCTAGAAAGAATAGAAATCCCTGATCCCTGTTATTGCTTCTATTTTAATGCAACGTATTTTGAAGGAAGATGTTTTATTATCTCTTCACATATTAGTTCTGTTGTGTAAATAAATTCATGTTTCTTTTTACCCTATCTTGTCAGAGCAAAGTGTGATAAAGGAGGATAGGAGATAAATTATACAAATATATCAGACTAAACAAATTAGTATCTTTAATATTAATTTCAGGAGATAATACATTCCTAAATACCTATATTTTTACCAAGTCTGCCTAAGACAATTTGTTCTTTATCTAAGTCAACTTCTTTCAAAGTTTTTCCCAAGAAGTATTTTGATCTTATCAGGAAAGAGCAGAGTGGGTGCACTAGAAAACCTTTCTCCTCAGAAACCTAACTGCACCCCTGAGCACTGACTATACACTGTCTCTGTAATAGGTCTGCTTCAATTACTTCCCTATCTTTGGTTCTACTCCCAAATCTATAACTTAACTTGTAAGAGATGGATGGTCAAGCCTTTCTCCTTAAATTCAGGTGGGAAAAGATCATTTTATACTTAAGTACTGGACTGAGCTTATGTCCAAGATGTCACAATAGCAGTGACTGGAGTGTAGCACAGCATGACAACCACTAATGATGACTCTCTAGTTCACTTGAAGAGAGCAGTCTAGTCCTGGAATATGAGCACACATCGTACCCTGAACAGTCAGAGCACAGTTACTGAAAAGAACCAACTTACCTGTTTTATGTTAAAGGAAACAAAGTCAAGACAGAGAAGGGTCAAATTGCATGGACATTTCAAACTTAAATCTCCTTTCAACATTTACAGGACTGAACCTCATACTCAAAAGACTAACTGTTAACAATAACTTCTAAATCAGGTGGAGCTGAAGAAAAAAAAATATCAAAAAGACAGCTATTACCAACTGGTTTCAGATCTAGCAGCCCATCAAGATGGGAAACTTGTTCAAAATGTGTGAATTGAATTCCACAGACCTCATGATAAAAATAATTGTCAGACCTGCTATAGAAACTGCTCAGAGATCAGTGAAACATATTCCAAAGCCTTAAAGCAGCCATATAAACTGTAAAGCTATAATCTGTCTATACATAAAATCTGGCCCATTTACATAACAGCTGAACATAGAAAACTATAGTATTCATTAGTAATCTGAGAGTAATAAATACATTTGCTGTGTATATTTTGCTCCACCTAGAAAATAGCTAATAAGTTTCAAAAATGAGATTATATACTGCTTTTTCTTTTTTTGAGTAGGACAACTGGATGATTTAGAGAGACAAAAGTACCCTGACTAGAGGAGGCTGCGATGCAAGTTCAATGATTTTGGTCACCATTGGAGGGGGAACATAAGGATCTACATATGGACATAATTTTATGAGAAGAGGATGGAGAAACTTCTCCAACACAGTGAAGCAATCATTTTCATATGCCTCAAAGACTCAGACATACTTCTTTCAGATAAGTAGAAAGACAGATACTTATCTTTTGAAGAAATCTATGAAACAGTGGCATACTCAAAACATCACAAACATTCAAAGAGGAGTTTGAGTTTAGGTTGATACATATTCATTTGAACTATGCTCACACCTACACTTGACTCTAGCGTTCCAGTATTTTACAAATCTTTATGGAGATTCCATCAGTTGATTCAGTTTATTTTCATATTTTCCTAATAACCTAGTGTCTCAGTTTCCCCATGCATCAGATTGATTGCCACTTTTGTTGAAACAAACTCTGCCTTCTAGTTCAAACAAACACAGATGAAAACAAAAGCTAAGGGGAAAAAAGTCCCTCTTCAAAAAAATGTTCAAATAATGAACCAATTAATTTTTTTTTCCAGCATTCATCTATCTTTATTACTGAGCAAAAGTATCTCTGGAAACTTGTGTCCTAGCCATGAAGAAAAAATTCTATCTTCATCCATATCCTGTACACTTGGCTCTTCATTGGTCACCATTACTACTGTAAAATCAAGTTATACCTAATTTTTGGACAAGTGAAGCCTAAACTGCTCTTTTTGACTTCCAGTGGAAATCTAAAAAAATCTAAAAAACCCAAGTAGAATAAAGATATCGAGCTGTTGTTTAGCTCTGTTTTGTCATATTACTGTCCAGAAGAATTAACTTTTCTATCTTCAAGAAATATAGAGCTCTCTAGTGGCATTTGCAAACAGTGTTTAATTAATCTTCTTTATTTGAGACATTTACAATTACAGCATTATGCTAATCAATTGAATTTCTATTTCAAGAAAAAAAAACAGAACTATTTCCACTATTAAACTATTTGTAAAAACCTACAAGTTAGCGATAAAATGAATAATAGCTGACATGAAATTGTCAGGGGAAAAAACATGCTAAAACAATGTATTTTTTTCAGTAAGAGGGTAACAGCTCTTGTGCATTAGGAACAAGAAGTAGATGGTTTATATCTAGATGTTTATAAGAGTTTTAGCAAGGCTTTTGACAATGTTTTTCATGACATCTTACAAGAAAGCTAGGGAAGTGTGACCTAGACAAAATCACGATCAGTTGGCTGTATAATTGACCATAAAAATTGTACTCAACTTGGTAAGCGCTTCCAGTGTTTGTTACACTGAAAATGGGTAGCAAGCACAATTTTTCAGGATCCTTCTTGACCTTGTTCCAAAACCACTCAATGGTGTCACTGAATTACAATGATAATCTGAATAATGGATAGATAGAGTGCCTGTTAAAGGTGCCTAGACTGCGATACATTCACATCATATATCATACTGCAGCATATACATCATACACAGAGCTGTGTCAGTGAAACCGACAATAGGTGTCAAAGAAAGTTCTGAGAAGCTGGAGAAACTAAAAGAACTTACGAAGTTTAAATAGAGAGAAACCAAAGTTCTATGAGCAATGGGGAACAACTGTACAAATGCACAGACTGGGGAAAGACTGGTCAGACAGAAGCTGTGCAGGAAAAGAAATGGGGATTTTGATGGATGAGAAACAGAATATGACTCAACAACACCATGCTGTTACGAAAAGGTGAACATCATACTGGGATGTATAAAGAATAATTCCAAAGAATTGTTTATTCTTTCTAGTTGATACCAATAAGATTCTCAGTTGGAGTAATTAGGTACAATTTTGAACACTACACTTAAAATTATGTCAATCTTACTTTTTAAGTCGTGTTTTGTAGACCTCTGATTGTTTTCATTTCTTTCTTTTCCTGTCTCTCCACATTTTTTATTATTCAGTCCGTATTAAAAACAAAAAATCACAGAGAGGGGAACCAACATAAAAGAGAAAAGACATAACTTTTACATATTTCCACGGTCAGGAGGACAATTTCAGTAATCAAGTGTTCAACTATTGCATCTATCTGGGATCCTGAAGAGAGAAATAAGTGTTCATACACAATGTAACTGGTCTGAATGTGCTCAGTAAATGCAGTGTTCTGGGGATATTCTGGACTTAATGCTCTCAGAGTGCTTTTATGGCACTTAAGATTGGGTCTGAAAATGTCAAGTGTCATATACATCTTATTACATGCACATCTAGTATCTCCTGGAAACAAGACATGCATATCATATCTACTCTGTCAAGTATACAAAGTAAGACCAAAACTTTCTGCAAGCATCAGACCAACTTTAGATATTGTGTATAGCACAGTGTATATGTGCTGTGGGTATGCCCAGGATGCTTCAGGCATCCTCATCATTTCCTAGATGTTATCTTCAAATGGAAAGAAAGACTCAATCAGATGTGACTGCTGACTGTAAAGACAGTTTGTGCACCTCTGCTGTTTCTAAACTGTTTCTATCACATGACTTTTTTATGACTGACTGGTCAAATACCTGCCAGGAGTGACAGGTAGCTCTAAAGCTCAGAGAGGGACAAGATAATCTCTGACAACTCTTCCTGCCTTATATCCAGTAATTCTATTAAAGTATTTAGATGTATTAACAAATTGAAGCTGAATTAAGCATATTATGTGTTTGTCCTTAAGGCTCTGATCATATGTTTTCACAGGTAGTAATTTGGCTGTGATGACTATTTTCTACGTTCAGCAACACTTAAAAAAATTATACCTGCAAAACAGTTTTTATATCATGACTCTATTCTCCAAACATACACAGTATAAATCTAAAAAGGTTATTTTCTTTTTATCACGCCAACATTTCTAACATTTAAACTTTAAATCTAGTACCTGCTACATAAATGTCAAAACAGGATGGTGTCAGTGGAGTGAAAGGTAGAAGAAGAAAAGAATTGGTGGAATGTTAAGTCTTCATGACATTCCCGAGTCCTCACTCATTTCCAAAGGGAATTGTATGCAGCAGTGCACAGTCATTATCATCCAGTTTTTAAATACAATTTTAATAAATTTTAATAATAAATTTTAATAAAAATATTTTAATATTCTAATATAACATAAATACAGGACTCTATTTCTGCAATATTAATAACCTGTTGCCTTCTAAGTGTTTTAAAATCAAGCATAGTCATTGCTTCAACTGATACAAAAGCAGTTGCTGCTCACATACGCGACTGTTTTAAGAAAAAAAAAAATCTTTTATGCACCAAAAGGCTGAATTGCACAAAATCTATTTCTAAACACAAAGAAAAAGGAAATTAAAATGAACATTAATCCAATCCTTATGTCTTTTTCTGAGTTAACAAAAAAACTTGATTAATTCAAATTGAATTGCTAATTAAGTACTACTTTGTAATGCATGTGGTGATGCTTAGAAACTAACATGATTATTAGCACAACAATTGCCAACAGAGCAGAACTGAATTTGGGTGTGGGGGGAAATGACTTGGTGAAAAAGCAGCTAAATCATTTTGTGTTTCTTTGTGTTTCAGATAGCTGCAATCCTGTCCTCTTTCTTGTGAGGAAATCGATGGCTGCTGTGAATTACAAGAGTTGCCAGTAGCCTGCAGGGTGGTTACAAAAGTACAGATTCTTAAATCATGATCTCTAACCCTTCCGCCTTTGGTCACAGATCCCTGTGGATGAAGAAAAAGATAAATCCATTCCTGTGGATGAAGAAGACTGGTAACAGTAGCATGGTCTCTATTTACAGGTATTATTACAAAACGCTTCACATTTATTTACATTATGGTCTTTGTGATAGAAGGGGTACAGAAAGAAATCCCAGCATTTCTCAAGACTCATTCATGTTTCTAAATCAATCCAGAAAAGACATAATGCAATCAACTCATAATCATCTAGAGGTAGATTATTAAGTTTTACATCACAAATAGAAGCCAGGAAACTCCCATGAGCCATTTCAGGTCTGGCCAGGCTCTTTAGTTCAGATTTAGTCATTTAGATATAGTCCTGTTTGAAAACAGCTATGCTGCTTCTTTCAGTATTTCTGACCAATAACAAGTTGAACAGATTCTGCAGGAGAGAGGCAGGCAGGCTTCTTAGCATAGGCAGTAGCCAGGCTGCCTGCAAACAGAATAATCAGTGTGTTTTCCAGCAGCATCCTCCTAGTCCACCAGAAGCACAGCACCTTGATACCTACAGATTAGCCTGGGAGGGCCAGTGCTGACCTGCAGCTAAAATCAATCTAAACGGAAGATGACTCACCGTGGCCTATATGCCACACCCCGCAGCATGCTGGGTTAGGGGAAGTCTTACCCGTCCAAGTGTGAAAACAAAAAAAATGCAGAGAGTAGCCTGGCTAATAAGAGTTCTTGTGCAACTGAACATTAGGACAAAGCACTCAGCTAAGGGCCACCTAAATGGACCAGGTCAGACCAAGCGCTGTTAATGACTTTTGACACTCTGTTAGCCCTGACTAACCTGGAATGTGGATCCACTCCATAGAGCAGACTACACTCAGAAAAAAAGTTGGACTTACTTTTCCCATTACCTAAGCATCTCAGTTTCCCTTTATTCTGCTTAACTGGTTACTTGATCTGAATATATGGATTTGTATAGATTAATTTAAAAATGAAAT
The DNA here is from genome assembly GCF_001604755.1 of Lepidothrix coronata. Lineage (NCBI taxonomy): Eukaryota > Metazoa > Chordata > Aves > Passeriformes > Pipridae > Lepidothrix > Lepidothrix coronata. The sequence goes on from NW_016690244.1 coordinate 1,018,787, forward strand.
TAATATTTAGTGACATTATTAATACAAAAATTAAAGAACACGGTATTACCTGGTATAGAGAAAAAATGTGACAGAATACGTGTGCCACATGCACGAATCAGTACGACAGAAACTAAGAAAAGGAAGTTGCTCTGATCAGACAGGTAGTCTATCATGTCTGCCCATTTTTAATATATTCTCTGAGAGTAGCAGAAGGTACAAATGGCTCATATTCTGTTACATATTTTTAGCTGACACACTCCAATTATAAAACTTACATTTTTCTCTACCACATTCAAAAGACAGGACAGATCTGAATATTCATCATTCTATATTGTTTTAGGTATATTTATATTTTACATTAAAAATATGGCAATGGAAAAAAAGTTAAAAACACTTCAGGATATATGCTAGATGAAACAATCATGGATGATGCCCATGTAATGAAACATATATTTCCAAAGTATGAAAAGTGACTTATTTCACCTTTTTCTAAACAGACCAAACAAATTTTTCAAATCTATATACTTCAAAAAAGAAATCAAACTACTATTTGGCTACACACTCATTTCTTCAAAGGACAACACTAGAAAGATAATTTGTTAGTTAGATCAACTACTGTTTTGAGACTCATATCTGCCTTGAAACACAGAAAACTCAGGTTTGCCACTAGTCTGTTCAGTGACCTTACACAAAATACCTTTTTCCTCTCCACCTCTTCCTACCCTGAGCATGAAAATGTAATATTGATCACCTTGAAATGAGAGGTACAATGTGAGAGAAAATTATTGCCATTATTACTACTTGTTGGGTCCTTTGTATCCTGTATAATGTCAGCAACCTCAACCTTTCAGAGCTGAACACACTAACTTTATTAAAGACCTGTCACCCATACATCTGCTTCTGTTCTGACATAAACAACAATTTCTATGGAAAACAACAAAAATACGAATTTATGTGGGAAGATGATAATGATTCTTTTTACTAGGATTATTTTCAAGCATGGATTTTATGCTATACTTATCACACAAGATAACTATACTTCAACATCATCTATTGACATGCCTTTCAATTGCCTACTTACCTGCTTACAAACTAGTCTTACAATACTTATAAAACAGATTCCACTCTGGTTCCAAAAGATCTCTGTTGCTTAGTTCCATAAAGCAGGACAGAGAGTACAGTCCTTATTTCAGAAACATTCACAATATGACACAACTGGGATGAAAAAGGAGGCCATAAGTACATTTCAGTAGAGAAAACAAAGTATAAGATAGTTGGCTTCAACAAAACAGTGAACTACATGGCAGAAACACCGAATTCTCTGACACCATGGAAAAATGACAAATTACTTGGCTGTGGAATAGCTGGGGCCTTGACTAAGATGAATTAGGCTGTCTATACCTCACAGAGTTTTTATTTCAGGAGCAGCTGCTTGAAATTCTTCCTAGCACTTTTAGTCAGAATATTGCCTATTTTTTCAAAAGACAAACTTTTCAGGAAAAATTATTCTCTTCGTTAGAAATTCTCCAACTTCATAAAATTTTCCAAAGTACTGGGAAGAAAGAAACAACATGGCTCCTTCTGTTTCTAAGCTCTGCAGCATTCCCCTGAAATTTGGAAGATCCTAGCCTGTTTATTCTATCTTATTTACAGCAAGGACACACACTTCTCCCACTTCTCCCACTTCTCAGTACTAAGCTATATTCCCCTCTGGTTCTTCAGTGTTCTGGATCTTTGTCAGAATCTCATGTTCCCTTAATATACAAAATAAAATATCTACTGGAGTGGAACTAGAACTACAGTATTTCTTCCTCAAGAAGATTAGCCATTATCACCCAAAATACAGAGGCATTTTTCTTTTCTTTTTGTAGATAGGTGTATTTTCAAAGTATTTATACAAAACAGAAGTACTCTGACCTTCTATGAAAAACTATCAGTTCTATCATATCTTGCAAATGTCTGGATAGGGGACTCTTCTCTAAAGACAAGATAATTGCATGTAAATCCCAAATCTAGCATCTTTCCATTTATAGCACATTTTTTTGCAAATTTCATCACAGTTATGCAAGAGAATGACTATATCAAGATATGAAAAAATAATGAAATACAACAAGCTTCCAAATGTGTAGGGTAAGAAAATTTTTTAAAAAATGGAAAAAAATTGCTTGTACTGTTTTAAGTTAAAAATTCTATTTTGTATCTTTCTTGCATCCCAATACCTCTTACATTTCAAAAAAATAGTGGTTTGTTAAAAGTTTTCTGGAAGTTTTTGGCATTCTTCTCCTTGGAAAAAAAAGGGTATAATAAAAATAATAATCTTAGACTGATAGGTCAAAAAACTATTGAAAAAAACTATTAACAATTTCTACAAGTGCTACATTTGGCCAGGAACATAAAGACCATGGAGTTTGGGACCAAATTGTGTTCCTGAAAACCTTTTTCCTACACAGAATTTCTTCAGTGCAAACTACTGAACTCTGACAAAAGGAATCTAATAGATTCAACTTCTGAACAGACCAGAGTGGCTGTGTAAATCATAACTTTGCTTTGCAATTACCATAACAATAATTTTCACAGTGCGTTTTTGCTACACAGAAACATTATCCTTGTTATTTTCTAAATAAATTCTCTGAGATCATATACAAGTTTGGTTCATTATGTAAAATACTGATGTCCTTCATGAAGGGTGCTTAAAACACAGCCTGAAGCAAATGGAAGAACTGCAAGAAGTATTTCTGCAGAACTGTATCAGGCAGTTAGAAAACATGAGCAAATACCTTATCAGCATTAAGGGTTTGTATTTAGCAATCTGTATTTAAAAATTATATTTGTGTAGGTTTCATTTTCTAGATGTCATTGTTTATGAATCATAAACAAGATTATCAATTTGTTCCACCCTAACCAGGTGTATATTCTCCTATTCACAAATCATTCACAAGGCTGCAATAATAATTAAATGTTATCAGATATTATCGAAACTGCAAGAACCTCCATAACAGTGCCATTTTCCAACATGGAATGATACTGGTTTTTGAGATACTGTCATTTTTCCTGCATAAGCATGTGCAAAAAAAAATATTAATGAATACCTTGTTAAAAATAAATTAAAGAGCCTGCACAGAAAAATGTTACAAGAGGATTCATTTTGATTTATTTTCTGCTTTGTTATTTTCTCAGATATGGCAAACAATGATAAGAAAAATAAAGTCTAATACATATGCTTACTTGGGATAAAATGGAAAGCTGATCGTGATAGGTTACTGCATTTTGATTAGCCTCCATGAAGAACTGCTGGGTTCGTCTCCTCTCCTGATCCAGTTTCTTCTCCAACATGAGATGAGAGGTGGATAGAACATCCAGGTATTTCATCATAACATCAGACAGCAGTGAGCTGACCTCCACTATGTCTGGACGTGCCTCTGCATCAGGAGTCAAGCGGCTACAGAAATAATATTCTCTATTTACTTATTTCTACAAAAAAAAACAACAAACATTTTTCACCACTGTATTTCTCCACTGGTATTTATGGAGTCATGCAGGCCAGCACTCTGTTCGTTCTGCATGGGACAGTTTGATGCTGTGCAGCCTTGTTGAAATACCACAGCACAGCCCCTGGTATCAGCTGGAACAATTATCCTTGGCACCAATCCAGACAAAACTGCAACTAGGGGCTGCAGCTGTGCACCCCCAGGCACACTAGGGAGTGCCCAGGGCCTATTCGTGGGACTGGGAGAGACATTGCCTCCCTTGTGGCGACTGTGCTCTAGTCAAGGAGCTGCACCACTGAACAAAGCATCTGTGAAGGAGAGGAGTGTGTTGTCAGAAGGATTTACAGGAGAATGTCACGATTCTCACAGAGACTTTGCAGAGACAAACAACGCTCTCAAAACAATGCAAAGAAGGAGGAAAATCTAGAGCTTACCCTCAAAGAATCAGTGGATGGAGGCTCCCAAGAGGAGCTAGATTGGAGACTTGTGACTTCTGCCAAGAGAAGGAAGGCTTTTCCTCTGACTACAGATATATAATTACAGAATAGGTATAGTGACCTAGCAAAAGGTGAGGAAGAATAAGACCTAACAGAGGACACATCAGAGCCAGGTGAGTCTGAATCAAGAGTTCACATCACAAATAAGATGCAGTAGCTGACAGTCATTTGAGGCTGAGGAACAGAGGCATCCATCTACTTGATCTGATTTGATGTCTGTGATGTCTGTTGCTTGGACTCGGGACATTGTGGAGATACTACCAATTCATCCTGACCCTTGGGCTATTACTTCTTGCTGTTCATTCATATGGGCACAAATAACACTATCAGGGTCAACTCCGAACACACTGAAAGTAACTACAGTGCACTGGGATCAAGTGTGAAGGACACTGAACAGAGATGGTGATCTCCTTAATTCTATCAGTGAGGAGGAAAGGCTCAGGTCAGGGTGGGTGCAACCTGACTGTGTATAGTCAAAAGCTTACAAGTGAGGATCAGAGGAACAGACCAACATGGGTGACATTGTGGTAGACACCTGCTATAAACCACATAAAACCAAAGAGGAAGTCAATGAAGCCTTTGTTGGACAGATGGAGAAAGCTTTGTGATGGTAGACACTCATACTCATTGGGGCCTATTAACCACCCTAATATCTGCTGATGGAATGGTTGACTGCAGCAATCAGGAGACTTCTGGAATCTGCTGATGACAATTTCTTGGTGAAGCTGATTCAGAAGCTAACTAGCAAAGGCACTCTGCCAGATCTGTTGCTCACAGACAAGGAAGAACCAGACAAGGATGTGAAGATTAAGGACAGCCTTGGCTACAGCAGCCATCAGACTGGAGTTCAAAATCCCAAAAGTGAGAGAGATCGTATTGTTACAACAAAGGACTTCAGGACTAGACAACTTCCAGGGGCCCCTTCCAATCTAAATCACTTTACAGTTCCATGGTTCTTGTTTCAGGCACCCTAGGTAGCTGTTTAGTGACTGAAATAATATACTATTAGGTCTATTTTTAAATCCCCAGAATATTTTGTATGCAATGTAGGACAGAAAAGCTGATAGGGACAGTTCTGCATGCACTACAAAACTCTTAAATCTTAACTCCAGTGAACCTGATAATTTACTACAATTTCCCTACAGAGTACTATTGACCTGCTAGCACACATAACCCAACACTCTTCTTTAAAGAAAGTCACAGAATGGTTTATTATTTCTAAAACAGTTCTAAGTAAAACACAACTGCCATGTGAAGTAGCAGTTCTGAAAATATTTTACAATACTTGAACTCCTTGATTTTAATCTTTTCTGTTTAAATTTTCTCAAATACATTAATTTAAATAATTTTCATAACTTTTAAAATCTGTTTTACTTGAAATTTTATATTTCTTTTGAAGAGGTGCAAGTTTTTCACCCTTAAGAAATATTCTTGTTTGGGATTTTTTAATTTTTTCTTTTTAGTCCACTGAAATTGGTCAAAATTTCCCAGAACAATGTGAGCTATAAAACATTTCTCATGAGTTCTATTTCCATTTCCCATGCATCTAGAAATGATTTATGACTAAACACCAACTAGATTGATGTTCAGCTCTGAAAAACTTCGGTGATTATGATTCCAGAACTTTCTTTTGTAGTTTAATCCAATAAAACTGTATTTTAATAACAATACTGAAGAAGAATAATAACACTAAATGCAAATTTACAGTTGCAACATTAAGCTTTCAACGTTTTTTCTAATCATGATCAAGAAATTATTTTTATATTTATGACATTCATCTTTGAATATGTATTGTGTTTCAGTCATTCAAAAATAGCTCCTTTTCTGTTAATTTTTCCTCACATATATTATAACTAAAATCTCATTATTACTGCTTTTCTTTAATGTTCCTTATTCTTTCTAAATATCTCACAACCTAAACAAAGCCTTAATTTAAGAATTAACCCATAGTAAGAGATAATATTAAAAATAAAACAAATAAAAACAAACAACACTTTACGCTTCTCATGCTATTAAAATATGTAGATAAATCATTAGGTAATGTAAAAATTTTAATATTTTCATTAAAATTAATTTCCAAATCTCCTAAACGTAAATTTTAGTACTATTAGCACCTATACTCGCCATTGTTGTCCTTCATTCTCAGGGTCTTTAAATAATAGAAACCTTTTTGTACAATAAAACATAGTATGAAACCCTTAGTCTTTGTACAGTAAAGTGCTTTTTTAGAGATGGAATTGCATATCTGAGAAAGTATAAGCATTTTTGTGCTAAGTGGGGCTTTTTCTAAAATGGAAAAATCAAGGGAGCTAGATCTCCACTTCGCTCTGTGCTTTGCTTTACACATGACATTATCACCAGAAGGATGTAAACATAGCTAAGAGAAATATGTGATGAGTGAGTAGAACAAATACAGTCTCATTTTTTCCTCCATTACTGCATTCTCTCTGCTTTGTTATCTCTGCTATCATGCTAATGGGATTATAAGGCAGTGGAAAACATATTTCCATCAGTCAAATAAACAGAAAAACTATGAATGTGATCACACAGTGATCTATAAATAACATATTGTAACAGGGTTACTTCCTTGACCATAATCTGTATTTGAATATTACTCAAAATGCTGTATTTTCATGGGGGGAAAAAAATTGATGTGTAGGGAATTAACTACAGTGCTGATACTGTTAAATTTAAAAATTTAAAGAGTATACTGGCTAAATGAATGTGCTGACTATACTGGTATGTTTTCCCGTTGCATGTGTGCAGCTGTATCGTAGATGTTATTATTGAGGTAAGGAGATACCTCTGTTTTTCCTTAAATCTAAAGATATTTCCTTTTCAGAGACAAATACTGGCAGTTGCTTAAGTCTGCAAACTGTCACATTATCTCTGCTGGAAGCACAGAAAACAAAAACATCTTTTCAGAAGGATGTCGAAATAAAATGAGTAATTACCTCTTAATGGTAAATGACACTTTTTCAGAGTACAGTCCTTCTGGCACAGGTTCATACATAGCCCCTACTATCTGAAAAATAAATAATCTACAGTTTGTTGAAGAAAAACACTCCATTATTTATTTCAAGACCCCATATGATAAATATTGTTTCTTTATTGATGGGCATCACATCATCAGCTCTAACTTGCAAAACAACTTAGAACACATCTTCTAATGCAGAATGTCACTTCCAATCGGGTATCCACATTAATGTATATAATCACTGCAGACTAAAGTGCTACAATATCAAAATCAAGGAAACAATAAACACAAACCCCCAATTATTTATTTTAATTTATGAAATCTTCTGAAGATGTAGATACACAACGCTGTAGAAAATCCAATATTGTTACATCAAGCAATTTTATATATCTGAAGCTCCTATCACTAAATGCAATGAGTAAAATATGCTAGTCTGAGAGGTAATAAGAGATTAATATTTACAAGCAATTTTTGCAATTAGAATGGCAAGATACCAACTCACACAATGATAAACACTTGTGCTCATTCACACATTAGAACTGAGAGCAGTTTGTGCATCTATAACCTTAAATTCCCACGGATCATGCGAACACATGCAGAAATAACTGGTACATTGGTCTCGCAAATCTGAATACCTTAGTAGCCAAGGAGAGCATATTGGTGCTGTAAAATGGTGGGTTCAGAGTTGCCATCTGATAAAGGATGCATCCTGCAGCCCAGACATCAGCCTTCTCTCCATACGGCTCACTCTTTACAACTTCAGGACTAAGTAGAAAGCAATGCAAGTCACAAGCATTGAATGAATTCACCTAGAAGTAGGCTTATTTTCTAAAAAACCCCACCCAATATTTAGTTAGTCACTACAACATCATTTCAGAGCACACACACATTCAAAAGGCTGTATTTATTTCCTTTATCAGCCAAATTCTTTAAGAGGAAGCACAATTAATAGCTTTTCGACCTCTACTGAAGTTCTTCTCATAACACTAATGGTTTTTATGTTGTTCACTTGTCCTTTCCACTCATTCTATGTCTTTGGACTTAATGGATACAAGTGAACTACAGCATTTAGAACTTGTTTACAGTATGGCATTTCAATAAAATGGACTAGAGAATAGATAAGTATATCACATCATCTTGTAATTCAGATATCAGAAAGATTTAAATTCAACTCCCATATTTAGAATGCTAATGGATACAGGTTTGCTATTAATGTAAGTCAATAAACTTTACTCATTGTATCATTTTCATCCTCTTTAAACTACTGTAATGCATTTGTGTGAGGATGCAGCATGGACACTCAGCAGCCAGCCAGATGACAATACAAAAAAATATTGTAAAGATCCATTTAAAGCAACTGGAAGAAGGCAGCAATTTCAGACTCCACTTCCCTTTTCTAATTTCTTCAGTACTTTTCATGAACCTGGATGATAATAATTTATATTAGTAGGTATATTCTGATGTTGGAGGTCAAGTCTTAGCAGTAAGTAAGAGCCATATCGCAGGATGTGGTTTGAGGGTTTTTTGCACTTATTTTTTTTCTCTCTGTAATCATTCAGAGATACAAAAACTACTTGACTTCTTTCATCTGAAAATCAACTTGAAAACCTACTTGTTTACGTTACCCCCTTCAGCTTAGAATTTGGAACCACTATATCAGCTTCATAATTATACTACTGATATCTTTGGTAAAATGCCTTATTTTGGAGCTGAGAGGTACTGTGTAAATTCAACTAATGATGGTAGAAGATGTCCTGCTGCTATGTATAAAATGCAGAAAACGGATTTTTAAAATAAATGGGATGAAGTCCCAAGATAAATTATGATAAGATAAATTAAATTAATTTAACAGAATAGAAAGGCAGAACAGAGGTCACAGTGCAGGAAGGTGAGAGAAACTGACAGGTCACACACTTCTGATAAAATTGATCAAGTGAGATACAGATTCCTGAGGGAAACCTAATTAGCAATTTTCCTTGAATCTTCCGCTGCTGTTATGTAACAATAGAGTGGAATACGGGATATTGAATATGGTGTTAGAACATAATAGCATTTCTGCAATCACACTGTCTGTGACGGTCTGTGACACTAACTCATGACTTTGTGGAAATTTCATTTTTATGTATTAGAAGTGTCTATTAGAGCAAACATCAGTATAGCAACTTAGATAGACAGTGAGCTCAGTAAGGCAAAGTCCCTGTCTTTGTAAAGTTCTAAGCATGCTCCTATTCAGAAAAATAAATCTGACTTGAATTCCAGTCTTTCATTCTAGTGATAATTTTCATGTATAGAGATCAAGTTAAAAATTACTATTTTTAAAGGACTAAATTATATTAAAATACCAAATTGAGATTATTCAAGCCAAATTTATGTAACTATGCAAAATTCCACACAATGCATAGCACTCACAGGAAGAGTAAGTTGAATACAACCAAGAGAGAAACAGAAGTACCCATTAGCTGGCCTGCAGAATCTTGTGTTTGTGAACAGCAGAGAAGAACCTTGCTTGATGTCCAGAGCAAACAGACTTGAAAAAATAATACTATGATTTAGAAATCACAGAAAGAATATAGTGCTGACAAAGTTGTAGTTTTAGCATGGTTTTACACAAATGCACAACAGCTGGAAGTTAATGAAGTAATTTGTTCTGTTTATTCATGCTGAAAGATTTCATGTTCTAAATGCACATCTAATGCCTTTTTCTTTTTCCTTTTTTTTAATCAAAAGGAGGACTTGCAGCAGAGTACTATTTGATCTTTTCTTCCAGAACAAATGTCTTAGTCAGAAGTCTCTGATATTTAGAGCATTAGGAGGATGACCAACACCATAAAAAATCCTGTCCCATGCTTAAGAAATACTTTAAATTAGCAAAGTAATATTTTTTTAAGGTGACCATGAAAGTTTTAGAGCAAATATAAAATCCCATACTTATACGATGCTATACTTTTATGGTTAATTCATACTGTAATTTAGATTTTTTTTTAATAGGATTTTCAAATATTATTTATTTACTTCTAAGAGATGTAGTGAAATCCCTCACCATGCTCTACAGGCCTGCCTCACCATCTGCTAGTTAGAAATGTGGGTGGGGTACAGTACTTGTTGACTAGCAAAACAGTTCTGCAGCCAGTTGCATCTTTTGGATCCACACTGTTGAGGGATGCCAAGCAGAGAAAGTACCCACTTCTGTTCCTGTACACTGACACCCACAAACAGGAGGGTGGTGGGAGTACATATGGTTTGCCTAATTCAGTTGACAACTGTGTATAAACTGTCACTGTCTGGTCAAGACCAGAAAGAATGAGTAGAACCAGTCTTACTCACAAACACTGAAAATTTAATGGCATAGTGGTGGTATGACCTTTTCTCGGTTTATTTGTAAAGGCAGGATTCTTCTTTAATTCTTAGATTTAGAGATCTCAATTGGCTGAAAAAGGACAGTGGTACTAATTAAATTTTTAGCAAACAGATGTCTGCATCAGTTTCAAATGCATTCAGTGTCAAAACAGAACACAGAAAAGGGGGGAACTCTAGCTGATAAAGAATGACATTTCCATTGCTTCAAGGGCTGCTTTTACTGCCACAAAGCAGCAGTACTGATGCCATGCTCTCTGATATCCACAGTTATTAAAAGTGGTGACAGATACTTATCTAATTAGAAATTTAATTCTTGCAGCTAACATATTCAAGATAATCACTACAGTTTTCATCTAAGTTTACAAATAACTGGTCATTTCCAAATTACATACTCAAGCTGAAAAAGCTTACTCCAGGAACATTATGTTAACTATGAGAGGGTCCTTTACTAAAAAAATGTCCGCAGCAAAAATTCTTCTAAATGAAAGACACAAAATTATATCTACAGAATAAGTGTCCTAATTCTCAGCATCTAACACACAATTTTATAATTGTTTCTCAGAAAGTTCACTCTTGTTCAATATACAAGCACTGTTTTTATTCTTAATAACAAAGTCTTCTATGCCAACAGCCTTAAAATGAGCCATTGCTTAATCCAAAGAGTTACTTGTTTTTTCTTCTGAACTACTTCTACAAAATTTTAAGCAGCTACTTTAAATACAGAAGATAGCTTTCCATACTACCCTACATTTTTAAATAGGATTTAAAAAAAATTATAATAACCAAATCTTTTCAGTATTTGTGCTACTTGTAAGATATCAAACACATTTAACTAAATCATCCCTACATGGCCTTGGAGATATTTTTGCAATCAAGCTTTCATTTATAATTTTGCTTACTGATGTTATTTTGTCATGGTTTTTCTTTAAGAATACTTTTAAATTAAAACTGAATCTGCTATATTTGCACTAACACATAGGTATATGATAGAGGACTATCCTCACTCAATTAGCTCACGTTCACATTAGTTATCAGTAGACAGAAGTTTCAAAATGAAGAAAGAAGTCCTGAATTTGGAGAGGGAAGAAAAGAGGAGACAGGGGAATGAAGCATTAATTTCCTAGAGCTTCTAAAACTTCTAAAAAATGTTGTCAATACTATCAGGCTGACTTTATATGGGGCAAAACCAGTGAAGATTTCCCACTCTGCACAGAACTTCAATAAGCCACTTGTGAGTTATCTTAGTACAGTGTTCACTGGTGCTTCCAACAGGTGTAAGAACATGCTGGTATATGGCATTCTATAAAGTATGAGGACTATTTTCAAGTAAGACATGGTTTCAACTAGACAGTTATGAAACCAGTGTGAAAAAAACTACATTTACTCTATAATCAGTTCTCTGAGTCACAGAAAGAAGGGGAAAAAACTATAAGGAAAAAAAATATAGCTGCTCACCATCAGCATCATCCCAAAAGAGAAAAAGAAATAGAAACCCAGTTGCTCCTTGTCACAGTTTTTCTCTGGCTAGTTTGCTGTAAGCTACGGATACACGTTCAATATTATAGCTTCAATAATTACCAGTAAAACCAATGGAAGAAGAAACAGGAGCCACAAAACTGACAATTTGAATAAAGAGCTCCTGAGAACACTGCTGTAAGCTATTTGCATTTCTCACCTACATGAAGAATTCAACACAAGCCTTTTGGGAATATTCTGCCTATCCCTTGAGTGATGAAGTAGGAACAGGATTTTCAAATGCTAGTTAAAAATTTTACTTTCACAGTTTTCTATTTTGAATGTAAGGCCAAGTAAGTCTATAATAATTTAGTATGTTGCCTTCTAACTTGCTACCGTTTTTTCTCATTACAAATTATATTTAATATATATATATATATAAAATTTTCTTCACAAAAGACATCTTTTCAAGCATTCTAAACTTCTGCTGACATTTAGAGAAAAATTCATCATTTCCATCATTTTTTAAAATGTACAGGAAGAAATTTACTACCTTCAGATGGCAATTTTACAGTGTCATAAATCCTCTTGCCATCAGGTGGGGAATGTAATTTTGAAAAGGGTGAAGTCAGCTAAGAGAGGCCACTTTCATGTGTAAGCTCTCTCATCAGTGTAATCTCAATATTTTTATTTTCTAGTCCAAGCATTGCCTGTCTCTGCCCAGAAAGTTCCTCTATATTCATATAATTTAGTCTATAGAGAGGCAAAACTAATCCACATTCAGTGACAGGCCACTAATAGCTGTAGGATACAGCTGACTATATAATGCCTGCCTTATGTTTTTCTTAATGTTTTTCAAAAAAACCTAAACACTAGTTTGATGTGGAAGAACTGCAACTAGTAATAAATTTGTGTAAAGTGTCTCAATCTAAAACATCAATAATCACTGAAAAATGTTCAAAACCAAGATCCTAGCAATAAACCACTCTAAATCTCAGCTACACTGCTGTTGATCAACAATTTATGGAACTCACTAACTCACTGCTTTCTTTCAGCACAAATTCAGTACCTCTCTGTCTGAAGCAGAACCACGTTTTATAATTTACTTTTTGGGTTTTTCATCTCACACTTTTGAAAATAAAGATATGGACATGCAGTTAACCTTCGACAACTGATTTGTATTTCTTTGCATCTACAAACCTTCAAGTTTTAATGTGTGCTAACTTTATATACTATTGCTTAGAGATGTCAAATATATTAACTTTGAAAAATAATTTATGACCTTGCAGTATAATAAGACATTGTTCCAGAACACATGAAAAACTGCCATCAACTCACTTCTAGTTCACCCAGATCACGAATTAATATAAATCAAATGACATTTTTTAAAAAGTTCATTCCATTGTTCTTTACTCCTATTGCTTTGTTAAACAAAAACCTTCTTTATACCTAAGTCATTAAATATCCAAGGCAGAAGCATATTCAGAGCACCAGATCCTCTTACAAATTCTTAAGCTGTATTATACATCAGACCAAAGACCCAAACTATTTTTTAGCCAGCTCAGTTCTCTAATCTAGTTTATCATTACGTTTACGCAAATGCTTGTGTTTGCACAGGAGTATGGCTGTTGCAGTTTGGTTTTTTTTTTCACAATTGGATTTTTTCCCTTTAATCATTTCATTGACACAGTTTATATCACAGAAAATGTATAAAAAACTTCTGCATATCTCTTACTAGTTCTTCTTTCTGAGAATAAAGGCTATATAAAAACCTGCTGAAAAGAGCAGAAGAATCTTATTGTGAGGACTTCTGTTTTCATACTCAGAAGACCAGCAAGTTACATTCAACTACTACATGTTCTCCATCTTTGAACTCCTCGCTTTTTTATCATGTGCAGACCATTATAATGCTTCTTGAACTCTGTCAGGCTTGGTGCTGTGATCATTTTCCTGGGGAGCCTGTTACAGTGCCCAACCACCCTCTGGGGGAAGAATCTTTTCNCATATCTAAATGTTCTCATGATTGAATACATGGAAAACAACATCTTCCAAAAATTCCTAGATATGGCCGTACTTGCTGGGACAACACCGGGCAATTTCAAAGTCTCTGGCGTAAGTATCAATGGCTGCAGTAGAACAAAAGTAATTGCCAAGAATTCTTGTAATGTAAAATGTCATATGTACTTGAAAGCACGGAAGACATCAATATGACAACTTCCTTTGAATGTAGTTATACCAGAAACAGTGTTGTTAACTGGATAAAACAATCCATGCTTAATTTGACGTTGTTGAACAATGAATTAAACAAAGAAACAAACAAAAAAAGTATGACAGTATCTGTTTAATGCTATCTAAACTGAATTAAATTCTCTACAAGTATAAACATTCATTGATTTCTCATAACTGTGTGTGTGTGTCTGCATGTTTATGTATGTCTCAATATATATGTGCATACCTATATATCACAGAAAAACAGAATCACAGAATATGCTGAGTTGGAAGGGACCTACAAGGGCCATCAAGTCCAAATCCCAGCCCTGCACAGGACCAATCCCAATAGTCACTCCACGTGCCCAAGAGTATCATCCAAATGCTTCTTGAACTCTGTCAGGCTTGGTGCTGTGATCATTTTCCTGGGGAGCCTGTTACAGTGCCCAACCACCCTCTGGGGGAAGAATCTTTTCCTAATATCCAACCTAAACCTCTCTTGACACAACTTCAGACCATTCTTTTGGGTTCTGTCACTGGTAACCACAGAAAAGAGATCAGTGTCTACCCCTCCTCTTTCACCCACAAGGAAGTTGTAGACTGCAATGAGGTCTCCCCTCAGTCTCCTCTTCTCCAGGCTGAACAGATCAAGTGACCTCAGTTGCTCCTCATATGGCTTCCCCTCAAGGCCCTTCACCATCTTCACTGTCCTCCCTTGCACATTCTCTAATAGCTTAGTATCTTTCTTATATTGTGGTGTCCAAAACTGCACACAATATTCAAGGTGAGGTTGCACCAGTGCAGAGCAGAGCAGGACAATCCCCTCCCTCAACCGGCTGGCGATGCTTTGCCTGATGTACCTCAGGACACAGTTGGCCCTTCTGGCTGCCAGGGCACTGCTGACTCATATTCAACTTGCCATTGACCAGGACCCCCAGGTCCCTTTCCTTGGCACTGCTTTCCAGCACCTCATTCCCCAGTCTGTACAAACACCCAGGTTGCCCCATCCCATGTGCAGAATCTGGCACTTTCCCTTGTTGAACTTCATGTGGTTCGTGATTGCCCAGTCCTGTAATTTGTCAAGATCTCTCTGCAGGGCCTCCCTGCCTTTGAGGGAGTCAACAGTTCCTCTCAGTTTTGTGTCATCTGCAAACTTGCTTAGTATCCTTTCCAGTCCTGCATCCAAGTCATTTATGAAGGTGTTGAAGAGCACAGGGCCCAAGATGGAGCCCTGTGGAACCCCACTAGTAACAGTTCACCAGTCTGATGTTACCCCATTCACTATTACCCTCTGTGTTTGACCCATGAGCCAACTGCTCACCCACCACATGATGTGGTTATCCAGCTGTGCTGGACATTTTGCCCAGAAGGATCCTGTGAGAGACAGTATCGAAAGCTTTACTGAAATCCAAAAAGATTACATCAACTGGCTTCCCTTGATCAGCTAGCTGGATTACCTTGTCATAAAACGAAATTGGGTTTGATAAGCAGGACTTTCCTCTCCTGAAGCCATGCCTGCTGTGACCAATGACTGTGTTATGTGTGTATATGTATATCCGTACTCCTACTCAAAGATATATTTTGGGTGTCTAGAATTTTCCAGCCAGAATGTTTCATTGCAAAACAAAGCAATTTGGGAGCACTCAGTGTACAGTACTATTGAGTTACATTGCCTACAAAACCTGGGAGAACTCTCAGCATAATGCAAGATTCCAGGTATCAACATTTAAGTATCCTTTATGTTGACCACACATCTATTTGCAATGTTTTTTCCCACCATCACGATAGAGTGTCTAGGCATATTGGGAAAATATCTCATAAAGATACAAATCTCATAAAGATACAATATATCGTAAAGATACAATTCAGTTGGAATCTGGCCTTCTCGTCTACCTGCTGTACCTGTCAATCTGCAGAAAAGACTTGCTGGGAGTCAGTGTTTAAAATTGCTACGTGTTTCTCGGCCTTCACTTTTTTAATAATTTTTTTTCAAGGACAATTTAAAAAGCCTTGTAGGCTCTATTAGAAAACGTGATCTGAAGATCAAGCCGCTTCTTTCTTCAGTTGTCTTACTATTACTGAAGAATGTAATGAAGTATCACCTTTCACACTGTAATAAAAATACAGTTATCTAACTAAACTCTGTGCCCAGCTGTTTCAACTTTTTTATGCTTCTGAATTTTCAAGATTATCATATGCATCTGTGAGTAAGCTATAAGGACAAATCAAAGTATCATTAATACATTATTTGTATTAATACATATTACAGTATTACATTCAGATCCTCTGGGAGGCTTAAAACAGAAAAACACAATACAGTTCTAGTTTACACCATTATTCCTTCAGACATATTGTGGATCAAAGTCTGAAACAACAAGAGGAAGTATAAGCCAGATTCCGAAACTTACAAAATAAAATTTCCTTTCAGTGTGATTTGTTATTTATATTATTAAAACCAAGCATCACTGTACAGTCCATACATCTGTTGTTCTTATTTATACAAAAATATCTAGCAAATTGTCAAGCTGTCAGTTTAAAAAGAAACGCTGTAGACAAATTGTATCTGTAAGTTGTGGCAAAGTGTTATCCATATACATAAAAAACCTGAAACACTCATATTCTAAAAAGGTACTGCTAACATACATCTGACAGGTACTTCTAAGACTTAATATCCAAATTTCATGTAAAATGCTTAAGGAACTGCCTTAAGTCTGTAACTGTATAAACTGTTCAAGAAAATATTTTTTTCCTTTTATCTGTGGAACAGAAATCTGAACATTTAAAAAATGGCAAAGGATTTTTCTAAATGAGATATATGCCTTTTGGAATGAACTTCAGTCAGTGCCTTTGTCCAGCTAACCAAGCTTATAAAGAAATGGCATAAGTCTTTATATTTTAAGGGAGATATGGAAAAGTAGGCATCTGCAAAAAGATCTACAAACAGTAGCAAATCCAATTCTACAACAACTCTAAAATAAACCTCAATCTTTAATAACTGATTTCATATAAGGTGTCAATTTCACCTAACTTTAAACTCCTCTAAGTCAGATTTATGCTCAGATCCCTGTGTAGCAAATGAAGAGAGATAGGCACATCAGGTGGTTGATTCATCTCATCCTAAAATAACTGTTTAAGATAGATGGGATGAAATTCATTATTGAAGTGCCTATTTTTGCCATTACTTTCAGTAATCATCTAGCTGCTTGACTGGAATAAGATGCTCAGCTTTTAAACTGCTACATATAAGCAAGATGAATCCCAGCCACACAGAGACCTGTTTCTAACAGTAACTTGTGTTTCACAGTAAGGTATGAATTAGATGACTTTGCAAGTATTTGGATTTGCTGGGACCTAATATACAAAATAATTAACTAATAACAATTTTTCTGTCTAGCAATCACATTCAGTATAGATTAAATGGGAAAAAAAAGGAAAAAAGAACCCACCAAAAAAAACCAGAAAGAAAGCAGACAGCAGAGAGATGAAGATTTTACCTGAATAAAACAGTAACTTCATTCTCTTCTTTTACATAGAATTTAAAATTCCCAAATCTAAATAAAGGCCATTGATCCAAATGCCCCCCCAAACCATTATGGAAGTTAATAGATGACATATGCACACAGACTCATAACATAATAATCTAGATATATTTTTTTTTATATTAAAATGTATTATTTGATAGATCACTTACAAACATCAGCTGAAAAAGTAAGGCTACATAGAAAACTGAGCAAAGACTAAAGAGAAGGTAGGATAAGGTTTGAGATAGAGGTTTGAAATCTGGCTACCATGAAAAAGCAAGTAACTGAACAAAGGTCACACCAGAAACTAAAGCCCAAAACGCAAATAAACAGAGTAAACAGCTTTAACTAACCATCAAAGACAGCAAACAGTCTATTAAGGAAGCATCAAAGACAGCAAAATGACATATAATGGCACTAGAATTTGAAACAGCACATCATATACTGAGCAACAAAGCAAAGCAGAAAAAGAAATAGTAAGATTTAGAAACAGTAAGGTTTTGCCAAGGTACCAATAGAGCTGACATCTGAGATAGAAGAGAATGGGAAAAGCAGAAATAAACTTACTGAAAGTATTTTAAGTCCTGTAGTTCAGATGTCATAGGAGCATAGTTTATCTAAATGTAGCTAAATTAACAGTACTTAAAAGAAAAAGGAAAGAAGAATTCTAGCAAGCAAATACCAGTAACATTGGACTAAAAGACATTTACAAGCTCATAAATTAGTTTGATGAAATGACTAATCTTATTCTAATAAAAAGTGTTCATCCATTATTATTATCTCTTCCATAGAGATAATAAAATAATAATTATTATACATTAAAATAATTGCTGTACAATTTATACAAGTTCTATAGAAATAACTATTTCCAAGAAGTACACTGCTGGTTTACAATGTGTTACGGCGCTAGAATAGCAGGTTTTTTTCAACATAGCAGTTTAAATTCATCGTGGAGTCTATAAAATTATTGCATGCTACACCTTAGCCCCCAACATTAAAGTAACTCTTTAGAAGCCAGATCAGCACCATTCACCTGTTAGAAAACAAGTACAGAAAATTGTTTTCACAATCTCTTTGAAGTAAAAAACCTATGCTATGACTTTAAGCTACTTATAAGCCTTTTTGTTATCCTTAACAGAAGTGGCAAGATTGAGTTCAAATTGTGTCTTCATCTCTCTAATTTTCTTTCTACAAGACCTAATTACATTCCTAAACTCTTCCTGAGTAGTCATCCCTTTTTTCCATAATCGGTAGGCTCTCTTTTTTACCCTAATTTCCTTCAAAATCTCCCTGTTCAGCCAGGCTGGACATCTTCCCCGCCAGCTTGCCTTTTGGCACACTGGGACAGCCTGCTCCTGTGCATTCAAGACTGCCTCCTCAAAGCATGTCCATCCCTCCTGGACGCCTTTGTTTTCAAGCGTTGTTTCCCAGGGTACACTCAGAACTAATCTTCTGAATAGGCCAAAATCTGCCCTCTGGAAGTCCAGTGTAGAGGTTTTATTGATGGCCCTTCTTGCATCCCTGAGTATTGAAAACTCTATTATTTTATGGTCACTGCCCTAGATGGCCTCTGACCACTGCATCTCCCACCAGCCCCTCTCTGTTTGTCTAGCGGGGCCCCATCTCTGGTAGGCTCATTTACCAGCTGGAGCAGGAAATTATTCTCTATACACTCTAGGAATCTCCTAGACTGCCTCTTCTCTGCTGTGTGGAGTTCCCAGCAGACATCTGGCAGGTTAAAGTCACTCACGAGAACAAGGGCTGGCGATTTTGAGACACCTGCCAGCTGCCTGTAGAATAATTCATCGTCTTCATCATCCTGGTTGGGTGGTCTGTAACAGACTCCCACCAGGATATCAGCCTTGTTGGCCTTCCCCCTGATTCTGATCCACAGGCACTCAACCTTATTGTTACTGACTTCAAGTTCTACAGAGTCAAGAGACTCTCTAACATACAGAGCCACTCTCCCACCTCTCCTACCTTGCCTGTCCCTTCTGAAGAGCTTGTAGCCACCCATGGCAGCACTCCAGTCATACGAGTCATCTCACCATGTTTTTGTGATGGCGACTGCATCATACAAATCATATCACAATACTGATTTATGCAGTGTTCTCACAAGATATGGCTATAAACAGAAGCAGTGACCAGTACTAGAAAAGAAATTTGGTTAACATAACACAGTATGCAGACTGACTGTGTAGTCCATAAACAAAAAGTAATAACAAGGAATAATTTATCCTCCACAGCAGAGAAGAGGTAAGTAAAATAGTACCTCTAATTACCACTAAAATGAGAGTTTCCTCAAAACACCACAGCAAGAAAACTCCTCAACTTTAGCACAAAAAGCCAAATCTTACTTAACATTGTTCTGTGCAACAGTTTTCTAACAGTTGAGAACAATTTTGTTTCAGAAAGATCAAGTTAGTTCGTCAACTAAAGTGGAATCTTCTTGCCCACTTCTTAATGACTTCTGAGGGGTCTTCTCACAGTTTCTCAACAGCTTTTCAAGATCAGTAAAGTTCTCAAGGAATTATGATGGGATTCTCTATTCCATCCCAATCTCAAAATTTATTTCATCTCCAAGAGTTTATCTAAATTTTTTCTATACATATCCAATTATATATATGTATATCTTGGTCTGCTTCCATATGTCCCTTTCATAAGTTACAATCCTTTTTGTGAAACAAAGAAATGGAAGGTATAAGTGAAAGGAAACATCATTCTCTATAACCATGGACAATTGCTGTGTCTCTTCTGGGAAGGTCTTCAAGACAGCACGATAATAAAGACTCTGCCACCGTTAACTTGGAGCAGATTATTTCTGGTGACTTATGAGCTGGGAAAAGACTTCAGGATTCATTACAAATTCCCTAGAGCAGTTTTTCCCACAGTTTTTAATGTATTAAGTGTAAACACATCAATTTAATACATTTGGGGTTCTAAACATACACATTGCTGCATTCTTTCAGGAATATAACCAATTAAAAGGAATTTAATTAGTATGATAATAGAATACAACCTAGTATGAAGTAAAATTAAAAACCATCACAATTACAAAGCATAATTATATGAGGCCCTCTCTCTAAACATAAAACACTGTCTGCTGTTACTTTATGATGACACAGGGTTTAAAACATTGCATTAGCAAATTGATTCAGTCAAGCCCAAATACAATTATGTTTGGTACATATAGTGATATGTTTTTATCTGAAACACTCTGCATAATGCTGCATAGCCAAATTTAAATAATAAGCATCAGACACTACTTTTATTATTTATTGTTTTGTTTCTGTACTGTATTGTCTGCTCCAAAATGGTGGGTTGTAACTCAAAATACCCAGAACTATTATCCTGTCAATTCAGAAGAAAGCAATTTCTGCCATTCTAAAATGAAAATGCTCTCTTTTCATTCAAAGAAAAATATCTCTTTCTCTCCCTCCTTTCCTTTTTTTTTTTTGGAAAAACTAATATTGGTAGATATGCAGTCCCAATGTTTTGACTTTTATAGCCTTTCACATCTACTTAAATCATATAAAAAAACCCACAAAAAAAATCTAGTCCAAGCACTGATTAAGTCTATAGGCTCTGACTTCTGTTCAAGACTTGTGTTAAAATACTCAATCAGTTCACTTCTTTCCTTGTGAACAAGTTTCTATTTCATAAAGCCCACTGTCATACACAGTACTAACCAAGCACCTTGAAGGTGGCATTCAGTGCATTCAGCTGTTTGCAAAGCCTTTTGAACATTCTTAAATTATTATGACATTGGAAAGATTTTAATATTTTAGCCTGTCATTTTAAATATTACTCAAGCATATATTTTAAATACAAAGACATCTGTACTTTACCCTTGTTCTTTTTTCTGACTGCAGACAGACAAGGATCACTGCTTCTATGATTTTGCTTGTGTAGTAGAACTGACAACTAATGTCCCAAAAGACCACTTGAGAGACTGCAACATGTAAGTGACATTTTATCCTCAATCCTGCATCCAAATAACTGGACGAAGAGGTAGAAAGAGAATTGCCAAAGTCATAGCTCTTATGTGAACTTCCATGTACAAAGACAGGGTATGAGAATAATAATAAATATAGTAAAAGCAAAAATTATATATAAAAAGAGACTGTTTAAATCTACAGAACACTACTTTCAAACAAAAATTTCCTACAAAATATTAAAAGACCAAAAGACATCAGTGAACAGAAACACAGGCATCTAACAGGGGATAAAAGGAATTGAATCTAGATAGGATAAGAAAATTACAACTCAGTGACCCTGAGGGTCACGGGGGCATGGTTTTGACACCTCTGACACGTCTACTTTTAAACTGTTGTTTAGAAGAGCACAGTAACTTCTCATCAACAGCTTCTCTGCCCAGTTATAACTGAACAAAACCAATTATTTCAGAGAAGCTGAAAAAGATGGCACATAACTAGTTGCACCAAACTCTTATTACTCTTTAACTACCCAAACTATCACTCACAGATTGAGTGTCACTCAGAGACTGTGCTATGCTTCAGGAGTATTTGGAGAACCAATTGAGGCAGCCTTGCCTTTGCTCACTATGAAGAATTCCAAGGATTAGTCTTCAGGGTATGGGACTTGAATATTTAACATATTACAAGGTCTCACCCTTGAAGCCATTTTAGGATTTAGTGATTTCTGGGGAATAAGTGTCAATCATTATCATACTGGCACTAGGAATTCAAAAGCCACAATTTCAGAAGTGGCATCATGAATTATGTTCAACTGCCAAGTGCCTAGGTCTTGACTTCCTCTTAACTCAGAGCAATCAGTAGCTCTCCTGATAGCTTGGAACCTTTACTTACTACAGCACAGGCGAAGCATTCTCACAGGTGTAAGGCCATCACATGTGGTGATGGTAATTGATACCATTTACATGTATCTTTTTATACTTTACAACCACATTTCTTTATTATACGGATATTCCATATATATATATATATATATATATATATGTGAATAAGTTACTACACAATCACAGTTCATTTTTGCAACAACTTAACCCCCAGTAACTACCCTGTGCAAGAATAGACAATAAAATAGGCACACAACCAACTATGCAGAGTAGCTGTGGGTGGGTACCTTGCACCTCGTTCCTTATTCCATTGTAACTTGCCTATCTGCTCCAAAAGAGTAACCGTGAAGACAGAAGTCACTGGACTGAATGTTGTATGCAGGAGTACTTACCATGAGTATAGAATGGTTCCTACTACTAATGCAAGTTTGCAGTTTTCTTGCTTCTGCTTTGCAAGCCCAAAGTCAGCTATGATAAAGAAAAAAAAGGTTCACATCTCAATAGCCACCCTCTCTGCGTGACAATCAGTGCTCATTCACAACAGCTGAAAAGTTAGGAAAGGGTTGAAAGGAGGTTTGGGATTTTTTTTTATCTTTTACATTTCACAGAACTGGACCATATTATCTTTCTGTCTCCACATTCATCAGCAACTTATGTTTGAATCAGGCCTAACCGCTTTAAAAATACTTAAACACACCTCTAATGGTTTCAATCCAAACTATATGACCAGTTTCAGGTTTCTATTAATATATTTCAGTAAACTGTATGAAAATGGTGAGTATCTAATAAACAGTGATCTAATGACCAAATTAATGCTAATTATTTCACTTTCCTTGAAATTATGACAGCAGAAGGGCAGACTTTCTCAGAAATTTAATTTCAAATGAGTACAGGAGGATCTAATAACTTGATAGTTCATGTTCAAAGACTGCATTTGGTATTGAAATAATGCTGAATCTTAGCCTTACCTTGTGACAAAAGCTGTAGATTTAGATGATCATGCAGTTATGTTAATATAAGTGCCTTTTGTGTAATTATTAGGTAGTCTTTCACAAAATGTCACACAAAGTCTTTAGAGATGATATTTTTAATCAAAGTTCCATGCAAGCAGTTCAAGTTTTATTTTTTCAATTCAGTACTTTACTGCTGTCTCAACAATGCAGCTAAGATACATCATAGTAATTCATTAAGTCCAAGCACAAAAATCAAAAGAAAGCTATTGTACTTGTTAAACCCTGTTAATAAATTTTGTATGCTAATACTACTTCACAAGTGGGAAGATTTGTGTGTAAATAACATAGTTTAAAACATTTTAAGACTCCTGTTCTACTTAGGCAGAGCCCATACCATGGGCTATTCCAATTGCTTTGAGTGACATAATTCACAAAAAATTTATTTCAGAATGTTACCACTCATAAAAAGCTGCAGATCAGAAGAAATACAGGTAAGAAAAATTAATTTCTGTTGGTTCTTGCTCAGTTCAAGCCTTCAGGGTCTGAAAAAGAGTAGATCTCTAATTCAGAAAGGGCCTTTGATAAGAAACCCAAAACTAGATACTCAAGACACAGATCATTTTTCTTTGAACAAAATGTCCAAAGGACTAGCTCTGCAGTGTTTGGTAAATACAAGAAGAAAGAATACTAAATTAACAGGATCCCTGAGAAGTCTCCTTTTGCCTCTGAGTTAAGGCAGTGCTAAGGCAGTTCACTCCAGGGAATATTAATCCCAAAAGGACTAGAGGTTTTTGCAATGTTGATACTTCCTTGAATTAATTAGGGTGAATCATTCTTAATTCCCTCCTTTGGAATCCTTCAAATAATATTCTATGAAGAAAGAGTATTAAGACATTACAACAATCAATAAATTTAGTTCCTGGTGCTTGAAAGACTTAGTAAAGGAAAGATGAAAGCTGAATATTTCAGTTCTGGAAGTAGTCTATTTTAAATCAACATTAGCTATTATTTGGGGGGGGAGAAAAAAAGAAAGCAAGAAAATCAGCCAGATAGAGTAAGTATAGTCTCTTCTTTTTAGGCTCAAGTCCTCAGAAATGGAAAGAAAAAAACCTTTAATTTGCAACTACTTTTTCCAAATTCTGCTAAATTGTCTTGACACCAGCAAGAAGCTCCTATATACAACTGGTGCTGCCAGAGCTAAGGAATGTAAAGCACAGGACAATCAGCTTTACATTAAGCATAAATATTTTTCGTAGCTTTTCAAAGCCTGTAATACAGAATTGAAGGAAAAAGAACTGGTAAATGTTGAACAGCATTGAACTAGTGAAATTGCTTCTTTTAATTTATGTAAGCATCTATCTGCAGCTTATAATTTGGTCTACAAGTTTTAATACTCCATGATTATTTGGTATTTGATGCCAAAAGTTGCTACAATAACTAACAAACAAATGAAATACCTTCTGAGAACTATGAGAGGCCTGCCTTGCATATCATTAAATGAAGATATGACCATACAGGAAAATGACCCCTGTTAACTGGTGAGCATTGTTTCAGCTATGAACTGCAGCTTGATTAATGAGGACCCACTGCAATAATTCATATTTATCAATGTCCTGAAACAGGAATTGTGAGAGAAAGATAACTCAGTACTTGCTCAACTTCTTATGAACTTTACCAACATGTCACCCTTTAGCACAGAGAGGCACTTGCATAAATCCTTGATCTGATCTAATGAATCTTATGATCTTATTGGTCACTTCTGAAATTCAAAATTCTGCTTATTAAAGAAAGCATTCTTCCTGAACTATCTCAATTTGTCCACAGTTACTTCAACTAATGGTACACCAAGCATTAAGATATAGCTCTTAAGTATGGGAAGCTAGACCTAACCTTCCAGAGGCTAGACTTAATTTACACATACTTGTGAGGATATAGATGCATTTGATCACAAATCTCAGAAATTTCAGAAAAAAATAAAAACCTTACAGCTTCCAAATATTTTCCTACAGTTTCTGTTCTCACACAAAAAAAAGCAACCTACCAATTAACAGAAGTGTTGTGAGTACTTGCTGGAACTGTATGAATGCTGACATATGATAAATATCAGTAGAATAAAAGTGACCAGAGAAAAATGGAAAAGAAGAGCCCTTAGAGAATCATACTCAGAAAGTAAGTGAAAGCTTTGTAAACCACTAAATTAGATGAACCAAAACAAAGTCTGGAAAGAACAAAGACAAAGAGATAGAATAAAACAGGAGGAAAGGAGAGGGTAAGCAAGCCATCCAGCCACTGCCAACATCAGGATGCAGAAATGCATGCTGCATCAGTCCATCCAAAAGGGAAATTATAAGCTGATCTAAGTGATTCAAAGAAAGATGAGCTGGTAGCCCTCTGATATAAAAAGGAACTATTCCTACATCTCTCTTGCACAAGAGAGATGTTTAGCTCACTTTTTTTCTAGGCTATCTCCATACTACTTTAATCTAGTCCCAAATCCAATACTGCAGTCCTAAAATCATTGACTTGTCTGACACTTGTTGCTCTCTGTAGTTTTGCAATGCAGGAATAAAACCGGCATTACTGAGGCAAATTCCTTCTCCCCCCAAAATAACAAACTCCCTCATTTTTACTTTTAGCTTCTCCTACTTCCCAGAAAATTAAAAATTACTCCTTTTGCACTAAAAACAAAACAAACAATGGTTATTCTATAGTACATCTGAAATTTTAAAAAAAAAAACTAGTGGATGACACATTTTCCTGAGGAAGCAGTCTTGGAGCTCTAATGGTACCAATGGAATGATGTATCTGCCCAAAAAAAGAATTGTCTGTTGCTGCAAAATAATGATTGCTTTTATCTGCACATTTCATTTTGGAGAAATTATACATTTTCCAGTTTTAAATACTATTTTAATATTTTTCAAGTTCATGTGAATTACATGCATAACACCACTACAACTGTTTGTACCATTCTAACACTAGAGTTTGTAAATTGAGAGTAATGGTAGGTAAAACAACCTAGCCAACAAGTTGTCTAAAACAAGACTTCCATGGCAATAGTTTTTGGTGCTTTGTCTACTGTGCAACCTCAACTGATGCAATTTCTCTAATGGTTCGAAGCTTGGCATCCTTAAAAATAAAATATTATTTTTAGTCTATTCAAAGACAATAAAAAACTAACAAACTTTCACCATTAGATGGATTTTTATACACTATGGTTAGATATGCAATTTCACTGGCAATTCATTATCAATAGACACGTCTCTCCACAGTATTATCAAATTTACTACATTTTGAACTCTGATTGTAAAAATTAAGCCTTGAGAGTTTTTCGACTGTGTATCAGGAATCTAGTAAATTAAACAGTAATTTTCTTTTAATTCATTAAAAAATAGTCAAACAACCATGCAAGACAGTCTTTAAATAGGAAGAAAAATTAACACAGTATGATAGTCATAATCCTTTAGAATCTGAAACACCCCTCTTCACTTGTTTTCATTTGTTTATATTGTGTTTAGGGTAGCAGAGTGATAACAAAGTAAGATAGCTTCAAAAAAGATTAACACTCTGTGGAAGAGCGCATGAAGGGAAGATAGAACTATGGAACAATAAGTAGGCTGACTTGACTAGTACCTTAACCTCCTACAAAATGATGTCTTCAGCTCTCATAATAGGCGAATTACAAAAACTTTCTAAATCTTAGCAGTCTCTTTAAATGAGCGCTTTAGATACATGCAACGCTTTTTTCTCTTTTTATTGACAAATAAATATCTGTTTTTTCATTTGCTATTTCATTTCCCAACGATTTCAACTAGTAGATTTATCTTCTACGGTAAAGACAAGAGGAAAATTATCTAGATATTACATCTTAACAACACTTATTTCATATTGGCACATTTGTTGCCTTAATTTATATTTGAACCCTATTTGAAAACGCCATTAATTCCTCCTAAAATCAAATATGCACAGAAAAACCAAAAGCACAGCAAAAAAGGAGGATGAATGGAATATCAAATTCATCACATATGTGAACTTCAGACCTGCTCATGTCAGATTTTCATTGTGTACCCACTGAATAGTTTCTTTCTCTAAGCTGAAGGGCTCAGGATGAGGCAAAATCCCTTTGCTTCTCTTCAGCAAGAAAGTTTGTCAGCAACTTACTGAGTTACATTAATTCAGAGTATAAAATTAGAAGTTTAATTTTATTTTCCCTAAAAGCATATGCCAAAATCAAGATAATTTGCAATTTAATCAACAGTAGTACATACTTACTCTACTCTTTCCCATCAACAGAATGGGGACAGAATTAATTTTTCCTCATTCCCAAATAAACCTTCTAGCTATTCTATCATTCTCCTTTCTGTACGCTGTTATCAAATATCTCTAGCTTAGTTGGTTAGAGCATGTTGCTAATAACAACAAGGTCTGTAAGTTCAATCCCCGTAGAGTCCACGCGAGAGTTGGACTCTATGATCCTTGTGGGTCCCTTCCAACTCAGAGTAGTCTGTGAATGCTTTGTAAGCAGACTACTGTCAGTTTTGTGAAGCTTGTAACTTCTGCACTAGAACCTAAGCATTCATCCACATCTAGAACTACGATTTGTAAAGATACAATCATGCCATTAATCCACCAAGAGTTTCCAGAATGTTTCATTTACAGTGTCAACATAAACAAGTGGAGGATTCCACTCAGCCTATTCTGAAAATAGCTTTGAAAATAAAGCATTTCCTTGAGCCTGAGTATGAAGGGTAGCAATTCTGACAATGACTATTAGTTAAATGAGCCATATAACTTGCTAAAAAACTAGCACTGATTCAAGTGACTTTGAAAAGTAGTGACCAACACACAACAGACACTGGTTATATCACTTTATCTCATGGCCACTGCTTCTCTGGGCATGGCATAGAATCCAGACCCAACAGGTCTTCTAAAGCACTAAATAAGCAAGTATTCTGAATTTCAAAATTAACAGGTAGCCTTCTGTAGTGGGTTTCTGTGGGGTTTGGTAGCAGCAGGGGGGCTACAGGGCTGGCTTCCGCTAGAAGCTTCTAGAAGCTTCCCCTGTCCCGTGGAGCCAATGCCAGCTGGCTCCAGGACGGATTTCCTGCCACTGGCCAAGGCCGAGCCAATTAGAAGGAATAGTAATGCCTCTGTGATAACATATTTAAGAACAGAAGATTGTTGGGCAGAAGAAATTCCAGCCAGGGAAGAGCAGAGTGAGAACATGGGAATAACAACATAGACACTAAGTCAGTGCAGAAGGAGGTGGAGGAGTGCTCCAGGTGCCAGAGCTGTGGCCCCCATAGCCCGTGATGAAGACCATGGTGGAGCAGCTGTGCCCCTGCAGCCCATGGAGGACCATCGGGGTGCAGAGACCCACCTGCAGCCCATGGAGAAACCCATGCTGGAGGAGGTGGATGCATGAAGGAGGCTGTGACCCCATGGGAGGCCCAGGATGGAGCAGGGTTGTGCCAGAGACCTGCAGCCCATGAAGAGGGAAGCCCACGCTGGAGCAGGTTTTTCCCAGGTAGGACTTGTGTCCCCTGTGGGGGACCCACATTGGTACAGCTCATCCATGAGGGACTGCACCCCATGGAGGAGTGACCCACAGGACAGCAGTTTGGGAAGAACTGCTGCCTGAGGGATGGACTCATACCAGAGAGGTCCACCAAGGTCTGTCTCCCATGGGAGGGACCCCACGGGAGCAGGGGAAGGACTCCTCTCTCTGAGCAGCAGCAGAAACAACAACAAACCATAACCCCCATTCCCCGTCCCCCTGCACCGCTGGGGGGAGGAGGGAGAACATGGAAGGAAGGAGGGGTGGGGGGAAGGTGTTTTTAAGACTATTTTATTTCTCACTCTTTGGTTCTTATCCTGTTAGTAATAAATATAAGTACTATCCCCACTTTGAGTCTTGTTTTGCCTGTGAAGGTAATCTGTCACTGACTTCTCCCAGCTCTTACCTCTGCTCATGAATTCTCAACTGTTTTGTTGGTTGTTTTTTTTTTCTCTCTCCTCTATCCAGTTGCAGAGGGAGAGTGACAGAGCAGCTGTAGTGGGTACCCAGTATCTGGCCAGGGTCAACCTACTACACCTTCTTCCAGCATCCAGCAAATATTTGAACTTTCCAAGTCTCATTCAATTCACTGTTCTGACACTGCATGGCTGCCTGCTATGATTAGAAATATATCAGACAGATGGGTTGTCTCAAAACAACTATTCTGCTGCTATATAATCCTAGGTTTTTGATTCATATAGATCCTTTCTGCTGCTTTATAATGTGTACTAAACATTAAACAGAACATGCTGCCCAAAAGAGAGTATGGGATCCTTCACAATTCTCCTTGATATCAGCTTCAAAAGGTGTCAAAGTGATTCCACACAGCCCTCTGACCATCAAGGTCTAAACCTTGGTGCAACTAAATGACACTGAGGAAAAGTGATGATCTACAGAGTCTTCTGTTTTGTCCTACAAACAGATGCAGCTATGAAGCTCTAGACAGAAACACACTGTAACAGAAACAAAATACAGCTGCAGTAAAATATAGCTGCAATAAAAGCAGATACACATTTTCAATTCAGAGCTGTAACTTCTCAATGTCTTCTACAAAAAGGCTGGTCAGATTAAACTGAAAGCCACAGATAGTACCAGTTCAATGAATCTCTAAAATCCTATACAAAACAACTTTCATCCAGGCTTTGCCTAAGATTCTACTTTTTTGTGTGTCAGAAACAATAAATTAGACATTCAATCTGACCAGAGATGTACAGTTTCAGTAACACTTTTCTATCAATTTAGAAAGAGGTATTTTATGAAACTGCAGGTGAGCATAATCTGGTATTTATATTTTCAAGCATTTGTAGCTGAATCGATTAAGATTAAATGCTGTACTAACATAAAAGATAGTAATTATGGACACCTTCCTATCAAATTTATGTCAGGAATTAAACAGAAAATTAGTAGAGTGGGCAGTTCCAGAGACTACATAACAGCAACACGCTTAAAGTTCTCTACAGTCAGAGACAGCTTGGCTAGGATCAGACTGTAAATGTCTGTTTGCATATGCAAACTTAAAAGAGCCTGAAAAATATTGGATAATTCAGATTTAATTGATATGTGTAAATGATGTCCTGGGAAATACAAAGCAAGTTATATAATCTTCACATCAAAATGAAGCACCTCCTGGGCTTAGCATTTTTATTTGTACCTTGCATAAGTTCAAAACCAAAACAATAAAGAAAGACCTGAGTAAGAATAGTATCTAACCACACACATTATTTAAGAAAAAGAAAACACAGTGTGACTACAAATATTCAAAAATTCTTCATATTATTATCATAAAAGGGTTTGGTTTGGAATGGACCTTAAGGTCATCCAGTTCCAACTCCCCTGACAAAGGCAGAGACACCTTTCACTAGACCAGGTTGCTCAAAGCCGCATCCAACCTGGTCTTGAACACTTCCAGGGATGAGGCATCCACAACTTCTTTGGGCAATCTGTTCCAGTGCCTCACCACCCCCACAGTAAGGAATTTTTTTGTCATATCTAATCTAAGCCTACTCTCAGTTTAAAGCCATCACCCCTTGTCCTAACACTACATGCCCTTTTAAAAAGTCCCTCTCCAGCTCTCTTGTAGCCGGTTTTAGGTACAGGAAGGTACTCTAAGGTCTCCCCAGAGCCTCTTCTTCTCTGGGCTGAATAATCTCAACTTTCTCAGCCTTTCCTCACAGGAGAGGTGTTCCACCCCTCTAATACTCTTTGTGGTCCTCGTCTGGACTTACTCCAACAGGTCCATGTCCTTCTTGTGCTGAGGACCCCAGAGCTGGACATAGTACTTAGGTGGGGTCCCACAAGAGCATGAGGTATTAGCTCAGGCAACCTTTTTCAGTAAGATCTATAGACATGATATTCAGAGACCATCACTAGAAAAGGTCCCTCAGCTTAATCTTACATTGTGCCAGGCCAGTTGCAGAGTTCTCTACATGAATTCTTGCTTTCAGCCACCTTTCTCCATAGCTCCCTGCTGGAATTTTCTACAAGGACCACCTGTAGAATTTTTCTTTATGAATTCAGGACTAACAAGCATAATTCTTTAGCAGGTTTATTGTTTTCTGCTCTGACAGCAAGGTGGGAGTGTCTCCCACACTATGCACTCCTTTCCTTTTCAACCAGCGTAAATGCAGAAACTGCATAAGAGATCTTCAAGGGGTTTGGAATGTGAGAGGTTCCGTTGTCACATACATGGTACGAAATGCCTATTTGTGGGTTGAAGAACTTTCTTAAAGCAATTCATTGCTGGGACTGCTGCAAAATTAAAGTCTTAATCTATAGAAGCACTTTGCTCACTTCATTCATTTTTTTTAATAAAAATATACCATGAGATTCTGAAGCTAAGGTGCCTCTCTAAAGACAATATTTTTGAAGAACATTAGTTACAGAGGAATGAGCTGCCTTTGTTATATCATCAGCCTGCAGAGTCTCATAGCAAGAGATTAACAAGAGTTACTATTTCCAGAAGAACCGACTGAGGAAAAGAAAAAATAGCAGCATTATAAGATATACAAACTTCTTTTATGGAACAAAATAATTTGGGCCATAACTTGATTACATAGTCACACAACACTGCTCCACAGGTAGTCCACAGAAACATTACTCTAGTTAGATCAAGGCAACATTTGGGTCAGTTTTCAGATTTGAAAGACTCCAGAAAATTGAACTAACTCTATTTAGGATGACTGTGCAGCTTGTAAACAGAGAACTACAGTTTTCAGTAGATCTTGGAGCAGACCTTCTCTTTTTATAAAAGCTGACAGGATAAATTCAATGCAGAGATTTCTTAATATTTTAGCATATGCTTCATATTCATCTGACATTTTGTATTAACTTTGTCATGGTTTAACCACAGCCAGCAACTCAGTACCAGACACTCAATTCCCCACCTCCCCCACTGGGGAGGAGAATTAGGAAAAAAAAAACATAAAACTGGTCAGTTTATATGAGAACAGTTCAATTATAGAAACAAAATAAAATATAATAATAATAATTATTACCATGATGATGATGATGATGATGAGACACAGAGAGAGAGAGAGAGAGAGAGAGAGAATGAAATAAAACTCAGGAAAAACAAGTGATGTGCACTACAGTTGCTCACCACCTGCTGAGTGATGCCCAGCCAGTCCCAAAGCAGCGATCAGCAGCTCCCAGCCAACTCCCCCCAGTTCGATCGTATGGAATATCCCTTTGGCTAGTTCAGGTCAGCTGTTCTGGTTGTGTTCCCCCACCCAGCTTGCCATGCACCTCCTCACTGGCAGAGGATGGAAAACTGAAAAGTCCTTGATTTAGAGTAAACACTACCTAGCAACAACTAAAACATCAGTGTGTTATAACATTATTGTCATACTAAGTTCAAAACACAGCACAGTACCAGCTACTAGAAGGAAAATTAACTCTTTCACATCTGAGGCCTGAACAAACTTTCATCAAGAACCACTTGAAATTCTCAAATGGATAGTACATTTACCCTCAAAAACTGTAAGATATAATTATCAAGATCACAAAATGCTCCAGTCTTTGGCATACTCATAAATGGTATGAGTTAAGGCACAATACCACAGCAGGCACCGATAGAGATTTACTGTCGTCAGAAAGAAAGTAAATTATTCTTAATTTCATTATGGTCATAAAACAGGGCTCACTAAAATTCAGAAGCAATAGATAAAAGGTCTTCAGCTCCCTCCAAAAATTCGATGGTTACTACACTGGTACTAGTTGTAGGACCAAATAAAGTGTTTGTTTAAATATTGCAATAATTTTGAACCAATCACTGTAGAAATGGTTCAAATAAGTTTCAGTTCTTCCAATTTCCTCAACTCCTGTAAATCTTTGCCATTAAAAAGCATTTATATTTCTGTCAATTTTGAGCTTACATTTGAAAGTACGCTTACACTTCTTTATATTTAGATTGGACCAGAGATAAGGAAAAGTTGTTAAATCAAGACAAGAGTGCCCCTCAGTGGTAGTATGATGATATAAAATACACTTATATGATACTTTAATATTCTGAATATTTATTTTCATCACTCAAAGCTCTATTAAATCACCTTGTTTCAAAACTATATCATTACTATGAATCAGAGGGCTTTTGGCACATACAATTTAATAATGAATGAATTTAAGTACATACATCGTCAGGTAAAAATATTTACTGTGAAACAACAGTTGCTGAATATTTATAGCTGATTGTTTTGTGCATGAGTGTGTGCATACACCTACACCTTCCTGTTAGATTTAAAGAAGAGAGATTGAATTTTGCATAAAGACTTCTCACAACAATTCTGCGGCATTCAAATAGTTTATTTTCTTCTGTGTCATGAGCAGCAAGAAAGCATGCAGTAGTTCTCTGAGAACTTTAAAAACTACAGGATCTGAATTGCCTGTAAGACTTGCTGTGTGTACCAGGTTGTATTGATTCACTCAAAGACCAAAGCTATGCCATGCTTTGTACTGTTCACACACATACTGCTTTCAAAGCCTATCCTAGAACCTGCCTCGGCTCCCGCCTCCACACTGTGGTGATTACAGAAGCATACATCAAGAATATTCACTAGTCAGGCTTAGACAAATAGCACCTCACTGCAGCTGATCACTGGGAACAACTGAAGGATACTAAGCAACTTCATGGTAGAATTGGAATAGAATAAAGTTGACAGCTGTTTTACTTTGTATGTTCATTAGCGCTTGCTATGTAATCTGGTTATTTCAATATTCTAGCTGATATAAATAAAAACAGGCACTGAAGCATAGCTACAGTTTAATTTTTTTCGGGCTGAATCATCTCCTCCATCATATTTGACATATACAGCTGCAAAAAAATATAGTCATGGCTGATGACACCTGGTGGCAATGAACACAAAATTTGTATTAGCAATTATTTTACTTCTGTGCCTGGGAAGATCATGGAACAGATCCTCCTAGAAGCTATGCTCAGGCAGGTGGAGGACAGGGACGCAATTCAGGCTTCACCAAGGGCAAGTCCTGCCCAAACAACCTAGTGGCC
Organism: Lepidothrix coronata; assembly: GCF_001604755.1. NCBI lineage: Eukaryota > Metazoa > Chordata > Aves > Passeriformes > Pipridae > Lepidothrix > Lepidothrix coronata. The sequence continues at coordinate 1,053,101 of NW_016690244.1, forward strand.
TTCTATGATGGAGTGACTCTATCAGTGGACAAGGAAAGAGCTACACGTGTCATTTATCTGGACTTCTGTAAAGCCTTTGACACAATCCCCCACAACATCCTTCTCTCTAAATTGAAGAGAGATAAATTTGATGAGCAGACTGATAGATGGATAAAAAAGTAGTTGGATGATTGCATCCAGATGGTAGTGGTCAATGGCTCAGAGTCCCCAGTGGACATCAGTGACAAGTGGTGTCCCTCAGGTGCCCATACTGGTATCAGTCTTAGGTAATATCTTCATTAATAACAAAGACGAAGGGACTGAGTGCACCCTTACCAAATTTGCAGATGACACCAAGCTGAGTGTTGCGGCTGACACACCTGAACAATGGGATGCCATCCAAAGGGACCTGGACAAGCTTGAGAAGTGGGCACATGGGAATCTCATACAGTTTAACAAGACCAAGTGCACACCTGGGTTGGGGCAAGCCCCACATCAATACAGGCTGTGGGATGAACAGATCAAGAGCAGCCCTGCCAAGAAGGACTTGGAGGTGCTGGTGGATGAAAGGCTAGACATGAGCTGGCAATGTGAAAGCCAACCCTACCCTGGGCTGCACCCAGCAGATCGAGGGAAGTGATTCTGCCCCTCTACTCTGCTCTGGTGAGACACCACCTGCAGTACTGCAGACACCTATGAGGTCCCCAGCACAGGAAGGATATTGACCTGCTGGAGTGAGTCCAGACGAGGGCCACCAAGACGATTAGAAGCGTGGAGCAGCTCTCCTAAAAGGAAAGGCTGAGAGAATTGGGTTTTTTCATCTTGGAAAAGAGAGAGTTTCAGGGGACCTAATTGTGGCCTTCCAGTACCTGAAGGAAGCCTAGAAGAATCATAGAATCACAGAATATGCTAGGTTGGAAGGGACTCATCAGGATCATAGAGTCCAACTTGCAGCTCTGCACAGACACCCCAACAATCGCATCATGTTCCCGAGAGTCTTGTCCAAATGCTTCCTGAACTCAGACAGGCTTGGTGCTGTGACCACTTCCCTGGGCAGTCTATAACACCCTTTGGGTGAAAAACCTTTTCCTGATATCCAACCTAAACCTCTCCCATCTCAGCTTCATGCCATTCCCTCGGGTCCTGTCACTGGCCATGAGAGCAGAGACCAGCACTGGCCCCTCCTCTTCTCTTTATGAGGAAGTTGTAGACTGCAATGAGGTCTCCCCTCAGTCTCCTCTTCTCCAGGCTAAATAGACCTCAGCTGCTCCTCATACAGCTTCTCCTCCAGACTCTTCTCCATCTTTATTGCCCTCCTTTGGACACTATCTAACAGCTTAGTATCTTTCTTATATTGTGGTGCCCAAAACTGCACACAATATTCAAGGTGAGGCTGCACCAGTGCAGAGCAGAGCAGGACAATCCCCTCCCTCAACCAGCTGGCAATGCTTTGCCTGATGCCCCCCAGGACACGGCTGGCCCTCCTGGCTGCCGGGGCACTGCTGACTCATATTCAATTTGCCATAGACCAGGACCCCTTTCTGCAGCACTTCTCTCCAGCTTCTCATTCCCAGTCTATACAGAAAATTAGGGCTGGAGAGGAACTTTTTACAAGAGGATGTAGTGACAGGACAAGGAGGAATGGTTTCAAACTGAAAGAGAGTAGGTTTAGATCACATATTAGAAAAACTTCTTTACTGTGAAGGCACTGAGGCATTGGCACAGGTTGCCCAGAGAAGTCATGGATGCTCCATCCCTGGAAGTTTTTAAGGTCAGGTTGGATGGAGCTGTGAGCAACCCGATCTAGTGGAAGGTGTCCCTGCCTACAGCAAGGGGGATTGAAAATAGATGATCTTTAAGACCCTTTCAACCCATGCCATTCGATATTATACACAAGGCAATAATTTACTAGCTTCCAAGTATGGTGACCAATGGCCCAGGAAACCGAAACCTTCTGAGAGTTTCAGTAAAGAAATGCTTCTCAGGTACATCATGAGAAATTGTCTTAGAGAAAAGCAGTTCTACTTACTAATTGTAACTTTGTCTTTATCCCCTAACATGACATCGTTCAGAGTGAGATCTTGATGAACAATCCTCTTCTCTTTATGCAAATAATGAAGAGCTAGACAAAGCTTAAAAACAAACAGAAAGGAGAAAGGACCTTACAAAGATTCTTTAACTACAATCTTAATAAAGGCATATAAAATTAAATTCATAGCTGATATTAGCATCTGATAGAATAAGTATTACTTTGTCATTTATTAGCCTAAAAAAAATGGTGCTACCAATTATATCCAGGAAAGTTCTGGTAAAAGGAATGGAGGTCCTTACTTGGATAAATATATGCCATATTCTATCTTCCGTAAACTGTTGTTGTTTTTCCTTCAAAGAGTGAAAGTGTTCTCCCAATGGCACCCCCTCTATGAGCTCCATGACTATGTACAATCTGTCATCTACATAAAAGAAAATTAATAGAACATTATATTTATACAGAAGGCATTTGAAAATAGAGTATTTGAGGTAAAAATATATTTTAGAAGCTGTTATTTTTTACTTTTTAAAAATTTAATTTGTACGGACAGATACATTTTAATCATGACTCTACTCCTTAGTATTCCATTTTTTCCTCAATTTATGTCACAGCAACTATAAGGAAATCACTGTCTGATAATCACTCAGGGGGCAGGTGTATGTAGATAACTCTTTATAACAGAAAATTAAGAGAATGTGGCTGGGCAATCTGTATCTTTCATCCTACGACTCACTATAGCTTTTCTCCCTATTTAGCATTTCAGTTCTAAATTTTGGATCCTTTTAGAAGAAGAATGATGCTTGCCATATGTTTACATTGCATCTAGTTTTACTGATAGATAAACAAATATAATTTCTCACCATTTTTCCAATTTTAAAGGAATATAAGCCTGTCTGAACTGTAGCAGTTCTTGAAGAAAGATTATTGCTCAAATTTGACTCCCGACAAGCTGTAAGTGGCTTTATGACATATTTCTATTTCTTCATTATGTAAAATGTGGTAATTCTCTGCATTTATACTTACTTTCCAAGAAGGTTCTATAATACCGTACAACATTTGGATGATAAAGCTACAATGAGGAAAGAAATGTAAATGCTTAGAATAGTTAAACTGATGGCACAGTATTTATAATGTTTAAGCTACACACTGGAAGGAAGGATATCATAAGGATTCCACAAAGTTGTTTATGAACTGCAGTGCAGCAGATCGTCACTGCTACCCCAAACACAGAGAAATGTTGCACATTACTAGAGCAATCAGAAGGAAAATACAGTATGACTCCTCTCCTCTCTCCCCTTAATAATTGAAAGAGAGTAAATGAAGTTTGAAGACAAGTAATTATACCCGTATCAAAGTATTGGCTTTCTTAGCTCAGGAGCACTAATGATTAGTTTGTTTTTCTAGTTTTCAGTTACAAGAAAAGACTGTCTTCTCACTGTATTTTAAAACCAAGACTTGACTGAATGCAACAAAGACTCATCAGGTTTTTATCACAATCTTAATTTACAGAATCTCTGAAAAAAGTTCAAATACTGCCAACATATAAAGTAAGAATCTTTAGTAACAAGCATTTGCACTGCTGCTAACACTACAGTAAGCAGGTTTTCATTATCAGCAGAATTCAGGTAAAGGAGGCCAATACAGTACTGATTGAATGAAAAAAAAGCAAAAGCCGCTGGGAGTCGTGCTATATAGAATCATTTATGTTGGAAAACACCTTAAAGATCATTGCATCCAACCGTTAGCCCAGCACTGCCAAGTTCATCACTAAACCAGGTCCCCAAGTGCCACATCTGCACATCCTTTAAGTATCTCCAGGGATGGTGACTCTACCACTTCCCTGGACAGTTCCCACGCCTGACCACCCTTTTGGTGAAAAACTTTTTCCTAATATCCAATTTAAATCTCCCCTGGCACAATTCAAGGCCATTTCCTCCTGTCCTATCACTAGTCCCCTGGGCTGATGCCCCACCTTGCTACAACCTCCTTTCAGTTAGTTTTAGAGAGTGAAAAGGTCACCCCTGTGCCTCCTTTTCTCCAGGCTAAACAACCCCAGTTCCCTCAGCTGCTCTTCACATGACTTACTCTCTATATGTTTCACCAGCTCTGTTGCCCTTCTCTGATCACGCTGCAGCACTTCAATGTCTTTCTTGTAGTGGGAGGCCCAAAACTGGACACAGGATTCAAGGTGCAGCCTCACCAGTGCCACATACAGAGGAACAATCACTTCCCTGGTCCTGCTGGCTACACTATTTCTAATACAAGCCAGGACTCCATTGGCCTTCTTGGCCACCTGGGCACACTGTTGACTCATGTTCAGGCAGCTGTCAACCAGCATCCCCAGGTCCTTTTCCACTAGGCAGTTTTCCATATGAGAATGTCCACACATCAAATCAGAGTTTGTGAGACATACCTGCTCTCTGATGATGGTTAATTCAGAGACAATGTTTCTTACACTACTCTCTCTGTCTTTTTTGTCTTTTCCAAATGCTGGATTGCGTAAATTGACTTCTTTCATTGCCAGAAGATTTTGTCCATTATGCTTCCTAATCTATAAATAAGATATAACCTTTGTACAGTTAACATAGGATGGGGATAGAAAGAATGTTATTGTGGCTATCGGATTAGTTTTCAAAGTCCAGGGCTTTCTCACAAAAGTTATAATGTGTGTATGATGCGATTAATAGAAGAAACGGAGTCCCACAATAGAGATTAGCAGTACTGAACTTGCACAGTGCTTGAAGTGACATTACCTGTGCTCAGTGTTGCTTTTCAGATAAAACATGCTTGAATTTCTGTGGTTTTACACAGATTTATTAGCCTTTGTAATAGATAGAAAAGCCATTTGTGGAAATGAACTAAAAGAAAGTAAAAGTAGAAAACCTAAGAGATACACTGGTCAACCTTACAAATACAAGATGGAACAAACAAAATCACAGTAAACACTAACAACAAGCCCAGATCCATAAAGGCCTTTTTGCACCTACATTCCCCTACTGAAATTCAAAGGACAGTTCTGCCTAAAACAGGCATTAGACCCTCTTTGTGAAAACTCCCCTCAAATCTGTAAAATAATAGCAAAAGGTAAGTTTACCTTATATACACTTCCAAAAGCTCCACTGCCAAGGTGCTCTAAAATTGCATAATTTCCTATATATTTTGTGGGTACCTTATTCTGATTCATACTCTCAATACTTTCAGCAATTTGCTTCAGTACATCCTCCTAGTCATAAATTAAATGACAAATAAATAAATATAAAATACTTCATGCCTTTCTTGTGCTAAGAATGTGCAAGAATACAACTTCTTAAAGCTATGAAGGTTTAAGGTTTTTACTTACCTTTAACAAATTTAGCTTTGATGCCAACCCTTCGTAAGCTCTGATATCACGCACATAATGTCCAATATCAATGAAGATTTCAAATAAGTCAGCTGGGAAAAGTCTACAAAGGTATAATATTTTTATATATTTTAGAAACAGTAGCTATTAATCTACAGCAGAGACTTGTCCGTGTTTATTATTACAACTTACTTCAGAACATCCTAAATAATACACTTATTTTTTACTAATCTATTGAGATATTAGCCCTCTAACATTACAGACATAGCAGTTAAAGGACTTTTTAAAAGTCAGACTTCAGCCTCCACTGAGTTTCCAGTAATTTTCCTATTTTTTTTCTTACAGTATCTGAGTTTCTTCTTGTAATGCATTAAGTGATAGGATTAACAATTCTCTGCATTCAGAGAATGATGACACCCATATCAGAATTTTTGCTGAAGAAGTCTAGTCTAAAAGATGAAAAGGATGAGAAAAGCAAAAGCTAACAGATAGTAGGCAATAACTGATTAGTTTACATGCTGAACAGAAGTTGTTTCTTTTTAATGTTCTGGCAGAAGTAGAAATGCAGGAGATTAAGGCATTTGGAAAAATCAAGAGGGCAAATTGGCCCAGATTCTGCAAAAACCTGTCAGCAACCATGACAATTCACTACAAACTAGGGCACTTTCAGTACAAAATCTGCTTTTAAAAAATAAAATATAACACAAAAGTTATATTTGAATTTTAGTAACTTCTGATACAGACTAAAAACATAGTAGAAACACTATTGACAGGCAGAGCTCCTAAGCATTATGATTACTATTCTAATACCACAAATCACACTGTTATATTGCACATGGCCTTTGCAGCCAACCTGATGAAACTGTCATCTTAGTAGTAAAAATGGGTAATTGATGAAAAACATTTTGTCCTTATTGATCGAAACCTTTCAACAACACTCCTAAGTAAAACAGTTTGATGCAAAGTCATTCCCATGTGAAGGAATTGAGGGCTCAGAGAAAAAATTTTACTGCTCCCAGTTAATCGCTACTATTGAGGGCTGCAACTTGCATCTGCTAATCTTCAGGGTAGAAGTATGTTTTATCTCCAAGAGTATTGAATCTGCCCTCAACATATTTAAAACGTTGATTCACAGGGGGAGAAGGAGCCTGTGCAGAGCCAGGTTGTCTGGCATGCACACAAGTCCCCACACTGAATATCTAAATCTTGTAGACTCGCACTTATGCAGTGCAGGGTTGGCTATTTGCAACTGTGGACAGAACAGAAATTGCCCATTACTATTTCCTCCTGTTGATAATAAATTACATTTAAAAAATAGGTCTTTCTGATTGGACTTTTGAAAACTATCCTAAAGGAGCTTCACAAAACATTTGGTTACCGTACCTTTTGAAAACATGCCGATATCTTTCCATACTGAAGAGAAATCTCAGGGCTCTGAAAGCATAACACTACAACAGGAAAAGTACTACATTAATAAGAAATTTATACACAAATGGAAAAGCCACTGATAAACAACAAGGATTCCCCTCGACTTTACACATTGGTATACTTGGTATTTAAATGACTAGATAGATCATCTTATTTACCCGATACCAAAGGGAATAAAAACATATTAAGCTCCTCCTGTATTTTAAAAGTATGCTGGAATATTTAGGGGAAACAAATTGTTTAAAAAAAACAGCTGGTGACAATAGCACATGCTGAGGAACATTTAAATCTCAATCATCTCTGTTTGCAGATAGCTCAAGACTTGAGACTGATCTCCTCTCCAATGCTGAAAAAGGTAAATGTAATCAGCGGGTTTGTAATGTTGCGGTAGAAAAAGCATTTTGCATTTTTTCTGAAAAATACAGTGTAGAACACTGTAAGTTTTAGCAGGGGACGAAAAAAGAAGAGTGAGAAAGAGAGAACACTCAACTTTTTAATAGTAAATTCATCATATTTACAGGGATCTTTATGTACCTCAGTTTCTATATTTATGTATCTTTGTTCCAATATGATCTTTTCTAAAGGAAGGTTATTTTTAAAACAGCCACTGGCAGGTAGCTAATATGTATGCTTTTATGCAACTCATCTTTAGTTTGGCTGAGCAAACAAAGATAGTCATGGAGTAAGATCACTAAGGTAGCATGGCAGAAAGAAGCTGACATTTAATCACTGAAAACATAGACAATGGGGCAGTAAAGAAACCAGACCAGCATTCAAAAAATTCTAAGAAAAATACCTAAGAAATTAAAAAAGGGTATTTCAATAGCTGCCACTGTATTTCATAGGAGTAACAATGACAAAGGCAATACAGATGGCTGTGGGAGAATATGAATAAGGTTTCATAAAAATATACTTCTTAATGTTTACCCAAAACAGATTTAGCTTTCATATGTGATCATGAAGTCCATTATTAATTCACATTGGCTTCATGTTTAACCCAGCTACAGTTGCTTAGTAGCTCTTTTGAGTTATTTCCAACACATTCTGCTGCAATCTAAAAATCTCAGTGGGCACAAAATTAAACTCCTTACAATTTTGTGAGGCAACTGTAGTGTGCATATGCTCCAGTTCATTAGACTCAATGTTAGTTTCATATATCCTTTAGGAAGACTTTTATTTATCTCATCCTTAAGATGATTTAACTGAAATGCACTATAAAACTCTGTTGTAGTAGAAAGACACCTACTGCACTGAATCAGCTCCCCAGCCCTAATCTAGAAGAACTGCAATGAGAAAGATGACACTAGAACGAAACTCTTTTTTTGTGGAAATGCCTTCCCTTACTATTCAAGCACGCCTACCTGATTAGATAGTTGAGTAGCTATGTAACCATGTTAGTGTAAGGCTATGCCAGAACAAAGAGCAGGTGAGAGACGGGATCCTGACTGCATCCACCTGTGCTAAGGACTTTCTCAGACTCGCCCAGAGAAGGGCAACCAGAGCAGCAGCAGCTGTGTTCGTCCCCGAACCCCAGCCCACTACTTTCCTATAGCTTAGAGAGACACCCACATTTTCACAGAGCCTGAGAAAAGCTACCAGATAATTAATTACTACTGATAACCTTTAGCCTAAGTTGACTCAAACCAGTACATTTATGGGGGTAATGACATGCAAACCCAAGAGCCATTCTACGCTTAGCGGGTCTGTATTTATCCTACACTTACATTTTTTCTACTTCATGTGATTGTTTTCCTATATGTCATGTAACAGCTGCAGTAGGATGCTCCAGAAATAAACAGATATTAGTACAGTGTCAAATTTACAGTGAGTTTCAATGACAATTAAGGCTCTACAAAGAATATCTGATGCTGGGCAACCTGAAAAACTGGAGGAAAGACTATCACAAGAAAAATATTCACTTTCCTTTACACTATATAAGGTTTTAGAAACAAAGTAAATCAGAACAGAAAACCAGAAATTGAAGCACAGTTTAACTTTTAGTTCGTGGGCCATTTGTTATTCCTGGGTTTGTTTTGGTTGAGGGGGTTTCCCCTTTAAGTATGACTTTTTTTTTCACTATAAAATAAACTTCAATTCACAAAAAATTCTCAGGAACTGTTTGGGGCTTTCAATTAAAGTTACCTGTAATAAACTGGCTTTTTCAGCATTCCTTTCTTTGTTGGGTAAAATCAGCTTTGCTATTGTATATATTCCATTTGCCTAGAAACAGAGGAAGGTCAATATTAATAGTGCTCCTTTGCACAGAAACCACCAATAAGAATCAGTGTTGCTTCAGATAAATCAGAAGCTAATACCAATAGACAAGTTCTCAACATCTAAAATATAAGTTCAAATTACTTAAATCTACAAAAGAATTAAATCACTGTTCCATTTAAACTGATACTGCAAAGAGAGCTTTTGAACGGATAATGAAGCAATGCTTCCATCTCTGGAAGTGAAAGAAACTGCAGCAACAGATCTCCTGTCACCATGTGAATATTCTGAATTGTCAGGAACAAAAAATCCAGTCTCAATAAATACAAATTGGAGAAACACCAAAAGTGATAGCCTGAGGAGTCTGTGCCTTCAGCAGGATTTTGTGAAAACCATACTGATTTCAGCTTCCATTTTCAGACAACCATGTGTCCTCCATTAATGTATCCACTGTGTTGGTCTGATAGATGAGTACTGGTTCATTTAGTTAAGAGTACTGCTCCCAATTACTTGATAAGCTCCCTGTTGAAAACTCCTCTCTAGCAAAGTTGAAGGAAATATGCACCAGCTCTGCTGAGGCTCTGTTGCAGTTTTTTTCACGTTTTCTTCAACTGTTCATGAAGGTAGACTTAAGCTAAGGTTTTAGATGGTGCAATAGAGCCATTGAATCATAAGCACATTCTATCTGCTACCAGAATTACTGCAGACTGCTACCAAGGCTGTAAGTTGAGGCAAGGAGACAAGGCAATTACAGCAGAAGCAAAAGGTTCCCAAATGCCTGAACCAAGAGTCCTTTGAGACTAAATGGTATCAACCTTTAGAGGTCACTTAGATTGACTTCCTCGGCACATAAGTGAATGAGCTGCAAATCTTCTTCCTCTGTTTTTAACCCAAGTGAGTTCCTTCATCTTGTTCCCCATGCAACTCTCAAAGTTGTATTAGAACTGAGAAAGAAGTAGGATTTTAAATTACAGTGGCTGTTGTACGGTGGAACTCCAATGGAAATGAACATGCTTGAAGGTATGTCCTGATCTGAGAGAGGAATTGCTGGCTGGTGTTTTGACAAATGGAGAAGTCAGTGTCTTAACAGAATGAGTAAGAGAAGTTAAGTTTGAAACATCTTTTCCCAGGCTGCACATTGTACCAACAATTTTTAAGAAATTTACTGACTAGAGTTACCATGCATTGTGAGAGCAACACAGAAAACCTCTATGTTAAAATCATTTAATTTAAGCAAGTGATATTCTATTTTGATGAAATCAGACTCAGCCTAAAATGTATGTAGTTACATTGTTCAGATAAAAAGTTGTCTAAATTGTTTATTGATGATTTTAGTGCTTAAGAATCATAGAAAATATTTTTTCTAGGCTTACTTTCATTCCTTTCCTGCTAACCAATAGTTTTGAAATATACACAAACTTATTTCCTGGTCATATTTAAGGATCCTCAGTTCCTTGAGGAATACTTCTAGTTGGGTTTTAGGCTAAGTTGAAGGCTTTGATCATTGAGTTAACATTCAGAGTGTAAGAGCTGGCTACAGGTTTTCATTGCTATTTATGTTCTAATTACTTTTATCTTTGACTAGGTCTGGAATACAGTCAGGGATTTTAAGAATGGTTTACCCCTGGAGATGGAATGCCAGGAAGCTATCTCAGAAATACAACACCCTTAAGAGAAGATAAATTGATGTGAAATAACACGTCAATTTTAAGCTGCATAGTTTGCTTTAATAAACTTCATGTAATTCAGAATTTGCATTTCTCAGTTAATTCTATGACTACTCTTATTTACTATTCTGTTTCGAATATGAAAAAAACACAGCAAGAGATGCCAACCAAAATGAACCTTGTCTGAATAATGCTGTTTATTCTTCCAGACAACCAGACACTTATTTTGATACCTTTGTGCCTATGTCTCTGTGTGTAACTCTATAAAGAAACAGAAATACTAAAGTTATAGAAAGGCATATTTTGCAATCTCTTAAATTATGATAGCGAACAACAACAATTAATTGAAATTATAAACTATAGTAGCTTACTTAAGTGAATAAAATCTTCCCTTCCTACCTGTACAACTTGGTAAGCATTAGTCTCATTGAGCAACCAGCTCAGTAATTGCAGCACAACAAGCTAGAATAAAAATTCAGATGTAACATTTAGGGCCAGATTCATACATATATTTGGATAATATGGTGGGTTAACCTTAGCAAAGGGCCAAATGCTCATCTAGTTGCTCATTCACTCCCCCTCTTTAATGGGACAGAGGAAGAAAATAGGATGGAAAAATGCATGGGTCAAGATAAAGACAGGGAGATTGGATACTAGATTTATTTCACATTGCCAACTCTTCAGAGGTAACATTTATGTAATTCTAGTAAGGATATTTTGCATTGTCCTTCTATAGTGATTGGAAAAAGACATGATCCTCCAGAAGGCTTTTAGAATGGGAAGTTGACTTCCTATTGAGAAATCTCCTCTAAAAGGAATTTGCTCCATAACTACTGAGGAATCCTAACCTGACTGGTAGTCTTTAGAATACCACTTTGAAACAGAGTTCCATCATAATCAATTCATGATTGATCTACCATAGCAAATTTGAATAGAGGGAAAAACATGGTCAAATAAAAATAATCTCAGGGTAAACCCAAAATTATATATACGAGATGTTTTTACAGGTGAAAAATATATCTAATTCCCATTTACTTAATACTTCATGCTTTGCTTCTTTCAAACAAAAGTATGCTTTTTGAAAATAAGTGCTGGTATTGCACATATGGAAATAAATACATCTGACTTGGTGCTCCTACTCCCTAAAGTAGGTATAAAATTTACAACTTTGAAATATTTTTAATCTTTTTGTGTAAATGTATGTAAAGACATAACAGAGGATTAGACCTTATAAACCTAC
>NW_016690244.1:1065256-1319183 GCF_001604755.1 Lepidothrix coronata
GCAACTCTGCTGTGAGCCTAAAAAAACAAAATTAGCAAGAAATTTTAACAATAACTCCATAATTACTTTGTATTGTCAGATATCAAAGGGGGAAAAAAATCACATCAAAAGTTTAAGAAAGAACAGAGGTCTCCTATAAAAAAAAAAAAAGTTAAAGAAAACGTCTTATAGTCACTGCAAATTGGTTAAAGTCATTGTTTAACAAAAAAAAAAGACAATGGTCCAAATTTTCACAAAGGATGAAATTATATTTACATTGAGTATGACTGTCAGCATAGGCAACCAGGCATACACAGCCAGGGTGGGAGGTGGCCAGGTGGACTGCAGTCATCCATGGTACCACCTTCTTGTTAATGGCATTAGTACTGCAAATAGCACCAACTGCATGAACTTGGAAAGTCCATTTGTGGAACTCACATAACCTAGTTCCACAGATAACACAAATAAGCGTGATTCTTCTCTATGTATGGTTTGAACATCATGTTTAGAAAAGTGACTGGACATATCCTTTAAAAGGCTCATACAAGATTTTCTTTAATTTCACTTCAATTTAGGTGGAATTCCCACAGAAAATATGCTTAAGGATATCTATTTTCATTTCAAGCAAGAAAGGTGCATGTGTGTTTGATGAAACATATGAATTCAGGTTCATAACTAAATTTAAAATTATCCTTAACTAGCAATGAACTTCATCAGCTTTCTGTGTACATTCAAATTCTAGTTTTTATATCCAACATTTGGTTAACATATAATCTAAATAGTTTTCAAACCCACAAACTAAATAAAATCTCTTGATATATTCAACTCCTTTATCCTTAGTAATATATAAAATAAATTATATGTGCAAAATAATTAAGCATGAAATTTTAAAAATCTCTTCAGAATTTTAAATGTGGTCACACATTATCAAATTTGAAAGTCTTTTGGTCTTTTACTGAAATACAGATATGTGATGCTCAGCTAGCAGTCTTAGCTGAGATGAAAGGACACTTAAAGAGTTTTTATGATTTTCTTAATGAAAGGATGTGGGGTCTGACCCAGCCCCTGGCATAAACTACAGCAGCTACAGGTCTTGCAATTTTACTAGTTTATATTGGGCATTCCAGGGACTGTCAGAGTTCATCATGCTTTCCATCCAGCCACTCAGGTCTGCCATGAGCAAAGAGGAGACACAGCAAGAAAAGTGACTGTTATCACTTTATTGTAACATCGCAACTCATTTGGACTGCACTGGAGGCCACCAGCGGAGAGAGAGCAGACGGCTTACAGCGGAACTACTGGAAAAGATTTTGTTATATCAATATCTGACTGAAAATACACAGATATTTCAGTGTCCTGGGTAAATTAAAGTGGCACATTATCTAATTCCTCTAAATAAACGTGCCCCTAAATGAAAAAGTCAAAATATATTTTAACACAATTAATCCACAAACCAAGTCTCACCTTTTAGAGAGAAAATCGTATTCATGTAATATCACCAGCAAGTTCTCAACAATGGTGAGCTCACTTATCTTCTCCCTACATTCTGGACTACAAATGATTATTCCTGGCATTTATATTGGATGAAATTATATGAAAAACATGCACTGCTCTTTAGTTTCTCTCCTTATACATTTGATTAATTTTTTTTCTCAAGTCTTAATTAATAATATCATATTGCACACACAAACACTTAAAGCCACAAATATATGTTGGGTGAAGAGTAACAGTTCAAAAATTTCCAATTTTACCAGTAGAAAAAAAGTAAATGTAAATGCATAAAAGTAAAGACACAAATATATTTTGTTTCTTACTAGAAATGAAACAAATGAGGTACATTTTTAGAAACAACCACAATTTCCATGAACATTTGTAATATACTCCAAACACTTTCTTGCCTAGTCCAAATGTAACACATTTAATTCAGTGAAGAAACTTAAACGGAAGTTGCAAATGTATGTATAATATCATTTAAATTAATATGGACATTTAAAAAAAAAATTAAACTGGATCAGAATGCAAGAATTTTGGGAAGTCTGCAAGACAACAGACCAATGTAGTAGAAGCATTTTTTTTTCTATAGAACTACTACAGACGAAAGATGCTCTATCTTTCTTTTCCTTTTTTTCCCCTCCACAACAGGATAAAAGCTTTATCTTGATTTAAACACTAATTCATGAAAGGAGGGTACATATACATAGATTTGAGTGCATGCTTTTATTATTTACTCCACTGAACAATATTATACCTGATTATTGTGAGGCACTGTTAGATTAACCTCAGGACAAAAGAGTTTTATATGCAGAAAGTCAGTAGGAATTCCAGAACCCAGCATAAGAATCTCAAAGAGAGATCCTATGACTCCAGTCATGCAGAGTTCTCCACATGAGCAAGAAGTCTGCTGCGAGGACCAAAGTTTCTACTTAGTTTCTAATGCTTCAGTAGAAAATTAAGAACATTTCATAGATCTCCAGAAAACAAAGATTCATTTTGGAAAAAAAAAAAACTCTTCCACATAAACAGCAGTTTCAATATTGTGTCAAGAGAAAACACTAATTACAGCACATGAAGTTGAACCTACCTTTCTGCTAGGCTAATCAGAGCAAGGAGGGCACCCAAAAGGACATTGCTGTCTCGGGTAGATAACAAATTTACTAAGGTCTGGAAAATAAAACATGAAACAAGGTAAGTAAACATAAAGTATAATATTTTCTTTTACAACTCAAAACGTATATAGAAATATTTATTGAAAAGTAAAAATTAAGATACCAGATCCTTTCACAGTATGTTAAAAGTCTTAGGTACGTTCAAAGTACACTTAAATATACATTTAAAGTCTTAGAATACACCTAGTTTTAGGACAAGCAAGGACATTTCTTCTCAAACTGCAATTAGCATATCTTTTGACTGCTAAAGCATCTGTCCAACTTAGACCATTGGAAAAATTAGTTTCTGTGTAAGACATTTCAGAACTCTAAATCACGCCTCCTGAAGCAAACCGTTAATATATAGCTTATATTTAAACAGCACAGTAATTTAAGGCCCTGCCTGTATTTCTGTTCATGATTTATATCTAAAGTAAACTTCATATTTGTCTAGATTCTCTAAAAACAGGTTGTCTGATATCATCTGATCAGAATTGCCTATGTTTTTCTGTAGCATGATAAAATCATGAAACTCGAGTTAAAATTATTTCAATCTCTACTGTTTCTCAGTTTAGCCACAAATCAGCAATGGTTAAATAAAGATCCTTAGACTAATGGTAAGGTATAGCATTATGCCTGGGTTGTCACTGTCTAGCTTGACACTATTCTATTTCGAACACCTCACAAGTGAAAAATCATAGCAGAAATGTATATAAAAAATAACTACAGTATATTTATATTTTAAAATTATGTAAAACTATTTGTATCATAGTAACATGTAGCTCAGGACAGTGTAAACATGAGTACCAATTTTTATATGAAAGAGTTTAGTCCAAACATTTAAAATGTATTTATCTCAAACAACCAATAACCATGTATCAGACCAATTAACTTACACAGAAGACATTATTTTTATGATATTACTAGTATATCTCTCAAACACAGAGATTATCTCACTTTACAAGTTTGACAAGGTAAGGAATTTAATCCCACCTAAGTCAAATCTGAAAAGCATAAGTCATTCCATTAAGTAGTTAATTGCATATAATTAGCAATTTTATAAAGCACTTACTTTATGTGCTCCATTTGCTATGACCCATTCTCTTTGATTTTTAACAGCAGCAAGCTTTTGGAAAATGTCTGTGGAACAAAAGAAGTTAAATAAATTGAATCTTTACCACTTAATATTTTCATTTTACTAGTTAGATAATAAAGCAAAATACTGCATAAGTTCTTTGAATCGTGACTAGCTAATTTTACTCTTCCAGTTCAATGCATAAAGAGGTAATAATTTCTAAAATACTTAAATGTAGAAAAACAAAATATATTTTTCCACAGGAATTTCAGTTTTTATTTGTGTGCTGATGCCTACAATGATTCTAGTAGTATCTTACTTAATGACCACCTCAAGTATTCTCAACATTTTAAGCCTCACACAAAAAGTTGTAAGTAGCCTTATCACGTCTGTTATCAGCTATAACACTTACATGTCACGTTGACCAACTTGTCTACATTATGCTGCTCCTCTCCATAATTAAGACAGCTATTTGCTACTGTTTCCATATACTACAAGAAGAGAAAAAATAAAGAATATCAGTAAAAAAAGTTTTAAGACTTCATAAACCCAGAATGTTATGCACAGAAATAGCCCATAGGTGGTGCATCTGTCTCATGAAAAAATGTTCTGTAATGCAATAGTATATAAGGACAGATGCTTTTTACAGTTCTGTACACTAATGAAAAAGACCACACCAACTGCTTATGTGCAGAGTACTGGACTCTCTTTGTTCCATAAACCAGGAATATATGGACACTGCTTTTTGCAGTGTATTTCGTTCTAAACATAATAAACTGACATGCAAACATAATGGGCAAGGGTATATGAGGAATTCTACCTGAGCTAGATTTTCAATTCCACCCAAGCTGTGAAGCATTTCCTACGGGAAGATGGACAAAAAAATTAAAAATCAGTCAAAATATGGAAAATACCAGAAAAAGAGAACACTAGAACATAAATCCTTTGTTTGTCCTGGAAACAAACTTTGTTTGTTTATTGAGAAATTCTGACTCCAGTGGTCAAAGTCAATGGATGCTTGAAATGCTTAGCACCTTCGGAGTTAAGAATTACTTAAAATAAGTAGGTAAAAACACAGAAGTGAAATTTTAAAGGTTTTAAAACTGTGGCTTTCAGTTTACTTCACTTACTACATTATGGCAATTTTACATATTTATATGGTAAAGTCAAGTACAGAGCCTAGGGCTCAGTGGAATGACCCATCCATCTGTTGGGAGATTTACAGTTTCTTTGTTAGGGTTAGCAACAACAGATGCTACATAAGAAATACCAGAAATTGAGCAAGTTATGCAGTAACAGTGCGAAATCACTCTTGGAATCTGTTTGTTTGCAAATCACATCTTCACATACAGAAATATAGGCACATACATATAATAAGTATGCATTCATAAGAACAAATGTCTTTATACACAAGCACCAACACAGCTTATATACATGATGCTTATATGCATTCTCCTATCCAAGCAAGAAACAATATTTTGACATACTGATCTAATAGCACGGATCCCTTATTAATAATCTCAGGCAGATCAATACTCTAAGAAAATGGGTGGATGGAGCTTGAATAACCCACTCCCTGTAAAAGAAATATTCAAAATATTAACCAAATTCAATAAAATAGTGTTTAAACAAATAAAACAGTTTGATTCGGGAATCAATTGACTAGAAGATTAGTGAGCTACAACTGTTCAACATACTATACCATAGAACTTTTAATACTGTTTATATTCAAACCTAGTAGCAGCTATAAATAAATTTATTTCATTATATGAGCATTGCCAGCCATCACTTATTATCACTGAACTGATGTAGGAAAGTACATGCTTATCTCTAAGAACAAATTGAGTGTGCTCTGATATAAAGATACTTTAAGTGTTTGGATCAAGGCCCAAAAAGGCAGAAATAAGAGAGAAACCACATAGCAAACTTCAGTGCACAAAATACACTTATGTAAAAATATGTATGCTATAGAACTAAAAATAGCTATAGTTCAAATGTTCTTGAAATAGGATTGTATTTCCACATAGAACTTCTCCCTTTATATTCCTCCATACAGTTCTCCAGCACAAGGCTTGGCAGAAAACACAATCAAATTTGCAGATTTGCACAAAGCACCCAGGGGCAGTAATCCTGCATAAAATACCAGTAACAGAATCACAGTTTCCATTGTCAGTTGAAGGTATGTAATCCCATCTTACTATTTAAAATAAACCTAAAATTAGACATCTTTGCTGTGTGTTTTTGTTGTTGTTTTAACTGAGAGGATAGAATTTGTTTGGATAAATTTCCAAGAAACAGAAGAAGTTTATGGGACATGTCAGTTCTCTTCCTATTTTATCATTTGCAGTTAGGAATTATGCCAATAGCTAAAAATACTTTGATAAAAATAAATGGTTTACAAATAGATGCTAACAAAATCTCAGCCCCTCTGCCAATATTCTGCCTCAAGAAATACTATTTTTCATTATGATTCCGTAATTGGCATCTTCCGAACAGCACAAAACTTTCATGGAATAAAAACAGCAACCATATACCTGTGTGCAAAATTTGCAGGCCAGGTTTTAAAGTGACCTGAAGATATTGCTATGGTGGACAGTCATTCTCTGAGCCTGGTTAACATTTGAGAGCCTCTTCTACTATGGTGACATTTACAACACACACTACTAGATATGCCAGTGTACATCCACCTTACACCAGCAGGATTTTTTCAACCTTAGTTATGCACCTTATCCAAACTACTTAAGCTAAGCTGATCACAGTCTTCTTGTCAACAGAACTACCTGCAACCAGGACTTCTGCACACACAGTGATGCCAGTAAGGAGGGGTGATTTTTTCGTGCACCCCAACAACATTGTTATGTCAGCCAAAGCATGTAATGCAAATCAAGGTGGCAGTCTGTGGCTCTGACACAAAGAAATGGAAGTAGTTCCAAAGAGAAGACAAATGGGTTTTACATACCTACAAAGATATGCTTGTTTCATTAATCTTACCTGGGTGCTTCCATTTTTCATAAAAGAGGCTCATTTTGCTATATTGTTATTAACAATAAGGATCACCAAAGAAAACCAAAATATAAGCCAAGCATGCCACAATGTAAAAATAGAACTTGGGAATTCACAGTGTAAGCTACTCTTAGATTTTCTGGTAAATGAAGCTGAGACACTGACTTCCCACTGGTGAGTACTGAGTTCACATGCAAAAAAGAGGCACTGGATTTATAAATCACTTAAATGATCAGTTTTAAATTCACTGGCACTTATATAATCAATTACGAGATCCCTAGTTCCCCAGGTAGTTTTGAATAAAGGTCCAAGCAAGCTATGCGATTTTTTTAAGTTCATCTGTAAATTCTAGCAGTTACACATTAATATTTTCAAATGCTCTAGGATTCCTCCTTTAAGCTTCTGTACCATTTAAAGTGTTTGTTGGAAAATATATTTGGGCTTTAAAAAATAAAAATACAACACACTGCAGTGGAGTATAGTAAAAGAAATCCTGAAAAATGGGTTTTTTTCACAGAAAATATCTTTATCTGCCCCCACTATTTTTTTAAGGTCTTGCACTTTTTCCTTACTTAAATGAGAGTAGCATAAGAAAGGGATTTCCCTTTCTAATCCTATAATACACACAAGTACAAATAAATATGAACAAGTGGCACAAACTCATCTGAATTTTATGAAAGCCACTGGCCTGTGTATAAAGGTAAGCCGTTCATAAAATACAAATAAAATCAGTAAAATAAATTAGGAAAGCAAATTGTAGATTCCAGATACTAGATATGGGTAAATGATCAAGGAAACATAGCAGTTGTTAGAATTTTGGTCAATCAATTTTTATCATATACTCAGTTCTTCTTTACTCTGTCCCACTAACCTGAGCATTTGCTCCCCAAAACCAATATAGAAGTAGTTGTTTAAAATTGAGATTATGAAGAGATGTGCAGCAGGTGGTTTCCACAAAGAGTTGTATTGTTGAAACATATATGCCATATACATTGTTGAAACAACATGAAATATTATCCGTGCATCTTCATTCTTTGCTTAAGGCAAGAAAGAGTGGACCTCCTTCTCAGATATGAATGTGTTCAATATACTGACCTGTGGGTAAGTCTGTTCTTGACTAAAGCCATAAAGATATCTTGAAACAGCCTGTGTTTGGGATGTTTGCTAAAATTTCTCTCATTCTTGTAGGTCACACTAATGAGATCAAAAAAAAAAAAAAGGAAAATGCTGAATTGCAAATTAACTTGTCACAAGATAATTTTAGTTTGCCAAAAAATAACTTTAGCAAGAAAAAATAAGAAATGTCATATCAGCAGTTAACACAATTTCAGATTGCCAGACATTAACAGTCTTTCTCATGCATACTTTGGGACTATTACAATGGTATAAGTTTTCCAAATAAAGAAATGATCACTATTTAAAATGAGTATAGTAACTCTCAACAGTGTACTCCATTGAGTGGGAGTAAGTGTTTGAAACTTACAAAGGCAGAAACATTCACAGTTAGGTTTAGAAAGTTAAAAATACATCACTCGTTATCTCAAATACCGGGTTAATATCAAAATATAAGTAACAAACATAAGTACAAATATAAATGCCTTCAACACCTCAATAAGCTTTAGATACAAGAATATAAAGATACTCAGAGAAACAAGTGTGCCATCATACTAGCTTTTTTTTATTTTTACCTAAATTTTTCAAGCTCAGCAGCTTCTGTTGATTCTTGCCATTGACCACTGGGTTCTTGTTCCTTGCTTTTCACATTTTTACAAGCTCTTCTCACACTGGATTGAACACTTTCAAAATATATAGCTGGAAGCTAAGGAGGAAAGGGATAGTCATCATTAGGCAAACACTGCATTTTAAGTTTTATGAGAATATTATCCAGCAAAAGTACCTTTTCCCAAGTTCTGACTTGAACTTCAGACCTATAACTTCCCATCATAAAATACGCACAACCCCTTCAAAACAAAACTGAGGTGGCAGAAAACTGACGCAAAGCTAGACCGGAAAACAAGTACATAAACAAAATGTGAAGAATGGTGTCTTTTAAAATTTATAATAGCAAAACTCAACAAAATATGCAACACACGCTCATTATCTATGCTCCTTACCTGTCCCAATTCTACAATTGCACAGCCTTCACATTTATTTTAGGTTGCAGAATTCACATGTCTCAGCTTTTGGCTCAGAAGCAATTCCAACCACGTAGAAAGTGCACAACTCCTACCTCACGCAGATGAATCCTTAAGGCATTTTGTCATATCTTTTTGCAGAATAGAAAGGGAAAAAATGTTCTGGCATTCCGAAGACACACACCCATCATCACATGTTGGTTTTCTTGGCTTCAAATGGCAAATACAAGCTTCACTAAGTGAGTTGAGGTTAAGGAGACTTTACTGTGTTCTGTAAGTTTCATGCATTGATATTTATGCTTTGAATATTTTTAGCTGAAGTGTTATTCTCCAAAGACAAACTGTTTATGGTTAAAATGCTGATCTTATTTTATATTCTTTAACACTCTCCCCTTTGTTGTAACTTACACATCTCTAAGCCTACCTTCTTGTGACATTGTGGCAGGGCACGGAGGAGAACAAATCTGTTAGACTACTTGACTATATGCAACAACAGCTGCATAAAACCTGCTCAAGATACAAAATGAAGCTATTTTTTCCCATTAAAATAAAAAAGATATGGTGTAGTAAGATGAGAAGAGGAGCAGTTTCATTCTTTTACCCGTTCTAAATGGGATTTGTCCCACACAGTAGGTCTAACATTGGGAAAAAAAAAAAGTTTAATCATAATAGAACACGATGTTCTAAGTATACGCCACAAACCATAATCACCATTAATTAGAATTGTAAAGCATGTTTAATAACAGTTATTGAAAAATATCTGTTGGTTCCTTGACTGAACATTCAAGAGAGACTGAAGTTTTTTCAGGTCAGAATAATCCCTAGGAAAAAACACGATAGCATAAAGACGTGCTAACAGTTACATAAAAGTATTTCCATAAGAGTAAGGAAGGTCAACAAGCAACAATGCTACTGGCAGAAAATAAAGTTTTCTGGTGTTGCCTAGTGTCCCCATTTTGTGAATTTACAAATTCTCCAGAATGACTTAAATCAACAAAGGTGTAAATAAACTTTGTGACCAGAGTAACAGTTGTCATGTTTACACTGCATTTCAAATTAAAGCATTCTGCTTTGGCAGCCAGTGCAAATTCCACGCGAGTCCTGCTGAAGTTCAAAGTAAAACGTCAGATACTATACCTCATAGAGATCCCATGAGGTTTTTTGTCTGTTGCTTTTTCTGTGCTCCTCAACTTTTTGTCCTGATCAAGCACTGTGTATCACGATTATTATTGTGGCTAAAAACTCATTTCCTTAAAACTAAAGTAGATACAAAGAATTATATCATTGCAAAAAAAGAAACACATGTTTACTTACAGAACCAACTGATAGAACTCTAAGAAAAAAACCCCAGCTTTACCATTTTCTCAGCATGAAACCTTGGGCATTATATCAGGATATCCTTTAGAATTCCAGATATTAACACATGGGTAGATAATACTGGCTGTCTTGCTATTGCATGTATTTTTATTAGGATTTTTCCTCTTCTTTCGTCTTATTACCATTATTTCTCACCATGGAATGGCTATTTATGTCACAGCAGTGCTTACAGGCTAACATCAAGGTTGTCAAAAACAAGCTGTTGTCCAGACAACAGAGAATATAACAGTTTTATCATCCAAATAAACAAGTTGAACAAAGGGTAGAAAAAGGAGGTATCTTACAAATAAATGAGATGCATACAGCAAGTCAAGAGAGGTGATTTCTCCCCCTCTAATCTGCTCCCGGGAAACCCCACCTGGGGTACTGCATCCAGCTCTGGGGCCCCTGGCAGAAGAATGACATGGACCAGTTGGAGTGAATGCAGAGGGGGGCTATGATGATGATCAGAGTGTGAGATACTGGATTATTATATTATTATTGTCTCAGACCAACTCAAACGTGGCGGGGAGGGGCGGAAGGGACAGGTCAAATTTCACAGAGGTGAAGCGGTGTCCATTCCACACCCCACCCCTTCGAGCCTCCTTGGGCAGCCCTGGAGCACTGCCCAATACCACACCCCTTGGAGCCCCTAACCCAGTCCCAGAATGGCTGTCACACCAGAAGTCCCACCTGGCCACAGGAGGCCTGAGCAGATAAAACCAACACCATGTGGCCATCACATGGTCGCAGTCCTGCCATCTCCTGGACTACTGGTAGCTGGATCTATGCTGGATATGGGGTGGTGGCTATAATTCTCTCTTCTTCTCTCTCTTTTTTAACTTCTTCTTCTCTTACCCAAGTATCAAGAAAGGAGATTAACTGAAAGCCAGATGGGTTGCATTTTGCTAAGTTGTATGAGTTAGCATGTACTAAGTCAATGCTTTGTGGAATGCTCTGTTTTGGTTGAATGTTGCCCTTTAAATTTTTGCCAAGTTCCCTTACTGTCTGAAGATTGCCAGTAAAAGCGTGTTTGACCTCCTGAGAAACGTGTGCAGTGTCTTCTCCCATGCACTCTCTCAAGGTATTAAAAGAACTGAAGGCCCTTTTAATAGATCCAGCAAGTGGACTTTTGGAGCCTTGTATATCTTCAAAGTAAAACCCCTTCGATGAGCTTGTAGCTCAAATCCGGGCTCTTATATCAGAGGGCTGGAGCACTTCTTCTGTGAAGACAGGCTGACAGAGTTGGAGTTGTTCAGCCTGGAGGTGAGAAGGCTTGAGACATTAGAGCAGCCTTCCAGTACCTAAAGTACAAGAGAGCAGGAGAGGGACTTTTTACAAGGGCGTGTAGTGATAGGACAAGGGGTGATGGCTTTAAACTGAAAGAGAATAGGTTTAGATTAGATTTTAGGAAGAAATTCTTTACTGTGAGGGTGGCGAGGCACTGGAACAGGTTGCCCAGAGAAGTAGTGGATGCCTCGTCTCTGGAAGTGTTCAAGGTCAGGTCGGGCAGGACTGTGAGCAACCAGACATGTAGACTTGGAACTAGATGATCTTGAGGTCCCTCCCAATTCAAACCATTCTATGAATCTACAATCAGTCTGCCAAAGAATAACAGAAATTTTCAGTAGTTTAGAACTAGGTCTTCTGAATCTCAGCTGAATGCCTTATACCAATAGTGTCCGCATTCCTTGCAGTGGGACACACAGCTTATTTCCACAGACAAGCAGAGCTCAACTGGCCATTACCATGTATTAAATTCCTGCAGTCAAGCACACATGTAGGTCTGACTTCCCACAAAAGCCCTCAGCTTGTCGCTGGCACAGCACACATTTGTTCACTGAAAATCTTATAAAGCCCTAGAAAGAGACAGAAAGATACAGAAAGAGTATATTCAAGGGGAATCTCTTGCTGCCACAACAGTAATTATATTGATGCAGATCCTGTTCTCGATGAAGAAAAAAAAAAAGCATGGTCAGGAACAGACTGAGTTTGTAAAATTATCCTAGAGAACTGGATACAGCTGTAACATTGGTAGAGCATTTCCAATTTAAAAAACGAGGATATAATTCCACTGTCTCATCCTTTCTACCCATTTTACTATTCGTTAAATAGAGACCGTTTGGATGTTGCCTTTGGTGTCTCTTTAATATAATTTTCCATATGAAACATGACAGCCTCCTGCAGTGTAGAATTCTTCTATTACTGATTTTTATTCCTCTTCCTCATAAAGGTAAAGATGAAGAAAACCAGTCAGGAACAAAAACATTGAAAAGAAGAAGAAGAAGAAAACCAGTCAGGAAACAAAAGCATTTGTAAACTACCAGAAAGAAGCTGCTCCTTCCCAAATGAACATATTTTTTCCAACTATACAATTTTGCATCACAGAAGTACCCAAACTGCAACTGCTGACAGTATGAACTCATGCACTGTATTAAATCACTCTGGGAAGTGGCCTGTAAGCCCAGTTCGTTCATTTCTAGTCTTCTGAACAAGCCTTTATCCTACCACTAGTGCCCACGTAGAGAACGATTGATCTGGATCTACAAGAAATCTCTCTCTCTCCCATGCATCTACTCAACAAGGTTATTAAAAAACACCTCAGAACACTTCTGTGGCACCAGTTATTACCAAGGAATGAATATAAACAGAATCTGTTCTAACAGTCAGTAGACAAAATTCATGAGTTCAGATTAAACCAAATGCAGCTAGCTCGAAGCATTTATTTCCTCTGCTTCAAGAACAATAAAAGTTAAGAGAAGACACGTACACTGTTAAGCATGGTTAAGAGTCCTCGTGAGTAAGAATTTCCATGTATTGTTTTAATGATGTTCTTATATCATCTCCCTGTTACAGTACCAGTCTATTTGGGACATTATCGAGGCATGACACGATGCAATAAGCACCTCACATTTGTACAGTAGGAAAAAGTGTGAAACACACGAACTGTCAACTTGATCATGAGTACATTTTCATAAAGAACAGATTTCAACCAATTAAAGAACTACCAAACAACTTGTCCATGAGCAAACAGAGTTAAATTTTTAAAATTTTCAGCATCCCATGAAAAAAAGTAACCCTTGGGTTAAATCTCTAAACCACAAACAGCAGGATTCCCAGTATGGCTAGGATTTAATCCAAAATTGTTAAGTCTGTGATTATTTACATTTTGCAGCTGCGGACCAACCTTGCTTTAGGGCTGCCAGTCCAATGCTTTTGCTGTTTACTGTACCTTGGTAAAGATGAAATAGAGGAACAGCTGACTAGTATTTTTAAGGTCCATTGCCATTACAGATCCAAAAGTCTCTATACAAAATTGAACCTCACAAACATCAAGCCAAATTCCCTGCACTGCTGCCTGAAAACGAAGGGATGTAGTTCACTCAAGGATAGAGCCCTCACCCAGCCCTGAGAACTCACCCTGGTGTTACCTCTATTTCATAGAGACAGATCTCTGGTCTGTCAGCAGAGCATCACCATAGATGCACAGCTCACTGGACTGGGAAACCCAATTCAGGTTATGAATAAACTCTCCTATTTTAACCCCTATGACCTTGCAGCTTGTCCCCAAGTACTTCTGCTGTACAAGGGCAGGGACAACATCCAGAAAGGAGCATTTATCCGTGCAGCTTAAAGTGCTGTGCCCTTCAGCTTTACTACAGAGATTAAACCCATTTATTAACAGCCACCTGCTGATGAAAATAGCTTTCCCCTTTCCTTCCCTTCCCATTCTCAGCCACTGTCCTCTTCTTCAGCTGATGTGACTCAACCTGAGCCAATTTAGAGAAAGGGAACAATATGCCTCCCTTCAAGTATAGTAACTCTTCTACCATTTTAATTCACTGTTACAGTAGCCTGATGAGTATCTCTGCTGACTGGCAGGAAGGCACAGGTGTAAATCGAGAGAAGAGCAGAAAGTCTCTTTCCTCAGTCATTAAATCAGGTAGGTATATTAGCACCACACCCTGAGTGAGGGGTAGACAAAAGGAAATAACCCCCTCTTTTCATTCTGTCAGCCAAAAACCTGAGAGAAAACAGACATTAAATATTCCTTAACTATTCTCACACTTATTTGACTTTCTTGAAGTTGCTGGATAAGTTCCCACCCCTCTGTTTCTTCTTTACTCGTGCCAGTAGAAATTTCCATGAAGCCAGGCTATTCACTATCCTCATAACTATCCCCCTGCTACTAAGCCAGCCATGAGTAATGTGTAAGAAACAAACCAAACAACACTCGCTTAGGTTGTGCCAGAAAAAAAATGGGACCAGACAACTCTTAGAACAGAAACACATTAAAAGGAAAATGTCTTTACAGTCTTATTTCATTCCATTTAAAACAATGAGAACAATATTAATTAATTCATTTTAACTGGGGATAATTACACGTAATTAGTTATGTTCATTTAATTACATAGGAAGGGAGATGCATTCTGATAGCACTGGAATGCAGGATAGGACAAGAAATGCTCCAAGAATCCTGTCAGAAATGAAAGAATCCACATGATGAGAAACAGGAGACAAAGGAATTATCCCAGACTTGATCTGTGGCCCAATCCAGTATCCATCTCAGATGACTTAAACACATAAGCTTCAGAAGGTGAAAACAAACCCCAAAATAAACAAGAACACAAAGACATGTTGGAGGATATATCTACCAACAACAACAACTACAGTGTAACGTTCTCTTCAAAAAGACATCTCACATTCTTTAGAATCTTTATTAGCAATAACTACTGGATATGGACAGTTTGTAAGCCAACTAGTTGATGGATTTACCCTTGAACTCCTTCCTTAATCACTCCAGTGGCTGAGTTCCACTATCTAATCATACACGAGATAATTGGCTTAAGGTGGATAAAGAAACAGTAGATACATTATATCTTGGCTTTAGTAAGACTTTTGATGCTGTTGCTAGACAGGAATGTATCTAATACCATAAACTGGGTCAGATGAAGGTCAGATGTAAATTCGCTCCTTAAATGAGCATTTATCAATATATTACTGTCAAAATAGAAATTGATTCCAAATATGGTCAAAGTGATGGCAAAGGAAGCATCAAAGATGATGAAAAGTTACCAATAGGTACTTTTCCTCTCTTGTCTGATGGAAACAAAGGGAAGTCTGGATGTCTTCCCCTCTTGTTCTCAGCGAACACAGCAATCAGACAAATAGATCCCCACCAGTCGCAGTCTGTGTCTAGGAAACTGTATTGAAGAACCCATACAGACAATGTTTGAAGAGTATTTCTTTCATTTTATTGACTGAATCAATATGGAAATCTGTGTTTGCTGTATATGACAACTTTCACATGCATATATATTTATCAGAAATTTTATTTAATAACTCCTTTGGGGATTCTCTAAAGATTAACTAGAATTCAATGTAAGGTTCCTGCTTTTCTAACAAATAAGAGTATTCAAGCTTCTGCTGGTTTGGGTTTGATTGGTTTTTTTGTTTTTTCTCTGCACCACCTCAGTTCCAGTGGAGCCATAAATGGACAGGCCTGTTCTCAGATTCCTGACCTCACGCAGTGTCAGTCTCTGGGCTGTTTTCCACAGCATAACTTTTATTTGTAGTCTGCCTAAATCCACCCTGTTAATCTGCAGTTCACAGATGGGAAGGGGGGGTAGAGGGGGAAGAAAAAACACAGATTTCTGAAGTCTAGTGAGCAGCTCGGTATCAACTCAAGAAAAACACGTAGCTCTGTGAAGTTCATCCTCTCCGCCCTTGCTACCGGGCAGGCCTTTATGGGGAATTACACCGCTACGACTTGGAGCCTTTGTAAATCACGAGAGGTTGTCTAATGCCTCCTGAACGCTCGGAGCTGGCAAAGGTGCAGGGCTGGGGAAGACGTCATCAAGTGGAATGGGAGAGGGATGGATACTGCCTTTCCTTCCCCCTTCCCTCCCGTTCCCTTCCCCGCGGCCGCTCAGCGCGCCGCACGCTCCACCCGCCCCTTCCCACTCACGCCGCGGCGCGCGCTCGGCTCCGCTCCGCGGCCCGGCGACGGCGACGCTCCCTCCGCCCGGACGGGACCCCGCGGCCAATCGTCTCCCCTCTTCTTGGAGCGAGCCGGCCCGCCGGCCAATCGCGAGCCGTCTTGTTTCGTAGCCCTGCGGGACGCTGGCTACCGCTTCCGCCCGGCGCCGTTGCCATGGGCACGGGGACGCCATGGCCGAACCCTCCTCGTAGGGTCAGATCCCGGTACCTCCAGGCCCCTGGTCCCGGGCAATAAAAACAGAAACGGCCTGAATAGAGTCCAGGAGATTTTTTTATTGCTTTTACCAACTTTCTGAAATGTTACAAAAGATAATTTTATTCTAGCAGTAATTAAAACAACACAAAGGCTGAATCTTTCACATTAAAGACAAGTCTGAGAGTTGTGTTTTCTGTATAAACTGAATTTTGATTCTACAGCTGGAATAATGTTTTCGTTTGCTTTGGATTTGGTTATAAAGTAAGAAAACGTCACTGTAATTAGAAAAGCAGTTGTAAAAAATTCAAACCGTACAGTATGTAATCACATTTCAAATAAAGAGTATTAAAATCAAAACCTCAGTTCAGCTGCAGAAGCCGAACCTGGAAGACACTTTTGCACAGGACCATCAGCAACGATAGAAAAGAAAATATTATAAATGATGTGTCTTTCCAATAAAATAATTTAGAAAAGTATCCATTTTCAAACTTATTCATTATTCCAAATAAATGTCAACAGATACTAAATTCAATATGAAAGTGTCTTTAGGTTAACTTCAATGCCAACTACAAAGTTCTAGAGGTTTTCACTAAAAACATTATAAAATAAAATCGACTTAAACTTACTGAGCAATTTGCTTTATTTATAGCACTACATTTATGCTGACTCAAAGCTGGGTGTCTCTATAGTCTTAAAATTTGCCATAAAATAAATTACTGTTGGTATAAAGAAAATATTTCACACATTTGTACTGTACTTGATAATTTTGTCCTAGATGAGTAATTAAAACATTACTAATCATAAAAAAGCAAAAAGAAAACTAAGCTCACTGTGGTGCTCATCTGACAGACTAAATTTGTGAACTGAAAGTCATGAACCATTTACCTTATGATTTACAGAACATATGTACAAGACAAACCCTTTAGAATGGTGCAGGCTCTGTGATGTGACAACTATTTGTTACAGATATATTTTACAGCCTGTCGAACCTGCCTTTAGGAAGTTACTGTATACAGACAGAGATGCAAGTGAATGAAGTAAATGATAACTTACGGGAGAACGTTCATTAAAAGTGGAAAAAATGGCCAAGATACTTGGTTGGAAAAAAACACCATTAGGGCACCAAATTCTACCCTAAAAGGTTTCATGATGACAAACTTGGCAATTTGGAACATTTCACAGAAAAATTTTAAAAATATTATAACTGCAAAATTAATCTAGGAAGAAACTGTCATTAACTTGGGCATATGTAAACAGAATGAGAAACATGTCACTGTAATACATATGAAAACAGTAAGAATGACTTGTCTAGAATATAATTTAAACATGCAACTGCATTTTAAGTGATACATTTTAGATGATAATTTAAATGGAGTGGTCAAAATTAAGACCTACACTTCATGTAAACATTCATATTTTTCAATAAATTAGAAAAAAAAGAAAAGAAAAAAATGAAAAAAAAAGAAGGGGGGGAAAAAAAAGGAAAAAAAAAGGGACTTCCTGAGGTGGCTCTGCAGCCAGGTACACAGTAGCACTAAGCTCCATTCCAGGAAACCAAGGCATCTAAAAAAAGTGCAGGGTTGTTTATTTTTCTCTGACTGTTGGAATGGAAATACATTGGCGTAGTTTTTACAGGGTTTAAACCCTATGAAAAAAAATCAGTGCACAGCAATTATCACTGCTCTTTTGCATCCATTAAGGCAAAACATATATCTAAAATAGAAACTACATCCTTAGCCATTTCATTTTAATACCATGCGTGATTTTAAAGCAGAGGTGGTGTAAAATGAGCAGCGAATCACTTAACCGTGGATTATCAATAGAGACTTATGCACTTAATACCAGATCTTCTCCTGTTCATATGGGAAAAAAGTGCAAGTATAACATGCTACTACTGCCTAGGAATACTGGAACTAAAGATTACTGTAAACTGGTTTGCCAAGTTATGGTCTTTCTGGCACTGATTAAAATATCTACACAATAAATAAATACTGTGATTAGACTTGTGGGCTTTGGTTTTGTTTCCTTTCTACTTTACTAGAAATATATCCACTTCCTGTAATATTGACCTAAACTTAACCTTCCCAAAGTAGAAGCCAGATACAAGGTGTGCAGCACCACAGAACCCTGATTTCCAGCATTAAAGAGTTAGAAATCCAAGAGGCTTATAGTAATTTTTTGTGTCTTTGGAAACTGTTGTAGGGCTCTGAACATTAAGTGTAAAATACTACTGGGAGGACTAGAACAAAAGTAATGTGTTGTGGACGATGTTACCTAAAATGCTCAAAATATCTTCTCTCTTCAATTCAGCAAGAGCTACTTAGTAGTCAACAACTGACATGCAGATATGTGCTTTTTATTTTTTTAAATAATGTAGAAAGTTTTGGGAAACCATCTGCTGTAGTTTCACTCTATCTCAGTTTGACCATAGGGAAAACATGGGTTATTTTCTAAAAGAGCACAAACTCAAACTAAGGCACAAGCTACACTATTATCTAAGAACACCGGTCATTACACAGTATTGGTCAAACTGCTAATGCAGACCTCACTTGCTTTGCCACTGACCTGAGCCTTTGTTATGACAGTTTGGATACCATTATTCATACTGCTGTACACTACAACTTCCTTTCTTTAAACTGTCTTCTTGGAATTCAGTCAAATGAAAAAAGGAAAAAAAAAAAAAAGGAAGAAAAACGTTAAATAATTACATTACATTTAAAGGGAACAGTAACAGTCCGTGTAATGTAAATGCTATTTTTAAATGTTTCTATTTATTCCCACTGATTGCTTTATTTTTGTAATATACAATTACCTTCTCTTGAGGTGACACTTGGCTGAAGTGCACCAAAATTCCACCTCAAGTGGTATTTTCAGATAAAGTCTGCCTTCCTCCAGAATCAGCTCCTTTTGCTGGACCACCTCAACTGGTCCATGATAAAACTCCCAATTTTGCCAACAGTTTGCTTAATAGCAAACAGCATCTTCTAATTTTGAATTAGCACAGATTCTAATTAAAGCCATTGCAATACATCCAGAAAGGTCTAGTGGCAATACAGAATGTAAAGAGATGGAAAGTAAATACAAAAAAAACCCCTAAGGTATAAGGCAAAAAGTATTAACAATGGAAACTGTGCAGGTAATTGATCAGGATTTTCATTTATATATAAAATTCTCATTATTTCAAATATTATAGTGCTAAACTCTAGAACTTGAAAATGTTAAGTATAATAAATGCACACTGACTGTATCTTTATCAGTAGAGCCCCCCAAAAATCCCATTTACTTTAATAAATGAATATTTATTTCTTCAATTCATTGTACATGATAAAAATTTATACTAATTAAAATAAATAAAATGTTTAAAAATAAGTTGGTGTGATATCATATATGCCCTTTACAATGGAGAGGATCAGAACTGTACACACAAATACCAAAAGCAATTAGTAATCCATAAAATAATACTGATCATAAACCTATTCCAGAATTAAACTACAGCTAATTTAATCAAATACACAGTAAATTTAAAACCCAAGAAATATATCTGATGAAGACATGAAACTTTTAGAGTATTTCATTCTTAGAGCTAAGTAAATCAGACTCTGCAAGTTAATAGAAAAAAATGCAAGTAAAAACCAGAAGAAAAGAATTCAAGAGTACTGTTGTGGTAAGTATGTATAACTTTGTAGAGACCAAATTGCTGCCTGTAATTTCAAATTATATTGTGTAAACATGGAGTGTCCAGAATGGCAAATACTGACTTGGGGATCTAACTACAATTACTGCACTCATACTGCTACTGGACAATAATGAAAAACCAAGACACAATTAAAAAAAAAAAAAAAGGGAAAGCAGGAAACCAGGGTATTTAGATATATTTTAAGGCTTAACTAACCATCTGACTTAGGGCTCTAGGCCACTTCTGTAGAATAAGAGACATAGATTCCAGAAAACACTAGCATGGAGTGGAGACATAAACCACAGCAGTTCTTGTCAACAGCACATTAATATTTGTTCTATGAAACCACAAAAAAAAGTATACCCTGCAAAAAACAAGCACTAATTGCCTGCATGGAAAACAAACGTCTGTAGCGCACATTATAAACAGAGGTATTGCAAAACTTTAAGCCATGTGGACCAGTAACCATCAGCAAAAGCTGATGTAACTTTTATGCACATATTGATTATTGAAAATAATAAGCATTCATTACAGTCTTCCTATTTAAAAATTAAAATAAAATTCCCAATAAAATAAATAGCTGAAGTGTGATTACCACTCATCTTACTTATTGGAAAAATCTTCGCATTACGCAAGCATATCTACAGTGCCCTAAACAATGGTAGAATTAAATATATGTTGCTCCTTAAATTGGAAATCACACTTCCATGGTATAATATCCTACAGTGATACATATATACACACACAAATACACACAATTCCTCTTGGTTCCGTTCTATAAAGATGTTTCAGCATCCACATATTTCACAACAGGTGATTTTTCCACTTCTATTTTCACACTTTCTGGTTTTTCAGGGCTGTTCAAAAACAAAGAGGAAAATGTAAGGTTTGGTTCACTTTCAAACATTTTATACTTTACAAAAAACACTAGAAGTATTTACATAGAGACACTTTCATGACGCAATTCTATTAAATTTTAGTAATTGTTAAATACTATTCACAAGAACAGTACAAGCCTAAAGAGAGAAAATGCCAATCTCTCATCCATAAATAGCATTTCCAATCCCACTGCTATTATTGATTTGAAACTGTTTGGCAAAACATCTTTAAAAAGAAAAAAACCAACAACACAGCAACCTGCAAAATCGTCTAGTTAAAAATACTCAAAAATACTTAACAAGCAATATTACTAACACTGCTTTATTCTTGGACAGGGAAACTATTTTGTTCGTAATACAAGACTGGGAAAACATTTAGGTCTTTTCAAAAGGGAGAACCACACTTGCAACAACAGTAGAGGACAGTTAGAAACCTGCATAAGTGTCCATTCAAGTGAAGTGGAAGACCCTAAAGACAAGTGGTTGGCTGGCACCTGAACAACTGATCCTCTTAGGGACGCAGCCATTGAACGGTGCCTTATTCAAGGACAAAAAGGAATGTCCCGAGGTAATTTGCAGGACAGTAGAAGATAAAATGAAAGAGCATAAGAGGAAGGATTCTCGAGGCATGAGTATTAGAAGAGATGACACATCTGTAAAGTTGCTCTCTAAGGAAAAAAATTTATTAAAAATTCATACAAAGAGAAAAATTCTGGGACTCCTTGGAAAATACAAGTGTGCGCAGACTCCACAGAGTCTGTAAACTATGACAGATGGTTGAGGGAGAAAGAAAAAGCAATCTGAATCAGTTCACATCCAGAAAAAAAAAATTAAGAAATGTATTTTTTTAAATATATAATTTTTAATAAATAATGTCAACCCACACAACATGTCCTCTGGAATTATAAAAGACATGCTTGCATTAGTATTTGAAACTGATAAATCTGAAAATAGCACTGCCTACAGAATCATTTTTACCACAGCACTGAATATATTTTCGTCCATACCACGAAATGAAGACGGTTACACAGAAAAACCTTAACAGAACTGAGATGAATAATTTACTGGTAATTACTTTTGACTGAGCAGAAGTGACATCTCTAAATCTTGACAGCACCCACTAGACAAGAAAGTGTAGCAAATATCTCAAAACAGCAACTGAGTTAAGGCTCAAGAAGTCCTGCCTTTTAACATTTTCTAGATTGATGCAATATCAGATTGCCTCTTGAAAGAGCTGGTTTCTGGCATCAGTTTTTTATATTCAATTTATAGTTTTAGGAAGTTCTCTACCAAGATGGAATTTTTACTGTACTAAGCTCAAGCAGAGCATGTTCTGGAATAAAAGGGAAATGTCTAATAGCAAAACATAACAAATGGATGGAATAATGAATACATGCTTAGTAATCAAAAAACATTGCAAACTTGTCAGAAGCCTGATTTGCTAGTGCTGCATATAATTCTATACTAACTTAACTTACTCAGGAAACAGTACAACTCCATCTTGTGCTTTCCTAACTTGTAACTACCTGAAAACCAAAATTCTAATTCTTCTGGAAAGAGAAATACAGGTCTGTATCTCTTCAAGCCTTATACACCCAACAACTATCAGATAAGGTACTAGAAACATCCACAAATTCTGTAACAGATTTCTGAGAATTTAGCATGAAAGAAAACAATTAAAAGAAGAGGGCAGACTGATAGATATGCTCTGTTATCTATCTAATGCCTCTATTATTTGTCTTCCTGACAGTCTTGTTCGTGTAGTACTCAAGTTTTAAAAATGTTTCAATTAAACACGAAATTAAACATTTTTAAAGTGTTTAAACAAATACAGGCTAGAGGTTCACTCGAAATGGTGCCTGCACTCACAAGTCTCTTCAGCTTTTCCTCTTCACCCTTGGCTGACCTGCTGTCTGGCCAAAGCAAAGCCGTATTTCCATGCCTAATTTGGAGCAACACACGTGCTGAATAGTCAGATGGTACAAAAGTGCTAAGTGGCCACTCACTTCTACTGTTTCCATGATGCAAGCTCAATGGCACCTGAGATAGCTTGCACAGTTACATATGAACACTCCCTTCTCACCATGAACTCCTCCACCAAGATGTAATTTGATACAAAATCTGACAATTTCTTATCTTTGAAACATGCCTTCCTTTGACAGAATTGGCTGAAAGGGATCAACCAAGAGAGATGCGTAGACAACAGGATTTCATAAGCTTAGTGTTTCAAGGCAACCATGCCCATTTCTCCCTTCTTTCCTACATAAAAACTACTAAGCAATAGTTGCATTGTGATGGAACAGTTCACAGATACCAGTCCCTATAAAATACAAGCCTTTCAGGAAGTTGAGGATATTCCACGTATTCAAGTTTTGGTTTATTTCCCTTGATAGATTCGGCCAGACAGGAAAGAAAATACGACAGAAGAGCAGAATGATTCATTGCACCCAGAGCTTGTTGTTTGATGGGGACTTCACTGAGAAAAAGGCTCCCAATCAGTACAGAAAATGCACGTCAGCTCACAGGGAACTGAGACTCCTGATCTGTTCAGTACCTCATTCAAATATATTTTATACTTAGTGAAGGTAGTATTTGAGACAGGTTTAATTTTTATAATATTAAAAATGAGTTGAGGAAAATGAATCAAGCAACCCACCCACAGAACCCTAAGGCAGATCCTAGGCAGCATAAAGCAACAATGAAAGTGACTTACCATTATTCCCAGTCGAATTTGTAATGTTGAGGATCAAACCACTCCCATGCTCATATACACTCTAGTATTTAGAAACCCTAAGCCCATCAGAGCAGTAAACACTTGTATTAAGCAAATAAAGAGTAATTTCAAAATTACTATTTAAAATAATACATTTAATAATTCCTTATAGAAATTGATAAACTTCATAATGAAGAAAAATTAAGTTTGAATTCAAGTTCCTCTAAACTAAAAGTCAGTAACTCAGAGTTACAAACCACCTATATTCATTTTTTTGATATACATTTCAAGAAATACAAGTACAGCCGCTAAACACAAGACCACAGTTAGAAAACATGTGAGTAATTATAGCTACCTCAGGTTAGCTCTGGTTACTTTGGCATTCTCAGTACTCATGGAAAGAGCCTTCCACTGTGCAGTTTTGGCCATTTCGTCTGATATGTTTACAACTGAGGGATCAATGCTAAAGAACAAACATACTTTCTGGTTAGTATTCAATTCCTTGCAATAGTATTATACTTACTGTCACTCATCATTTACATCAGTTGTGCCTTTTCTCAATATTTACACAGCCACAAGTTGAGTTCATCTCTCAAAAATGTATTTCAACAAAAAATTGAAAATTTAACTCACTAGCACTACCATAACCACACATCATCTTGAAAGAGTTTTTCACATAGATACCACTAAGACATTGAGAATATTTGAGAGATAACTCCTATGCTCAGAAATAATGAATTTAATCACACTGTTCTGCTAAGGCTTTCATAAACCAGTTACTTTAGGTGGCTTCCAGGAAATAATCAAGGGCAAAGAAGCAAATGTTAATAAACTTTCAAAACTGGTATCTCAGGTGAGAGTTAAAACTACTAAAAATCCAGAAATTACAATTATCTAGACAGATTTCAAGGTTTGAGTTTTTTCCAGCAAAGCCTTACTAGACATTTTTCAAGGTTCTTTTGCCAGACCACCCCCCTCCCAAGTCCTGTAGAAGATAAGTTCACCCTCAGAGATGGTAAGTTTTTAAAGTCTATTTCCACTTTTGTCCTCCACCCATTTACATGTACAGTGGACTTAGGTGTTGCCTGTAGGTATGTTTTCTGTCCTGTTCCATACTTAAGCTTCACAGTCTACTCCAGGTTATCTGTAAGAGTTTTTCAAACGGCAAAGAAATTTTTCAAAGCCATTTTTCCTCAGGAATCCCCATAAGATACAAGGCAGCAGAATACATAGTAAACACACACACACAGTTGATGAAATCATAGTTCTACTGTGAGAGCAATTAGCAACTCAATTGTTTTTTAAAAAAGCTTTAGCATTTAGTATTTTCATTTGAGTTGCTACAGTTTGATTAAGCCTGCTCTCCGAGTAATACTCATCAGGAATAATTTCTGCCTGTTCCCAACTCACATCAAGGTAGACCTGACACTACCCTAGATTCATAGGAAGGCCAATTTTTAACTCAGGAACCCTCAGAGAGGAAAAGAAAAGTGGTAAGCAACTAAGTGGTTATATCTTCAGAGTGTGTTGGAACAGTTGTAGAATACTTGACAACTCAGTTAAATACAACCCTCAGTAAGGGAGAGACATACTGAAACAAAATGCCTTCCAAAGCTGAAGGAATTTCCATCAGTGAAATTCCAGCACTCCCTTTTCTGGAAAAGAACCTGTCCTCATATTTACTTTCAGAAAATGACCTTTTACTAAAGTAAAAATGGTTGCCTGTAAAAAGGGGGTTTTGCACCATAGAAGTTACTGACTTTAGACCTCACTGAAGTAAACCAAAGAATTACACTTTGTCTGAAAAATCCAAGTGGCTGGTAAACACATGGCTCAACTGATGCTATTAGTTGCTTAATGCTCAGTACTTCATGCACAGTAGCACACAAATATTCCACAAAAACTGACCAAGGATGCTTCTTCACCTTTAGTACAGCTGGTCGAAATTGAGTCATCTGATCTGTTCAAGATGGTCATGTAAATTTATAATTAAGATGCAGTTTTAAAGAACAATGCAACATAAAAATACTACTGTAGCATCAGGAGATATACCTTCATAATTCCTAATCATGGCTAAGTTACAAGCTTGAGAGGAAAAAAAATTAATTCAACCCATACCAACTTAATATAAAGCAAATTACACCATGTGATACAAAAACTTTTAAAAGACCAACATTTTATTATACCTGCATTTCAGCGTTTTTACAGGAAAATTCAAACTTGCTTCTCCATATGCAAGGTGTACGCTTTCATTGTCTGAAAGCATTCTCTCTGCTTCCTGTAAATTCCAAGTAAGAAGTTTGTAAAATTAGTCATGCAGCAGAAACCAAAGTATCTCACACTGACAGTTATTCCATTCGGATAAGGTACTGGAGTTGCATGCAGGAGAAAAAGCTTATGACCTTTTCTCTTAGAAGTGTTTTATTCAGGCAAGGGAGATGGGAGAATGGGGAAGGAGGGTGTTACAAGCTTTGTAAGGAATTCAGCTAGGTGATGTACAGCAAGGCTGGACTTTTATGGAGAAGTTACACAAGCTGTATTACTATATTACTGGTAACTTGCAGTTGCTTTTAATGACAACTCCACACACACATGAGCACCATATATCCCTGATACTATGAGCAGTTTTGTGGTTAATTTAAGCAGGATAAGGCACCCTACTCCACCACTTCCATCTCCCCCCTTCCTTTTTCTCTCTCTCTTCATTTTCTCTCCTTCTAATCTGATGAAAGACAAAAAACTCAACATTTTTGTGTTAACTACTGCTTCTTTCCACTTTGCTTGGTAATTTTAATAAGAATCATAGTCCATAACAGCATAATTGAAACAGTGACTTAATTCCTTAACTGTCAGTAATAGTTCCTCTAGAATTAAATCTCATTAGTAAGGAATTTCAAAATGTATATTTGGTATATACGGTCATATGCTCAGGTCACTTAAAATTCTTTTTCATCTTATTATTTCCCAGTAATTTACAACATGCTTAGTTTGATTGTTTTCACACTTACTTCTTTCTCTTTTATCTTTTTGTCATCTTCTTTTTTCTTTTTACTTTCTGGCATAAGATCATCAAGCCAACTAAGCTCTCTTTTGGTGAAACATAAATCCATGAGCTTGCGAATGAACACTAAAGCTAGAACCTTAAAGGAACCACAAATGAAATTATTTATATTTAACTATTTAAATGAACAAAAATTCACACACGCTTTCAGCACACTCAATCTGTAGTTGAAGCCCTTTTTTCTACTACTAGTTTTATCTTACCACAAAGTTAAATAATTTCCACTTTCAACAGCTATTCACAATTGAACTGCTTATTTTCAGGAAATGAAAAGTCTTTGTGTTTCAAAGGGGTTTTTGGTTTCTTTCCCACTCCTTTCTTTCTTAAAGCAACAAACATCTTTTGAAGAGATTCTGGATAAATCACATACTCTTGTAAAATTACTAACTTGTAAAAAAGAAAACTTACCATCATAGGGAAAACAACAGCAGCTGCAGAGGCTTTAATCACCCACAACAGAACTAGACAAGTGAGTTGAATGACTGTAAAGATATGAACCTTCCAGAGTGGCACATAACGTAGATAAATCAAGTCAGGTTGATGTTTGGCAGGCATTCCAAACAGTTTTATACGGTCAAAAAACTGCACGGAAAATGAAATCATCCTTCAGTTAATTATTTTATGTCTCTCCGAAAGAAAATAAACATTTTTACAGGACTCCAGAAAGGTAAGCTAATTCCAAATAAAACACTAATGAAAGACACTGAATATTCAAGGAGGTGGAACTGGGGGCTATTTTGTTGGGTTCCCCCCCTCACACTAATAATAAAAAATTCCAGAATATTGCAGAAAATTTGTTTCTTGGCTAGACTATTGAAGGAATAAATTAAAAAGAACTGGAAAGTGAAGGCACAATACTGTAAGAATCGTGACAGGAAATTCTTCTCCACGCTATTCAGACAATATAGAGTAGCATTATTGTGGCTCACATAATTGTGGTGTGTTACAGTTTCCTTTTCAGTGTTAAACAAACTGCTCATTAATATCAGATTTTACCTGAATGCCCTTTAATGAAGATACTCCCATGTAAAGAAATACACCATACAGAACTGGCATTGGAATAAACTGGGGAAGAAAAAACACTCACAGTAAAAGTGGAATCAACACGGCATAAGATAGCAGTCCATATCAGAGAAAGACACAGACCAAGTTATTTTTTACTTTATATTTTACTGAAGTGAAATCTGTAAAATCTGAGGCCCTTTATAGAGAAAATATATGCATCACTGAGTAGCAAAAAAATCTAGAACTAACAAGGCTATCCCCAGGATTAAAAAAGCAGTTCCATCTTGACTGCCCATTCATTCAATTTTCTAAGTTGCAACCAAGATTTTTATTCATGCTAAGTATACTGCTTTATGTTGCAATTTGATAGGAACTGTATTGACACTACTGGATTCTGCACAACTTCA
Organism: Lepidothrix coronata; assembly: GCF_001604755.1. Lineage (NCBI taxonomy): Eukaryota > Metazoa > Chordata > Aves > Passeriformes > Pipridae > Lepidothrix > Lepidothrix coronata. Next base: position 1,093,386 of record NW_016690244.1, read on the forward strand.
TGAAATCACCATATGAAGTCTTACTTTTGATCACTTATCTTGCATTTCTGGAGCAGTTGAAACAAAAACCCCACCATACCAGCTGAGCTATGAAAGTCTGCTAGTTTTTCAGAGCTAAATTTTGCTTCAGTAAGATCAATTTAAAGTTTACTGCAGACAAAATTTATAATAATTTAAATAATAATATATAATATACATCTTATATAATTTAATATTAAATAATTTTATCCTTTAATATAATTTAAAGCCTAGTAAGATAACAAAGTTGTCCACTGATTTCAGTGGCACTTGCATCAAACCTCTACAGTGAAGCTTTCAAGTAAAGGACAGCCAACGTACAATTTGAAATCTTAATAAAAACTGCTGCTATCAAGCTTGAACAAAAGCCTTTAATTAAACAGTGCGGAATAAAACTATGCCTTAGGGATTCATTACTGCGTGTTTGGTGTGGCTAGTGTCTTCACTGTAAGCTCTATAATTTGATATTTTAACTTCTACTGCATTAAATCAGTATAAATCCACACATGGAACAAAAGCACAGCAACTGACAGATGCAAGGCTTTGTTCTCCTTACTTCTTTTGAACAATAACAGTCATTCACACTGAAAAAGAAAAACATTTAATAAAAAACAAGAGAAATTATGTCATTCCTATTACCACAGGTCCATTAAAAAAGTGTCAGTTTCTAAGAATCAGCTGTTTTAACATGGGGTAAACATCTTGCTTCAGCAATCAGCACTTTTAACTTTTGTTTTTGAGCAACAATAAATCTATTTCATTATTTTTGCTCTCGTTTCTGATTATTTGCATTATATAGCAAAGTTCTTGGTAGCTTTTCAACCAGAGATTGTCAACTCTGAATACCTATTTTTAGTAACTAGTAGGGCCTTATTGTTTTCAGACCTTGACATTCTTTAACACATACAAATGGCCAACTATTTAGAATTTATAATATGTAACTCTAATTACTAAACTATAGCTGTGTGTTCACAGGTTTATTCCTTCCCATTATCTAAATTTAAGAAGCTATGTTTCTCATGAAATTACTTATGATCTGTCTTTAAACTGACTTTTGCAAAGCTCTATAAAGGTACTAGCAATGATACAATATCTGATATTCTGGCAACAAAGAGCAGTTCTTTTGTTTCTCCTTTTAACTACTGGATTTGAAACAACTAAGCAGAAGTTGAACAGCTTTTAGTAAAATCTGAGCAAAAAGCCAACTGAACTGAGTAGTTTTCTTTCAATAAAGTCCTTGAAAGGCCACTAGGGATATCAATTAAGAGAAAAAGTGTAATCTGAAGCTACAATACGACCAGCAAAATCACTATTACACCATGATGATGCATAAGATACTCTTGACACTATAAGCATCAAATGAAGTTTAACAAGCTGAAGATAAGAACAAGTGAACAATATAATTTCTGACTATCACCTTTTAAACCAGATGGTTTTGTTCCTTCTGCTGTATTGTATTACTTCTGCTCAAGTAACTTGATATCTTTATCACACTCCTTTTCTCTCCCCATTTATGCACTCACATAAAAACTACGGTTTTTGGGTAACATATATTCAATAAAATAAAAAAGAGCTGGCAAGAAAACCAGGTATGACAGACAAAGGTTGCTTTCTTTACTACTCACTGCATTCCTAGTTTTCTCAGATTTTGTTTGCTTACATCCTCCCACACTGTTTCTATTCAACTAACATCTGTTGCTAAAAAAGAAATTAAAGAATGGGTCCAGGCATGTTTTACTTAACATAATAAAACTTCCTAACGTTATGAAATGCTAAATCACAACATCAAAATCAAAAGCACAAAGAAACTATTTTGGAAAAACTTTTACCTTTAACACAGAGGTCATGAACACTGACATCCCCATCAGCACAAAAATCATCAATCCTGTCACTCGCTGCTCCCGGATTCCCAAAAACTTTGGTTGTTCTCCTGGTGCTGAGCACTGAGATTCAACTTTCAGGCTGTTAACGTGACTTATAGACAGGACAGTTGCAGCAACAAACCACGGTAAACCCATGAGAGAACATATCCCCAACATAACACCAACCATCAGCAGATCAAGATGATAACCACAGCCTTTCTGTAAAATTAAGCAAACAAATATCTTGATAAACTTTCTATTCATATGATACCATATTCCCAACTCAGTCGGTAAACAATCTATAACTATAAAATTACATACTTTGAGAGGGTCTACAAAATTGTATTTGTTCTTTATTAGTCAATTTAAATATGTATTTAGTAGCTGTTGTTAATGTTCCATAAATTTGCAGAATGAATCTTATTTCAAATAAACTTGACTTACGCAACACTAGGCTTTCAGAAAAATTACTTTACCTTCAGTTTATGCTCTTTCCTGTTTATAATAACAGCTGTTATTTGTTGATCCATGAAAATGAGAATAGTACAGAGTAAAGCAGGAACAGCAGCAACTAAGAGTGTCCACCAAGGGTTGCTTCCAAGAGGATCTATGAACCATCCTCGGTCTTTTCGGGTGGGCTGTAAAAAAGCCCCAACAACAATAAGAATTAAATGACTATAACAGAATGCAGATTTTATTGCTGCAAACAACTTCAACAAACAACAGACCAGTTTCTTAAATATGCATTCAGATTTTTTTCCAATGGCTTTGACCAAAAGACTGATTTAGCTATTACAAGTGAACATAACATTTATGTGGAAAAAATTAAAACAAATCCATTCAATCCCTCATATTTGTACATTTGCACAAAAGAATGCTTCCTTTTCAGTTATAATATAAAGCAGTCTCTTCTGTCAGGTGAGACATCCATCTTTTCTGAGAGACTACTTGATCAACTACATTGTAAGCAAAAAAGAAACATTTCTGTTTCTATACAACTCCATTGATTTATTGTCTATAAAACAGCAAGCATTTTCAAAAGGTTTTATTTCTTACTTCAAATTTCTCTGGAACATGGAGTTTAGGAGAAGGTATTCCTATAAAATAGTCAATCAAAACCATGATTACTATGGTCAGAAATACTGCAAAGTCACTGATGGTAGAACGCACCTATAAAGGAAAGACTTGTGTTAAGTCTTGTTTTTTCATCATTACAATTTGCATGTACAGAAAGACAATTTCTCCCCTATGAAAAGTGAAGTCTGTCTACATTATACTATGCCACTGAACATTACATATATTTTCTCTGTTTTTTCACACTAAGCTGCCTGCCAGCATATGAAGTTGCATAAGATAAACATTCTGTACATCCAACTACCTCATAATGCTGTTCATCCAATTACGTCATTTAAAAGTTGTTTACTGCAAGAGGCAAAATAACTCCCTCATCATCTTCCTGTCCCCTCAACCCTACTAGGGGACTCAGCCATCACAGTTAGTCTCTTGTAGCTTAAGTCAGTAACATTACTGAAGAGTTCTGATATCAATATTCACACATTTGATGTTTTAATCGATAGGAGGCAGATAATCTGCAATACATTCAGATTACCAGAGATAATTTTATTAAACGTAAGGAACTTTTTGCAGGAGTAGACTGAGGTTTACAGAAGATCTAACCACTTCATTCTGCCTACAAGAAAATGTGTAAATCAGTCCAAGGATCATCATCATATTAGCCTCTATTAGAAAACATATTCCCCTGAGAAACCACTCAGAACTCTACAAACATCAGTAGTCTGGGGAAAGCAATCAAATGTTTTGCACGGATAAGCGAGGAAAACAGCAGCAGTATTATCTCTCCAAATGATATCTGGCAATTCTCATTAACTTAGGGGATTAGGTCTTCCAATGTTTAGAACATCTTGTTACAACTATACCAAAGTACAGAATAAGAAGTGAATTTTCTGCAGCCGATTTCTTTCCTCTAATGTCTTCATTTTTGCAATTATTAGTTAATTTGGGGGGTTTAATTTCCTTTTCTGTCTTAAAATAAATATCATAATAAAAATTTCAATTTAAGTTATATTAAGGTACTTATCACAAGATAACAATAGTCTCTAATCAGAATTACCTTAGTTGGGAAATAGCGTTTAGTCTTGAATTTCTTAAGGAAAGAGGAGAGGAAAAATGTTGTAAAGAATAGTATGACAGACCAGAAGAGAACATCTGGAATATATGGTCCGTGATGGCCACAAGCTGATCCACGAAACACACCATGAAATTTTAAACATTCCTGCAAAGAGAAAAACTCTTTAAATTTCTATGTTTTATACATTTAGTATATTCAATTAAGCTTGCAACTTTTCGATTTAAAACACATTTGAGAACGTCCACAATCCCAAAAAAGGGGGTTCTTTCCTTTATCACTACCTACCCTGAAATGCCAAAAATGTGTACTGTCTGTTCCAGAAAAGCCACAGTAGCCATCACTGATTATTTCAGCATGCCAAAATGTTGGGAGATGCCCAATTCCTTTACATTCACATTATTTCTATTCTGTTTTTCAAAGCATTGCAAGATAGAATGTATATAAAATAAAAGACTGAGGACTAAGCCCATGAAAAACAGAAGATCCAACATCAACTTTCAAGCTAACAGACATAAAAAAACCTTCTCCTCAGTTTCTCCCACCTCTTTATTGATGATTTTGTTTTGTTCTGATACAGTTAAGGAAAACAAACAGACTTCTAAAACAAGATTAATCCAACCATAAGAAAAAAGTTTCTGGCAAAGTAGAAATGCATGGTAAATAATGGATTTGAATAAAAAAGAAAACCAGGTCAGATGATCCCTATCCAAAAGGCTTATTGAAATGCAAAGCAAGAAGTTAAAGCAGATGCAAGGAGGTACAAGGAATCAACAAGCCAATAAATCAAATAGTTGGAAACAGCACTGCCATAACCTAGTCTTAAAGGGGAGTAATCACTGGAAATGTAACGTATGACAAGAATTCTTCCTGTTAACAACGTAGTTTGATTACAAGCATAACCAAATCCTGGATCAGTTCCATCTCTCAGGTAGACTAAAGGTGATTCACAGGATGAAAAGGCATATAAAATAAATAATAAAGTAAATATAAAAACTAAGTCCAAGAGAAACTGCCATTCTAAGTGATTATAGTAAACTAGAAGTCATTAGTGGTACACAGAAAACAGCACTGCTAAAGCCCAAGTAAAGCACTGAGGTTTTAGCATAGTACTTTTGCTGTGGAAAACACATACTTTCAGTGTTAATGTCTAGGCTTAGACACAATGGGAGCCCATAAACAGATTGCTGCTGCTGCTTTAGTAGCCTCAGATGCCTTAAGTGGGCACACAGAGCTAGCAAATGCAACACAAAATTTATACCAGATCCAAATCAAAGATGTAGGTGGAAACAAGATGCCAGGGTACACAAAGTGGCTGTACACAGCTGCATTTAGTCCACCTCACACCACCCAAGGAACTACTAATCAGCAAAAGTGTTTCTCCCTAAAGCTTCCCAGAGCACTTCCACATAGACACTATCCCCTCTTCACCTACCCACAAAATCAGATACTGGTATAAAATCCACTTCAGAAGGTAATGCTTTCAACCTTGTTCCAAACAGTTATTTTCAATTTCAAATAATTATTTTCTTCCAATCAATATTTAGGTAGTTCCTTTGATTCTGCTGTAGTTATACCAATGTCCAACAAACTAATGGAACATGTTTGCTACCCTATTTTTACTGCAGATTCCATCTTTACATCATCTTAAAAATATTTGTTCATCCTTTCCAGGAAACGGAAGAAACAAAGTTCCTGTTTATTCCCCTCATCATATTCATCTGCACTTCAGAAAGACAACTGTGCTGCCTATCAGGTTAAAGTGGCTACCTAAAGCAGACTACTGTAGCATTAGTATTAGCATTTACTAAAATATTAGCATTTACTGCCCTGGACTCGCTCACTGAAATCTCTACAATGACTGTTTAAAGCCTCATGGAAGGAATGAGAGGGTTCAGAAATACAGTTATAAGGAAAACAATCCACGTTCAAATAAAAAAAAGAAATCAGATGAAAAAATATTAATCAAACTGGTGTTGTGCAGATATTTTTTATACATACAAACACACAGAGACATATATAGACCTCAGATACTCACAGAAACTGTAAGGTTGCTCCATGCTATATCTTCCCCAGACTTATTCATACTCCTCCACACACGCAATGTTTCATTGCTTGGTTTCTCAGGCTCAGAACACACACATCTGAAGGGAAGAAAAAATTAGTTTTCCTGCTTTTAAGCTGTATGTGCCAAAATGCAGCAATGTGCAATAAATTCAAAAATGCTTAAGAGTTTAAGCCGGAGTTTATCTCAACCTTTTATGAAAGAAGCAGAGTACAAGGCTCCTCCTTACAGCATGCGAACTACTGGCATGGTGGGGGAAATCAAGAATCAAAGAGACAACTGCTGAGGAGGTTTAACAAATAGTACAGAAAAAAACCCAAACCTATGTATTTTAAAGAATGAGAAGCAGGTAAAATACTGACTTAACTATTTGACTGATCTGTCAGTTTTTAAAAACAGAAGCACCTAAAAAAAAATGAAATACAAAACATATGTGGACTTCTACATCTTGTGAGTAACAGATGAAAACAAAAGTCCAAATGACTCCACTTTCCAACAACCCTATACTAACAAATATTGTGTTATTTTTAAATAATTCAACAAACTTGGCACAAATAGTTTTCTATGACTGTGTACCAATGAAGGTTTTTAGACTTCTATACTGCATAACATCCCACAATGAGTGAATCTTCAGTTAGTCTTACTGCATACTAACATAAGAGGAAACAGAGATATTGAAACCATTTCATTTAAAAAACTGGTGTAGATGACTACATTTCAACAGCTCCTTTAACTCCTTTTCAAACTAGACTATGTGACTAGCCTCTAGAAGTTTCTAAGTCTTTTGTCTGTTCTAAAGCTCTGATAGTTAGCCATTTATCTTATATTTGCATGCCTTCTGATCTATACATGACCAAAACCTGTCATGTTGAAGTAAGACACCATTTTTGAGTATGCAGTGAGCTAACTGAAGATATAAATGCATACAGTGCTTGGGTTTAAAGCAACTACATAACATGCTTTTTTTAGTAACATTTTTGTAGGAGTAAAAGTGTCCCTCCCTATTGCACTCTTTTTCACACTTGGACCAGAAACCCTTCTGACAGGTTGACAGAAGCACACATCAAATAAAAAAATAAAAAAAACCTCAAACCAAACCACAATTTTGATTTAATGGGATGTTTTCAAATAAAATTCAAGTACACCAAATGATAAGCTTAACAGGTAAACATTTATGTAGAAGAAAAGAAACAGGTAATAAGCAAGAAATGAGTCTCCTTTTCTATGAGATTCACCAAGACACTAAAAAAAAACCCAAAGAACCACGGAAGGGCAAATTTGCATTTGATGGTGTGAAGGTAAAGAAGGAAAAAAACCACTAAATGTGCAAAGGTAGAAAGAACCTAGATTTGCAAAGTACAACGTTTTGGGGACTTAAAAATTAGTAAGTAAACATAATTTGTTAACTGAATCCTACAGTAACAGCAAAAGGAAATAGGAGAGGACTGAAAAGCAGTAATTCATACAAGGTAGTTGCAAACACAGACTCATCAGAGGAGAAAAGAATTGCAACCATAAGTACGATGAGAAAAAAAACAAAGCATACTTAGTTGTTAGTCAAGGCAGTAACATAAACAAGCATGCTGAAAGGGAAGACTGACAAAAGAAATTTCTCAACAAATGCAATGAAGATAATGGATGCCACCAAGTAGATAAGTGGAAATCCAGAAGAAGAAAAAAACCAGAAAATGTAAGAGTATTGAGATTGTCTCTTTTCTTCTTTTTTTTTCCCTCCGTACCCCCAATGGTGAAGAGTGTGCAAAACAAGCATGCTTATCTAAGTGAGCCACAAGACAAAGAGCAATTGTAAAAGGCTGAATCTCCTACAGCTTTGTGATAGAAAAAAAATACAGGACAAATCAAAGCTGAACACCGTAGTACGTCCTGAAAGACATGTGATATCTCACAGAGGCAAACCAAAGAAAAATCACACTTTCTTCTCTCCACCCTCGTGGCCTGCCTGTGGCAAAACACAATCAGGTGGCGAGGGCTAGAAGACCTACAGAGCAGTTTCTGCCTTATTAGTGAATTTAACATGCTCATATAAGAGTCCAGTGAGGTCCCAGAGCCATTTAAACAGAGGGATGATCAGCCAGTAAATAAAGGGAAATTGGGAAGTGAATGTACTTCCATGGCCCACTCCTGGCAACAGGACCTGGTCTTAAAAGCTGTTAAGACAATAAAGTGAGTGCAAATGTCATGTGTGAACAGAACACAAGAAGCAGTCTGAGAGGGTGTTTGCCTTTTCATCCTGAAAAAAAGTAGCAAAGAAGTAGCAATGTTTGTAAAAGTGAGAAGAGATCTTGGAGTAGACACACAATAGTCAAAACCTTGCCAGAAGTCACTCTGTGTGCAAGATGAGCTCTGCCTTAGCCAGGCAGAGCAGCTGCCCAGCGGAATGGTGAGTACTCTGCTCTCCAGCTAGGGAGTGACTGCCCAGTGCAACAAGCAGGAACTCCCACCTCAGGTGTATGGACATGACCTCGCTGGGGGCTCCCTCACCACCACTTTGTAACCACACAGGTACAACTAAAACTGGAGGATGCACATGGTCCAGCAGGAGGGGGGGCATTAGCAGAGAAACCTGTACTTCTCAAAGATGGTGTGTGAGACTGTAATCCACATGTCTGGAGCAGGAGGGTAAATACTGGTGTGGGTGCACCAATTGGAGATTAGTAACAGAAGACAATTTAAAAATGTATAGGTTCTTACTAGTATTTCTGAAGTGTTCTCACATTGTGGTTTATCTGCTGTATTACTGATACTGATCTTGAACATATGGATCACTGATAAACAGTTTATTTTGTGTTGCTGATGAATCAAAGAACAGCTGCACTTTTGATTTCATTTAAGCTATGTGAAATGAGCAGCTTCTCTCAGCAACAGTGAGCAGAATCTCCTTCTGGCAGGTGTGAGCTCGTAATCCAACTCCTCCTCTTTCATGAAACTATAATATAAGCTTTGATTTCTAGAAGTAGTAAGGCAGAACTCCTTTTCTGACCTTTAGTAAAGCTGCAGTTAAAGCAGGCTTTGTCACGGCCCCTCATCCCTTCCAACCACCCATAGCTAAGGCAGAGAATTCAATTCCACTGCATCCTGAATAGAATTTTTCTGAGGTTTCTCATGCCCATACCACCCCCAGCATTCCTCCTACCCTTCCTGGAAGAGGCACCCATTGCTAGTTAGTAAATGGTATGTCTCTATATTTTCCTACTTATTTCACTAACAGATAGAAACTTGGTACTTACGAATATAAAGTCAGTTTATTCAAATCATTGTGCATATTGAAGGCATATACTTCTCCCAAATGAAAAAGCTTTTCCAATGCCTCATAGATAAATATGATGCATATAAGGGCGGCAAAAGCTTCCTCAGTAAAACGAGTGATGTAGCACACAAGGCTGCTGGCATCAGTGGCTACAAGCACAATGCATAGAAATGCAGTCCACAGACCAATGCTAGTTCGCAGGGAGAGGTAGGAAAGATCGTAATCCCTGTGTGAACAAAGAAACAAAAAGTATTAACTGAGCCAAAAATCATGAATACTATATTCTATTTGAAAACAGATACTGAGGCCAAGCTCAGTAGGTATTCATCCCTTTTCTCATCCTTGATGTTAGCTCTGAAGGACACAAACTTTTTTTGTCTCATCTTCCACCAAAGCAAAGCAACACAGCAAGGTGTTTCTAGGATTGACAGTGCAACTACCTAGCTTGGGAAGCACCACAGGGATGATCTCTCCAGAACTACCCAGATGGTTTCTCCTGGATTGATCTGCCGATCAACCCTTGCTTACCCCTGCAGAACTAAAACCAACATGTCCATACACTCAGAATATAACTTTAATTAAAGTCTTAAACACTTCTTATCACTGATTTTCTCATTAAGGTTCATCAGTGCCTCACAGCTTTCCCAAACTATATAAATTTCTCAGTCTCTTGCCACTGCATTTATCATCTTGGACATATACACATTTAATGCACATATGTTTTCAATTACAGCTATTCTAATAGGTTAGAAAGTTAGAAAGTTCATCGGGCTAATATAAACATCACTTACCTGCAAAATTTAAATAATATTTTTTCAAATACTAGAACTGGTCCGGTGCTTCCCAAGATAGTAAGAGGTTGCCCCGCAAAGAGAGAATAGGCAATCCCAGTTAATGAGGCTCCAAAGAGAGACTCTATTGCACTCTGTTTGGGGGAAAAGAAACTGCTGTAACTATGCTGCCTTTCAGGTTAACGTTTAGCATCACATCTGCATAAATACAGCTTTAAGACGCATTAACTTAGAAACAAGACAAGATGTAAAAACATTGCAATTAATATTGATGTTTGAGACAAGAATAACTTAACACAGTTTTGCAGTAACAATACCATGGACAAAAGATTTTGAAAGTTTCACTCCTGAGAAACATAAAGCCATCCAACTAGAACAAGTTACTAGTCCTGCTAGCTATGGAGGAAAAGCATACCAACAATTATATATATGTTTAAAACATAAATTTAAAAAAAAAAAAGTTACTGAACATGTAGTTTATGGGAAGACTTATCTGTCTCTGTAAAGAAAATTAATATATATATTGCAACATACCTGTGCCAAAACATGATACGGCCTGCCGTATCAAACCTGCATTAGTCAACCAAGCATTACAAAAGAAAAAACAAACTGACAGGCGGAGGTGCAGGGGAAATTACTGAACAATACTGGTTTATGTATACATGACACCAAAAATAGATGAGCAGTAAACCAATGTCCCACCTGGTAATGCATTTCTTTCACTGAATTAAGATAACTACTTCAGTTCTTGAATTAAATGTTTTACTATAACATTATCTGCTAAAAAACAAACCAGTTAAAATGCACCTCAAAAGGGAGGGGCAGGAATTTTAAATACTAAAATTATACTAAATTTAATTTTGAAAATACTTAACTACACCACCTACCACTATAAGAAGTCATGGATTACAGATTCCTGTAATGGAATTACAGGGTTTCTGATGGAATTTTTAGGCGTTTGCTATTATGCAATTATGCAAGCCTAGTATCTGTGCAATCTTGAGTTCCAATTCAGGAAAGCATCTGAAAATGGTCAAAATGGTTTGCTGAACTGGGGTTATTAAAAATGAAAATGAGTCCTTTGTTCATTATATTAGGAGAAAAGATATAATCCCAGTCTCTTGTTCTATTACCTTTGAATTAGTGCTTTTGGTTAGTCAATGCATTAACCTTGGGGCTCTCAGTCAGGGTAGCAGGGAGAGGAGTACTGTGGACGTGATGACCTCTGAGAATGCGAGGGAAGGTTTCAAAGACAAACTGTGTACCTTACAGTATCAGCTACTGTGCTTGAAAATGTGTGTGCAGTAACTAAATGTTTTATTCAATGATGCACACCAAGTATCTGAAGGCAGGAACAAACCCACAAACAATTCCAGATAGCTAAAAGAAAGAAGGTGTTTAAGAATCAAGCTTATAAAGGAGTATATTTTCATAATTATACGTGTAAATTCAGAATTTACACTGACATTTTGATAATAATTCCTACATTTAGAGTGGCGATACCAGCATGCAAAAAAGATACAATTTACTTCTGTATTTTCTATCAGCTTCAAGTGCTACATCAATTAACAAAAATTTGAGTCAACGGAAATATTTGGAAGAGATAGAAGAGTTAACTGAATTTTAATATAATACAAGCTTTAAAACTTCATCTAAGTATCAAGAAGAATTTTATATCATTATAAGCTTTACCAGAATCTTAAACTTTGTAAAGGACATGTCTGAATATATGCTTCCCTCCCCTGAAAGGACAAAGCCTTGTTTCTTTGTGATAGATTTAAAAACAGAAAATACACTTCAAACTAGTTTACTCATAAGCCAATTGACACTAAGTTATTAACATTGCTGATATGAAGTAATTTTTCCCTGCTCCAAAAACTCAAGTACAATGATATTCTGGTGAAAAAGGTGCTGGTATTATGTTATATAACACTATCAAAATTTTATAAGGACATGATTCACATTCAAGTCATTTACAATGAAGAGTATTTTCTGCTCATAAACCTTAGACACTTGATTTTATTGTGACCAAGATACCTTTAGTGCAAGCACATACATATCCTGTCCGTTACATAAACACACAATGAACTGCTCGCCATACACCGCAGGCATTATCATCCTCGTAGGCCTACTACTCAAGGCCAGTACATGTTCTTGGCTATCCACCTTGAGCCTCTGACTTTGCCTAAAGTAGGCCTAGTGGGATGGTGCACCTTTACTGCTATTCATTACTTTTAAGTAGCCAAAAAGAAGGCAATGCAAGCCATTCATCCAACAAGGCAGGATAAACATTTTTTACCTCCACTGTGCATCTTCTCCTGTTCACATGGGTTCCCCACATTTTCCACAGCATTTACCTTTTGGGGAAGATCTGCTTTGGGGCAGGCTAATCAAGTGTTGTGGGTAAATTCTTCAAATACAAGTATAAATAAATGAGACAAATGCACACAGTGACTTGCCTCTGAAGGTCTAAAAGCCTGGCCACTACCATTCTTTGTACTCACTATTCTGCCTTGTGTAGCTTCTCCCAGGAGCCCTCCAAAAGTGATTACAGGAGACATACAGGCACAGTATAGGAAAAGAATCGAGGCCAGGCACTGCAGGCTTAATGCATCCTTGAAGTCACTCAAGAAAAAAGGTGCTTTCCTTTGGATGTCAAGTATCAAACCACCAAAAAGCCTAAATAGGTGAGATGAAACTCGTCAAACTGTACACTAAAGGATTCTAGCTAGTTCAAAACTATGGGCTACACATCACTGCCAGTGCCTATTGCCGGCACAAATTAGCTATTTCATAATCCAGATTAAATCATAACAGTTAAAAACATAAATGAGAATATTATCTATTCCAATTCAGCAGTATTCCAAATACAATCAAGCAGGTTAGCCACATTTTTTAAAGCTGGCTAGGTATTGTTGTATATGGGCTAGATACTGAAAAAATAACTTTGCAAACTATTTTACCTAAATGCTGTTTAAAGTCAAATCTGTTTTATGATATTCCAAACAAGGAACAGAAGAAATATGCTAAACATCAACCAAGACCACTGCATTGATACATTTCAATATTACTACTCCAAGTAGTAATTTTGAAATACTACTTGTTGGAGTAGTGATTTGAATTCCCTACATACATATGATTAGGTCCCTAAATAAATTTAGGTTGGTATTTGCATCTGGAGTACACAGATATTCTATAAATGTAAATACAAAACCAAATATACGTAAGTTAGTTTAACCAGATAAATTATTACCAAGATATTAAAAAGATTTGGCAATTTAAAAAAACTTTAGAACTCCAAAATACCAGGTATTAATTTGCACTTACAAAAATTTATTTTAATAATTAAAAAAAAAACAACCAAACATTCCTAAGAACAAGAACAGCTTCATCTGTGGGCAGAAACGAACTTCTCAGCTCCACATAGTGTCTACAAAGAGGCAAAAAGTAATTATAACAAATCACAATGGTAAGTAAAAATCAACACAAATGTTGTAATGCCTTTCTTGTAAATGTATGAGAAAGATGCATTGCATTTGGAAGTTTATTATTCTGGGGAAAACAACACTGCACGTATACTCCAGAATCTCTCAGTTGATTTAATCTTTACTCTCATTTCAGATCTTAAAGTTTAATCTTAACCAAGTATTTCCAGTGTTGGGATTTCTTTGGAAAGTATTTCATAATTAACAGAGAATAACAACTGAAAGAAATTCCTCAATTTTATTTTAGGTCTAAAAGAAACCTGACCAAAACTCAAAGCTAACCAATACCAAAGTACTTTTTGCCACTTTATACTTCTTGTTGTTCCATTTCATATATGTTTAATAAAACAGATTTGCATTAATGTATATTTTTAGTACCTAGCCCAATACTTAAAATTGCATATGCCTGCTGTAATTATGATAATTGCATGCTCTTGAAGATTAAAATTTAAAACCCAACTCTTAAAAGTCAGTTAGTTAAATTAGGCAGCATCTTATGTGAAATCCTTCGCAAATGTGTTGAGAAACATTGCCACAGGCTTGAAAATACTTCAGCAGATTGGCACTTACAGGCAAGAATCCAACACTTGAAAAGGACAAAGGATGCACTCTGACACTTATAGCATGATTTTTTTATGTTCAAAGTCAATCATTAAGATGAAGATTTATCACTTCTATTTCTTTATGGTAGCTAGCATTTAGGGAAGTGAACACACCTTCCAGTTCTCTGAAGTTCAGGTCCAGCATGATGGCCTTCTTCTTTGAGAGTCTCTCCTGTAGGAGTAGATCCATTTGGAAATTTAGGTGCCTTCCTTTTCTCCTACAGAAAAGACAGGGGGAAAAAAAAGGAAAAAAAAAACCAAAAAGAAAAAAGAGATTCTCTGAGACTAAAAAGTATAGTTAAAAGACAGCGTGCAGAGACATTATGCCTTCCAAACCTTTTTTGATATTCCCAGATTATCAGCCATCCTCCATTTGCCAAATTCATCTTTTGTTGTTTACAGACAACTAGAACTGTACAACACTCTCCAAAAGATCTTACTAGTACCTTGCACAACAGTATTAATCTTTCCTCTTTCTACGAGAAATAGGTTCCTGAAACATGATAAAACAAAGCCTGGCTTTTCAAGACACAGTAGAGGCTCAACCATGAGGCCCAGAAATATTGAGATACTTTTTCTCAACCATTTCCAGAGCAGAAACCTCTAGCACTTTATGACATGCACAGTATTTAACTGAAGTATAAATGAGAAGTCACTCCCCTCCCGAACAGGCTGCTCACCAGCTCCTCATAAATTTCTCAGCTCAATTTTCCTTCCAAAAAACCTTGAGACCTGCTTATTTTGGAAAAAAGTTACATGGTAGCCTTAGGCAATTCACCAATAAACTGCATTGCTGTCACTCCCTTTTATTCCAGCGGCTCCACCGAAACACCACTAGACTCAACCTTCTGAAGCAAGAGCACTGGTCTCTCCCCTGCTTTTGATCCCGTCAGCCCAAATTCCCCTAAGCTGTAAAGAGGGAGAAGGAGAAGAAACAATCTCTCTAAGGACTCACTTTTCCTGGCTCTCATTCTAAGCCTGTATCATCACAACTGAGTGGTATGATCAATTTTTATCTATTTCATACATATTCTGCGAACACTATAGACAAAATACATTAAGGCATTTCAATCAAAGCTGCATGCAAACAGAAGTCTTTATAAGAATAAAAATATTCTTGCTGATCATTGCTAGACTGGTAGCAAAATTTATAATACGAACTCAGGTACAATTTCTGACCAATTCTCCTACTTCTCATATGAACTCATTTCAGTACTTCAGAAGGAAATATAGTAAATACAATTTACTTAGCAGCATAGCAGAAAACTGATTAATGTCTTTTTCCCCCTCTTCTTTTCTTTATTTCTCTTTTTTTAATATTTTTTTAACTTAAATTGACAATCCACTTTTTTTTTGCAAAATAGATGTGGGGACTTTCCTGATGGTTTTCAGCCAAGTGGATATCAGCTAGCAGTATGCCCAGGTGGCCAGAAAGGCCAACGACATCTTTGTCTGTATCAAGAATAGTGTGGCCAGCAGGACTAGAGCAGTGCTTGTCCCTCTGTACTTGGCAGCTCAAATCCTGTGTTCAGTTTTGGCCCCCTCACTACAAGAAAGACTGGACTTTTTTTTTTCTTTTACCTGGGAAGGAACACTTTTTGGCGGCTCAATTCGTATAGAAGGATCCCACTCTCCTGGAGGCAGGACTGTCACTTGGTCTAAAAATTCATCAATTCCTGACAACAAATCATTTCGGTCTTTTGCTTTATAGGCAACATCATGGAAAACCTACAAGAAAAAAGTACTCAACATTTGTTTTTATTTTATTTTTCTGAAAGAGTAACTGGTTATCATTATATAATGATTACACTTCATTAGTTTTAATTTAAAAGACCTGGAAAATATAGGTCCTGAAAAGTTCGACTTCTGCTTTACCTGCATACTTTTGCATTAAAAGCTACCTGTATGCACATTCCTATGGACCATAAAATGAGGCAGTTTTATCTTCAAACTCAGAATGAATACTGAGTTCACTTTTAAAATTAAATTAAAAGTTAATCTTCAATATTCAGGCCATCAAATTCATGTACTATTGCCTGAATAATTCTGCCCTACAGCCACTGTACCACTGTGCTGTGCGAAATCAGGACAGAAAGTATTTCAAATGAGTTTCAAACCAAAACACAAGTTTTTATTAAGAATAAAAACTTCATTTGTATACATCTAGCTTAATTAAGTTTAAAAGACTACTTAAAAAGCACATGAAAACAATCCTCCAACTATTAAAAAACAAAACAAAACCACTGCACTGTTTTACAGATGACAACAGAAAACTCTGAATTTACAAACAGGCAGTATAAAATAAAAAAACAGTCCTTGAACCCCAAGACGTATTTTATACACAGAGAGAAGAAAATGTGCTAGTTTTGCTATTAAAAAACTGTCTGCAGAAGATGATCCTAAATTGCTTCTGTACACTTGAAACCTGAACTGTTTGTCTCTAATTACCCGACCATTAAATTATCTGATCTTAAATTAGATCTTGTAAGCCTATTTAGGTCTTTTAGACCACTAAATAATTCATATTTTTTCATATTTCAATGATCTACAGTATTCCTAAAAATCAGATCAGCCTACCTAAAAAAATCAGAACATGCAACTAAAGCTTTCAATATTCAGTTCTCACATTGAACAAAAACTCTATTCACAGGTTGGTTACTCAACTGCAAAATGTCAATTTTTTGGTTTACATTTCCAAACTTCAAATTGTGCTAGAGTAAAAAGTACTTGAATTTCTGCTAGATAACCCTAAAAATTATCAGCAATTCAGTAGGTGGCGCTCAATGTGAAGCCAAATTTAAAACATCCTAATTCTGCTCAGTAAGATGGCAACGACCTTAAAAGTTCTGATTCCCCTGTGGCCTTTAAAACCAATAGGGTTCTTAATATATGACTTCAAATGGCAAGAAGAATTCTAATTTTAATTATTTGACCTTGGTTAGATAAAAAAATACCTATGATGACTCAATTGCATGCATTCTTAAAACCCTCTGTCCTGAACACTTACACAGTCTGTTGCATCCTTTTTAACATACAGTGATTCATATCAAAACCAGTTCTATATAGTCTTTCTGTTAACTGATTTAAAACAAAAATGAAATCTATACACCAAAGCCCAAATAACTTTTTCAGAAATGCATTTAGGATTTCTTCAAGACAGACAACGAGGAAAGTTAATTTACCATGATCTACTTCACCAACACAAGAAATAATTAACCGTTATTCATTTAACCAGTTTGCGGGGTTTTTTCTTTAACCTGTCACTCCAAAATCATTTCTTGAAATCAGGTGGTAAATATATTATTCTAGACTTTAACTACAAGCATTTAAAATACATCACTCACATCATCTGTCATAAGTGTTGCTATTGATCTTCCAATTTCATGGTACTGTGGAGCTTTTCCTACTGGTCCCAGCAATAAAAACAAAAACCTGTGGAGAAAGCAATGGAGCTGAATATGGCTGACTCATCTGCAGGTACTCAGAAGACGTCTTTCAAACTAATGTTTAAGCAAAATTTAGTAGTGAAGTAAAAATATCATTTTTACCATTTCAGATCTTAAAAGACTGCTGCAACACTGAAAAAACTTGCCTCAAAGTCATTATAGGAAGGAATTCATATCTGAACCAAAATTACTTCAAAAATCTTCTTAAGTAAGCCTAACGCATATGTTAACAGTCTCTATTTCCAACCCCAGTAATAGTTATTGCAATTATTTTTTTATTAAAAAACAGAAGAAACAAAAAACTCCACCAAAACCTTGAACACAAGTAGCATCTTGTGAATTCAAAAGGATACAAACCAAGGAGTAAAACCTCAGTCATTTGTTTCACAACCTTCTTCCTATAATCCATGAAAATGAAGTTCCTAAGCACAACACACTTGAAAGAAAGTAACATCATCTTTTATCTCACAGTACAAAAAGCTCAATTCTATGTCTCCTTTGCAAATTTACTACCCTTATTGAAACTGATAGTGCATCTTCAGGATCCAAGCATGCTATTCCAAATCAGCAAGTCTACACCATTCTAAAAACTTAGGACAGAATAATTTTAGCTCCATTAATACAATAATCTGTATGCAGAAATTTTGGAATTTCCCAATAAGCATAAGCACTAATGTCAAGTATCCTCTGAAAATTCTCACATATATTTTTGCCTTTCAAAAGAGTAAGCTGAAAATTACAAAGATAAACAAACACTGAAAAAAGACCAAAAAACATCAATGTACAAATGTATGCCAAACACCACATAACAGCCCGATACATCAATGTGCACAGAAAATCAAGTGTCCTCCATGATGACTGATGAAATGATCTGCTACCTTCATCATGGATGGGACCAGCATTTTGAT
This sequence comes from Lepidothrix coronata, assembly GCF_001604755.1. NCBI lineage: Eukaryota > Metazoa > Chordata > Aves > Passeriformes > Pipridae > Lepidothrix > Lepidothrix coronata. The sequence continues at coordinate 1,111,977 of NW_016690244.1, forward strand.
ATTCTGAACATCTTTAGTAAACATACCCACAGTACACTTTGTGAGACCCATGATTCTGGGGGAGGAGGGGTGGGTGCATCAGGCTGGGTGGCATATTGCAGACTGAAAACCACTTCAATGTATTAGTTGCAGATTGGTTACTCTAGTGTTAATCATGTAGATTTGAGCACATAATAATTAAAAAAGGTCTTTCTACCACCTAGGTTATTCATATACAGAGTATTTGTATAGAAAAAAACAGAGATTCAGGTCAGCCAGTCTTTCAGACTTAGTGGGCTCTTCCCCACTGACAAGCTGTGTCACACCAAAGGGAATTATAACAATCTTCATGCCCATCTTTAAAATGGCAACACAAGCTTGGAAGACTCACTGCTTTTACTCCAAGTCATCTATCAGTTTCAACTCCTGCACTTGCTTAAAACAGCATCATAACATATTTTATGCATTCAGAGAATTTTATGGCAGATCTCATTCATTCAAATTTTACAGCAAATGACTGGCATAATGTTAAACAAAACTCTACACTTCTTGAGCTTAATACAGTATACATAAAAACTTTCAGCTACTTGAGATCTTAAATATTGCATAAGTAAAGCCAGACTTTGCAGGCATTTATTTACCGTGTAGGAACTGGAACCTCTGTGAGACCCGAGAGAAGCACAGCAGGGGAGAGCCTCACAAAAGCAATAATGGGTCTTTCTAAAAAATCTACTTCTCCCACTAACACATTTGATGCTTCTGCTCCTGAAGGAATTTTCCTCATGAAGTTCATATCAACCTATTCATACAAAGATGAAACAAGTGTTTATTCCCTTACATTTTTTAGCAGAAATTTTGTAACATAATTACATTTATCAGTATTTACTAGACATTTATGCTACAAAGAAAAATTAAAAAGCAAATTAAGTATCCCACAGTACAGAAAAGACAAACACATTTAGAGAATGTCAGCCATCCAGCCAAATAATAATAAACTATTTTCTATAAGTTAGAATTACTAACACCTAGAAGACTCCAAACTGCATAATTACCTTTCTAATACTATAATGACAAACATTTTATGATAGGACATAAATTAACAAAATCTATGCACAATTAACTAAAGAGAGTTCATGTAATTACACATGGTTTCTAGAATGCAGTGAGTTATTTCGCAGCTGTGTATTTCAAATGTGTCATAATTTTGAAAAATAATCTGTATGTTTATCTCTTCATCCATAAAGAATATGACAGCTGAAAATCTTCACATCCGTTTCTGTACATAATTACAGAAGTGCATTAGAAAGCGGTGCAGGACATGAACTCTGTGTTCACATACACACACACAAGCACCAGGCACATCGTTAGCCAGGGAACTTACAGATGGCCTCTTGAGTCCCACACCAAGTGTGCCACAACTACAGTGCCAGGAGGCTGACTCCTGTCCAACAGGAGACAAGGCAGGTGTACACAAGGACAGGCCAAGCAAAAATACAAAAACTGTGACAGAGGAGCAGGAATATATGGTACCTACCATGATTAGATCAGAACTACACTGTAAGTTAGCCTTCCTTACACATAATTATTGAACTTGGCAAACCAATTCTCTTACTGTGTTTTGCAGTACAGATGACACTACAGACTAAGTTTTATAGTAAAAGCCATAATGGAACTTGCCCAGGAAATTTAAATTATGAAAGAAAAACAACAGACTTACAGTAGATTTTTTACAAGGTTTCCTTCAGAAAGTGATAGTATATGTTCCTAATGATTAAGAGGTACAGTAACTTTTGTACAGGAAACTCATAATACATATACAGCAAATCCTCTTTAAAAGCTCTCTTCAGAAAAAAAAAAATAAAACACAAACCGAAAAACAAACAAGAAGTCGTTGAAGGAAATCTACAAAATTCTTTTCACATGAGACTCAACAGCACATCTGAAAATACCTCCATCTGCATGAGAAAGTACAGCAGCTGCACTCTTACGTTACCAAAATACTGAGAAAATCTAACAGTATGTTCCATCCCACTGGGAAGAATTTCAAAACATGTGACACATTTAGCCTAGACCATATTCTGACACTTGTATGTACAAGTTATCTCTAAGTACCTATGTCTTTTGTACACTGGTACATGTCTTAGTTGTAACTAAAGGGGAAGTTACAACCAGCACATTTTTTGTTTCACAATTAATTTGTGCTAAACACTAAGGTATTTAATGTTTACTTACCTTACTAAAATCAACAGTGCTGTTTTCTCTGCTTCCTCCTGTCCCAGTACCTTTAACATCTCCACTTTTCCCAGTGTCTAAGTTTCCAGGTGCTGACTGTGGAGATGCTAGTAGCCCTAAATTAAAACAAAGAAGGTAAGTTCAAAATGGCGCATGAAGTGAACGGAGTGTGCAACACTACCAAAACTCAATGTGGCAGCTTGCTCAAAGCAAATGTGCATGTTATTCAGTACAAGTGCCCTACATTAGTATCATAAATGCAACACTAACAAGTCACTGTGTTGCCAAATAATGACACAATTTAAAAAATTAAGTATTGCCCAAATGATGGCCATTTGCAAAACAGTCACCAGAAAACATCGCAGCTATTTCAATCGCAGAAAAAATAACTGCTGACATTTTAGTCATAACTGATATAGTAGTTAGTATATAGCACCTTCACCATACTAAGAAGTCTTCGGACACCAAATGCAAACACCTCTGCTATCTAGTCTGCTGTGTGGCAGCTACTGCAATTGTAAAGCATCAGCAGGCCTCAGGCTACAAATACAAGGAATGATATCCTAACTAAGTTGTACAAGTAAATTGTGTACTGCATGACGGATAGACAGTTTGCAAACCATGATTTCCATCAACAACCAAAGTTCCTACTATTCATCTGACCAGATGTTACTATATGGAATATACACTTTAGCTGAAGAAGCATGCACAATGAGGTTATTCAAGTTCAACATACAGCTTCCCTCTAACACCTGCACCAAAACAAAACCATCTTATGTAGCTTGCTACACTGCCAGCAGCACTGAATTGCAGGTTCAGTAAAGGATGCAAAAGTCAGTGTAACCCAAGTGTTCATACACACTGAATTCCATGTTGCGTCATATACCCAATTAACATTTAAAAGCTGGTCTAGGCACGCATAGTCAAGCCCAAATCCCACCTTTTGGATTACAGAGCTTTTATTTGTTCAGTTTAACATGCACTAGAAGTGCAACTGGCCTTCTTGCTTGTCCACACCTCTCAGCTGTGGTGATAGAACATGTTTTCGCATGCTTTCAAAACCACATCTACACAAAGACTGAAGTCTGAACATCTATTACAAAGAGAAAGTTTGTATTTAAATCAAGTGTCACACTAGTCAAGATAAAAAATTAAGTCATCAGTGGCTACATTTGGGCTATTGTTCTATCATAATTACTGTTACGTAACTATTGGCATACCTCCATGTTTATAATTTAGCAACTTCGATATTTTTTAGCATTCAAATGACAACTGAATTCATTCTATTTCACCCCCATATTTGTTTCCAAAAAAACTCTCTCAAAGAGTCATCAACAGAAAATATGCAGGTCCAAGCCTTTACCATTAATTTTCATTCTTACAGTTCATAGGGATATAAGTGGTATGGGTAGTTTTTCCTGAAGCAAAAATCAAATTAAGTTAATAGGCTGTCATTTCCTTCATAAATCCTAACATGCACAAGTAATGAGCTAATGCTATAAATACTATGTTCAGTTAGCTAGACAACAAAAAATCCCCCCAAGAAAACATATTCTACTTTTCTGCTCCAAGATTTAAGCATTATTCACAAGAATCACAGCATCAACCACCTGTGAAATCAGCTGATCAAAGTATTTAACTGCTTAAGAGTTGATGTGTTTGTAGAACTAGAAATAAATATTAAACGGTTGTTACAGAAGAGCAGCATAATATAAAAGTTTATATGTATAAACTTTTTCTACTTTGTCCCCTCTTCCAGTAGCAATACAGGAAACTCAAAATGTTTGTAATTGATGAAAGATGAGTCATAATGCATCATTCAGCACTTTTCAGAAATGCACTGAGAGCAAGAGCAAGCAAAGACTAGAACAAAAAGGGGAGAGAATCAAGAAGGACAGAGAATAAGGATTCTACATATTAGCATAAACACTTATTATTTCAGTACCAAAGCGATACTGATTCTTCTAAAAGGTTTGCCTTCAAAATTTCTCCAACCACTCATAGTTCAAGCTTACAAGTTTCAGCACTGACATTTGTCTGATCTTAAACCATGTGTGAATAGTTTTCCTTTCTGTTGGCCTTGCAGTTGGACAGACTGCTGCTCTCACAAGACAAAACTGCTTATACGTTTTCAGACCTGGGCAAGCATTTCCATATGACACTGCATTTCATTATGCGTATCAATCCATCTGATGTTTGCAGGGAAACTCTGAATAAAAAGTTATCTTCTCTAATACTGAAACACTTCAAATCTCACACTAATAAAAGAACTTATTTCCCTCTCTTCTCCGGTTCAGTAGATGCAAACTCAGAGGCTACTGCAAAAAGGACAACTACCTAGTAGTACTTTTCAGACTATGAGACAGAGAAATTTATCATTACCAAGCTACCAAGGGGATCATTAAAAACACACAGTACTCTTCTTGATGTTGTTAGTTAGGCAGATGTACCACCTGTCTCCTCCAAAAGACAACAGTGGATTGAGTGTTGAGTAATTTGGATTATAACCTCTTAGGATCACTCAAGTCAAAGTATTTATAACTATACCTTCACTAAAGATCATGTGCATTTTCTAGCAATTGTCTCACATCTCTGCTTCATATAAGATGAGGAAGATATGAGTTCAACACCTAAGCATGACTATTTCAATGTAATTATATAGGCAAAGATTATACAATAAAAAACTTTTAAATATGAAGTCATACCATATTTATATTTGAGGAAATAAGAAGCAATTTTTAAAACTAAATTCCAATGCAGTCTTAATGTGAAAAAAATGTTCAAATTACTACTAGAAAGCAAGTATGAAAACCTTTCTGAATTACTATTTTCAGTAAGTAATTATTTTAAGAGCAAAGCTGTTTTAAATGTTATTTTGCTCAGTTCTAAAGTACACTTATCAGTGAACCAAAAGACCTCTTTGCTGCTTTGCTATTGCTCAGACATCAAGAAAGCTCAAAGAAAGTTGGTGAATTAACAGTGTTCATTTTTAGCTGTGACACAGTTCTCTTCCTAGCCTTACCAATGGAATTCATTATTCAATAGTTCTTCAAATGATAGCAAAAAAAAATTAAGAGAACCCTTTGTCTGGTTGACTTACTACGAACTGATGACTGGCTGATGAAAATTAAGTGGTAGACAGAAGTTGTGTCCCTCTTCCCTCCTTTTACAGTAACTCACATTAAGCTCAGTAACCTTCCAGCTATTAATAGTAAGGACTAAAAAATAAACTCTGAAGAACACAAGGCCAAGGACAGATGAATGGTAAACAGAAGAATGTCACCTATTAGAAAATTAACACAGTTCCTAATGCTCACAGGAGGCAAAACCAACTCAATCACACAGATGTGGAAAACGTATTCAGATTGCAATATTATGAATTACTAGAGAGGTAATACAGAGCATACTCTATAGGAGAATAGAGCAGGAAGATTTTTTTTTTTTTAATTAACACCAGGAAGATTACTTCCTCCTCAGGGTTTCCTTCTGATTCTGCTTCTCAAGAAAAAGATAAGTCCAGTTGCAGCTCTGAAGTCATAGTCTGAGAATGTCTTCAAAGGCATCTCTAAAGAAAAGGTGTCTTTCTGCGGTCAGATGATTACTTGAATTAAAAAAAGGGGGAAAACCCCAGAAAACAAAAATGTCTTCAATCATCGCTGGTGTTTAACATTCTCTGAAAAGACTTTTACTTATGATTAACTAGAAAACCATCCCTTTCAGATTCTTCCTTTATGAGAAACATCAGAACAAAAGCAATTTGAATGCAATTTGGAAATTCTGGTGGAAAGCTTTATTAGTGATGATAATAATAGTATAAAGTACTTTATTTTCATTTGTTTGTCTTCTCTTGTGTTCTAAAGACCTCGGGTCTGGCATGCTGTCATTCCTGTCAGACAAATGAGAACTGGAAAACCAATTACAGCTGTTACTTTACTTCTGGTTTCTAATTACCTTTGCAAGATGACCCATGAGAGAATAAACTTCATGTGAATGATCTTAATTTCACATTAAGTCAGAGAAAGAGGTTTTTGTTTGCTTTTCTGAATTTAAGTAATGACGAGGCCCCTATACTTCATCTGAAGATAACAGCTTATGACACAGTTTGCTCTTTCCTTTTCAGTGACTTGGCTGCCGAATGTGAAAAGGCAGACAACCACAGCCTTTTCTCTATCAGCATTGTTTTGCTGCTATATGTAACAATGTGCTCTTATTTATTAAACAAGTGAGGAAATAGCCAAGAAAAGCCTCACCAATGGAAGACCTGTTTGAAATCAGCCCCTCTCCCACCCCACCACACACAGGTCTAAAGCAGACAAACCTATACACTAAGTTTTGGCAAGACAGATTTCTGAGAAGGGAAGGAAAAAAAAGGCAGGAGGAGGCTGAAGGCTGAAAAGAAAGATGATCCCTGCCTTAAAAACGTGATCTACCTAGAAGTATCATGAAGTCTATACCTAGGTAATAATTCTGCAAAAGTAAAGCAAGTATAAGACTATGTCTGCAGAATGCATGAGTAATGAAACTTTTACTAAAAACAATTCAAGAAAAGTTGGAATGTTTTGACAGTTTCTTTCAACTAATCTATACATCTATATACCTTTTTACATATAAAGAACAAAGTCTTGCAAGACAAAAAAATAAAAAATTGCTGAGCTCCAATCTACAATTACAAACTCTTAACTACCTTCTCCAATTTTGCATATCAAACACAACAAAACACTGATTGAGTGTCTGATGCTGATGCAATCCACTAATGGAGAGTTATCTGGAAACAGTTGTAGGTGAACTGTACCCAAAAATTTCACCATAAAGTCCTATTGGTTTTAACAGCCATGGTTTTTAAAAGCAAAAAAACAAAAATAAAACTGCTTGACGACTTCATTATACAACTAACTATGAACACTACTGATAATGGCATCCTTCCTCATTCTTTTCATATCATCTTTAATACTTCACCATGTCTTCAGCTGTACCTATCTCAGGATAACAAACACTGTTTTAAAATATTAACCACTGATAAAACCAAAGCAAAACCTGATATGGACTGTAGGTGAGTGAAAGGAAAAGGCCACCATTTTTGACATTTTGCTTATATATTACATTTTAAAGCCATATTACTTTTTAATTATACAAATGAATGTTAATTAAAGAATTTTTTGCTTGCTTTAGTTAAAAGCTAAAAAGTTAAAAATGCCAAACAAGAAAACAATCACAACTCAGAAGAAATAAACATGCAGGCAGAGGTAATAGTTATCATATTCCTTTGTGCCCAAGTTATGTGCCAAAAACATCGCAATGCAAGTGATCCAGATGCAGAGAGCATCACACATGGACAGCTTAAATTTCAGTAGTTGCCTGGTGTTTTGCCAATATTTTCCTCTGTCTTCTTTTCCTGGCTTTCCTGCAATTCTAAGTCCTCCTCGGGTGGATGAATTACTACTGAGGGAATGTCATCACTGGCAGGTGACACCAGCAATTCCTTGCCCTGAAGTGGACTTGGCTGGGCACTTGTGGTTGGCAGGAGACTGCACGTAGGACTGGAGGGTGGTGTGTTTTGAGGGGTAGTTACAGGTGTTGTACACCTCGAGGCTGCCGGGGTTCCAGCTCTTGAAGAAGGAAGAAGGTAATTGAGAAGAACTGACAAACGGCTTTCTCTTCTCAGGGAAATATTTGAGGCAGAGAGACCTGTTCGCAAAGAGTGGCGGGAGGCTGAGAGGCCTTCCCCTGAGATAAAACAAATGGAACACCATGAGGCTTACAAAAGGGATATATTAAATTAAAAAAAAATAAAACAAAAAACCAAACCCACACAGAAACAAATATGCATTAACAATTTACATAGCAAATTGCAAGCTTTACAGGCCAAAGTGTCGTACTCATGCAAGTAAGACAAGAGATAAGAGTAAATCTGATTTCAGACATTACAGAAGTCAGAAATTACTGAGAAGTACTAGTTAGAATGCCAAAGATCTGTGGGAGAAGATATTACCTTATTTTTTATCTCTTGAAACTGACTCTTAATCTTTTCTAGAATAATTTCTTATTCCAAACTGCACAGCAGATACTGTTAATGCCATCCAAAAAGTACATTGAAAAATCATTAGCAACCAAAACATTAAAATACTTCAGTTAACTCCATTCACTATATACAAATAAAATTTTTATTTAAAAAGTGAACATGATCAAACATATCCAACTGTGTTAAATGCAACTGTCTTCCAATATAAGCCTTGTTTTACCAAGAATTTTCCCAGGTAGCTGTAGCCTCAACACATATTTTTGAAGAGGGCACAAAAATGAGATACATAGTCCCTTCTCCATTTCCTCTTGCTATGACTTACCAATAGCCCCATATGCCTAAAATCAAACACATTTCTCCAAATCCACTGTTATTTTTCTTGCCCTATCCAGCTTCAGTGTCCCACTAATTTCACACGAAGAGAACATAATCTTGTGATGGTTCCCTCAGAATGGAGTTTGCAATGGATTTCAGTTCTTCCTTAAGCAGGAAAAGAGACTGTTGATACTCATGTAAGCACTTCTATTAGAAGGTTTAGCAATACCATTTCTCCTGTTTACCAAAACCACTTCTCCTGGGATGGTAGTCTCCTCAAAAAGATTACTGATTACTTCTCCTACAATGCCTGAAACCCAAAACATGCTGTTTTCATGTACCATGCCATCAAGCAAGGAAATATCGAAGTAGACACATTTACTCTCACATTTATAGTAGGCACTACTGAGACTAGTACGCTGAACAACCCTAGAATAATTTACAAGAAGGATAAAAAGCATGCCTAGGTAAAGGTTACATATATTCCCCCCCCTCAAACAATGAAAGACTGGATCCTACAGATACAAACCTGATTTAAATTAAGAACAAAAGAATCAAAAATCAACTATTAAAACCACAAAACTGCAGTGCAGTAAAGAAAATAGGACCAGCAGAGCAAACTGGTTGATTTTGCCTGTATTAATCACTACAGTAATAGCTAGATTTCTGTCAGTATACTTGTGATAAATCACGAACATGAGATGTCCTAAACAGACACACCCCTCTAAGGAGCCTAAGAAGTACTATGCACATATGCATTTTCAGTTTACCAGTTTAGAGGATCACTGTAGGATTATAAAGAAAGAAGTAAATCGGTATATGTTGAGAAAAAGTTCACCACATTATACTGGTTTCTTATTTTAGCATATATTCCATATTCTGTTGTCAAAATAGTATTATGAATAAAATGTGCTGGAAAGTAGAAGTGATACACGAAAGGTAACTGGCAAGCAAGAGACCTTAAATACAAAATTCTCAGAATTACAAGTGGAAACACAGGTGTTCAAGGATGGAAAAAACCAAGTCTGTGTGAAATTTTCATATTTGTTGAACAGAACAGGAGACTTGGGAGTTACAGAAGACAATACACTCGTATAAATTTGGTGCATTTTCAGTCTTGAAAAAAAAAATTCTGAAACTATCAGAGAAATATTTAAGCATACACCTTATACTCCCTGCCTAACAAAAAGTATCAGTAAGCTTGGGCATTTGCTGTAGAGTACTCCAGAGTATGTAGCTCCTAATGAGTACTTAAACTAAGTGAAACATATTTTATGCAATGAGGCATCTTTCAAGACAGGAAAAGAAGTTCCCTTCGAGGACAGTTTCATTAAATCCTTAGTTTTCACTAGATTAAGAAAAAATTATGTCTTAGTTAACACAAGGCAAAAGAAAACAAAGAACAGAGACGGAAACAGAGGTCACAGAAATACAAGAATACAAGCTGCTCTGCAGTACTAATTGCTATTTGGAGTTTGGAACTGGATGTATAGAGTAGATTTTCAGGAATTGATTCAAAACAAGATGTGGTGCAGCTTCTAAAAACATTGCTAATACCTTTCTTGGGTTTGGGATTGTTTTTCCCCATTAGATCCTTTTCTACAAAACCAGTTAAAAATAAAGAGTGTCCTAGCTAAATGTACTATCTTCACCATTGGCATGGTGAACTTTTTCTAGCCATAATAACGTAACAACACTGGAATAAAACACATTAATTGTCAGCATCACTGAACTCATTCTATGATCACTATGTCAATCTCTTGTGCAAAGACTGTATAAGCAAGTAGCATCCATTTTATACACACATATAAAGTTATGCCATGATGCTGAAATTCCTCAAACATTGCACATTTTATACAAGCATATACTAAAAAACATTAGGACCAATGTAGGTCTATTTCTATACTTCAAAATAATAATGCATGCTGTGGTATACAGGCAGGAATAGAATGTTTGAGTAAATTAAAAAATATCCAGAAACACCATCCACATTATTGTTAGTTCTTTGCTCATGAAGAGGGAAACACTTATCTGCTATTACCAGCTGAGCTTTCCTTCATCTCCCAGTGAGAACATTATTTACCAGGTTAGTACAAACTGGATGCTACAACTTATCTCACCATTTCGTTCAAGCAAGTGAGGGTCAGAATGTTTCTTGCCTATATCTGCGAAAGACCGAACCAGAGGAATCCGACTGCTGAATTTTTTCTCATTCTGATGATGGTGCCTTTTTAGGAGAGCCTCTCTCACATTCTCTCGTATGGATTCATCCAGCTGGCCAGAGGCAATCATGTTGTCCAAAACCATATCTATATAATACAAGAACAAAAAAAGAAATTATATAGGTAGCTATCAAATCTCTCCTTCACCACATTCCAGCACTGTAGTTGCACCAAGTTAGAAAAAAAATTTAATCTATTCCAATAAAAATGTTTTCTTTAACAAAAAAGTTATCTTCAAGAATCCACAGGAAATTTTCAGATGTCACTAAACAAGCAGATGTGAGAATAAGGAAAGCACAACATGCAGATCCAAGAGACAATATTTATTAGTAGCACCATTTCAACAAATAAATTACTTAATATTTTATAATGTACTGGCATTTACTTCAACTTCCAATGGTGACTCCCATTCAAAAAAGTATCTAATGTAATCAACAACCCTACACTAGAAGTGAGTACACAAAGACAGAAATGATGGAAAACAGACATGACAGTCTTAACCTGGTGTTACTTGAACTATATAAAAGTGAAAGTTACTACAGAATGAGATGAATTCCATAACTCCTCTGTCATCTTTGGATGCCCTAAGATCCTGAGACTCTCTACTAAACTTCATGTGATTCACATGCTTTAGAGGAGGAAGTGTAAAACAATATCTAGTAATATCATGTAGAACTAACTAATCATCTGTCAAACAACATCGAGTTTCAAAAGAGCATCTCAGCAGTATGCTCACACCAGGAAAGAAAGCCTCCATATCAGGGAAAGTATCTACTGTGATTTCTTAGCTGCCCTTTTTTTTAAAATAATAAAAAGTAAAATAAATCCATAAAAAAGGCCCAACCAGCATAAGGCAACAAAAACCTATATGACGACTTTTCAAATATAGATTGCCAATGGTATCTAATGTATTGAGAACTCAACTGCAGTGCTAAACTGAAATGACATAGAACTTTTCACAATGAAAAATGTTACAGCTCAGGATACCTTACTAACAAAACTCTATGCAGCGAAGTGTCTGTCAGTACAGTGCAGCTTCCTTCTGGGATTACTGATAACACACAGCCATTTGTTAGAGGTTGTCAGAAGGAAACCTGCCACCTTCTCCCTCCTCTTTGAGTAAGAAACAATAATACCTACTAGGTATTCCTGGCTCATGGAAACAAGACAATACATTTGTATACCAAAGACTGTTACCCTACATACTTCACAATGGCACCTAAAATTAACTCGAAACAAATTCAAAAAATCTCTTAAGACATCCTAGTTCCAACTAAAATACCCACTATCAAGAGCCGCATTTACATAGAATTAAGCAATAACTATTTTTCTTATGAACTAAGATTATTGTTAAATTCAATTATTAAAAATAATATCATAAACAAAAACATTACATTTACAAACAATGCATTGAATTCTCTTGTTCAGTAAGTCAAGAAAATAGGAAGGGAATGACAATTTCCTGAGTGAATTTTGAAGATTTCAAAACAAGAAAACATTTCAAGCACTGCCGAAGTTTTTAAGGCCAAAACACCTTGTCCACATACATGTTAGTCTGCCCTAATTCTAGTATGATTCCTGCAAATGCAATCCACTGCGTGGTACCTGTAGCAAGAGATACCAGGAAAATTGTGTACAATTAATTCAAAGACATTCAGGCTAAGCAGATATATATAATGTACATAGATATGTACGTGTGTATGTGTATATATTATATATACATGAAACTCTCCAAAGCTGACTGTGTATCCCAAATGACGATGTGATTAGTGAGGACACTCAACATAGTAGGTCAAACAACATGTACGAAATTTATTTCTGCTCACCTCGTATAAAGGTGAAAAAAATACCAGATGTGCAACAACCAACTGCACTAATGGCATCAAGTTAACATCAGCCAAATTATGATTAATAATTATGGTACTAAAGTGCACAAATAACTCCTAAAATGTTCTGGCAGATATTTACAATTCATCTGTAGAAACAAAGACAAAGAACACATTCAGCGATTAGAACATAAAGGCAAATTCTGGGCCTCATCCTAAAATACATATGAAAGGAGCTCCTACTCATCCAGTGTAGTTTTTTGTATGTGAAGTTTGTAGAAACCAAATTCCTTATAAACAGATCAAGAAAACTGCAGTAAGCATGCACATACCTGTTTCTTCAATATAGTATTTCAAGAACATAAAGACACCACCAAAACCACGTCAAATAGATTAAAACTTAGAAATATTTTTAAAAAGTTTTGCTGCAACCTGCTATCTCATCAAGTGTGTTTGCTCTCATGTCCAACATGACCGTCCCATTTAGAATACAGCTTCGCAGTTCAAAGAGACTGTGCAGAGACAGAGTTGCTACATAAGGTTTGCTCCATCGATCACCGCCATCTTCAACATCCTCTTCAAATTTCAGCCACCTGCAAAGCATTCACATACACATACTTATATTTCTTCTGGAAAGAAAATTTGGCAAGTAATCCCATCCTTCCATGTGGCTCTGGCATGACAGGGAACAGGAAATCGCATGAAACCAAATCACACCACCTTTCATTTTCTCAGACAGCCCAACTGATTGATATTTTTATCAGGCCTTTTAACCACACTCAAATGTTTTAGTTTTTGCCCATTTTGTTTCTTTTGGTTTGAACAATACCTGTCTATTCACACATTCTTGTGAAGAGTATTGATTTGCATATCTTGATTTTGTCAGTATTTTAGGACTAGAAAGTTGTCTGAAACACACCATATAGGATGTTCAAGTCTCCTAAGGGTTCTGCGTCAGATATTTAAGAACTGGGCAATACTAATATGTGCAACTATAAATTGATCTTGATTCCAACTCACAGGCATTATGCAAATCAAACTTCTGCAAAAGCTAGCATGCAACAAGGTAGTTGGAAGTACTGAATGCAGAAGAATTTATTACAACGCATATGTAGAGGGAAGCAACTGAACTAGCATAGGCCAAAAACAATCATAGCATCCTGTAATGTTCATGCATGCAATTTGCAAAAAACTAGACAAATACTACCCAAGAAAAACATAATACCTGGTTTTCTTTATGTCTGAGTGAGAAAAAAATGACACCAATATATCGATAATAATATACCAGAGAGATACCACTCTATGGACGAACACCTGTATTAGTAACTCAGTGTAGTCCTACCTTTCACAACTTTCAGTATGATCAGTACTAGGAAACTGAACACACCACCAACCAGTAAGACTGAGGGTCTCTTGAGAAACCATATTGATTCTTTCAAAGTTGGACAAAAAAACCCAGAAGTTTTGTTTTGCTGAGCATGACTTGAGTAGACAACTCCTAGTTAGTGAAGATGCTAACCCAAACCCTGCTTACAATTCTTTGAAATAAAATCACTATAATATTGTTGGAAGGAAAGGTTTAAAAGTAGAAGAATGGTTAGAAGGATGGTAGATTCACTCAAGTGACCTTGCAGCTGGGAATGCCGAGGTCTGGAAAATAACAGTGTGGGAAACCCCATATACAATGCCTCCTGTTGTTTATCCTCTGTCTGTTTTGAGAAGTAGCATCTCTGTGTAGAGATAACAGAGGTCTTTACAGAGAGTTGGAAGCACTCCTACGGACATGCTTGAGCTCTCTATCTTGGGAGAAAGATCAAAGCTCAGAGATTATAAAAAAGTACAGGGGGATAAAAGCATGGTGGTAAACTACACATGCGCAGGCCTTTCATACATGGGTGCAAACAGCAGGCCCACTGCCCATCAGGATGGACTGAGCCTAACAGTGCCGGCGTTCCTGCTTGTGTCTCTCAGTCTGGGTGCTGCTTCAGAATCCTCCAGTTAGCGAAGTAATGAAACAAATTTACCCTTTGCACTGTCAACTCACACACGTATACCTTGAAACAATCTACTCCCAGCATACCTAGCTGTTTCTCTCCATTCATATTCTTCTCCATCCCTGAAGTAAAGTTCATCCATTTCAGTGAAGAGATCATGAGGAATGTGTTCATCATCATCTTCAGTACCCAAGATAAACTGCACCCGTTGAGATGGTGTGTCTTGAAGAAAAGGAGAAACTTAACAATTAAAAGAATCCATACTTATATTACACAAGAAACACTACATAACAGTAAAAATTCCTGCTCTCAGCTAGAAACATGCAGCACAACATCATTTTTCAGAGGGAAGAGGAACAAAAGAAACATGGACATTTCTTTAAAAGAAGGCTCTCTGAAAATTTTGCATTGTTTCTGAAAACAAAACATCTGAAAACTTACGTTTATGAAAAGTAATTAAGTATTTTTAGCTCTTCCATAGATTGCCAATGTGAAAAAAAAATCAACAGCAAAACTGGTTAAAAAAAGTAAAAATTAATGAATCAAAAGGCTAGAAACCTTATTTTCATTTTGAGAACAAAATAAATGATACCATCATAACACAGACACTAATTACAGGAGAAAATGAAAAAACAAAACAGGCTGTTGGAAAAAAACAGCCCAAATAATAGCTGAAGATACTCAATTGTGAGTACCTAGGTACTTGTACTGTTAAAGCAGAAGACTTTTCTATGGTCTGTTGCTACTAACATAGGATAAGAAAAAAATTAATTTTTTCATTGTGTAGTTGGAGCACTATGTATAAATTAGCACAGCAAAGCAGAAGCTATGCAGCTAAAGTGTTAAGGAAATATTTTACCTTCTCATAATATAATGCCCATTGGAATAGGCTCAGTAAAAACTTGTAAGGATATTAAACAATCTTTATTGATTAAAAGTAAGTACTGGATTTCAGTGCTATGACCAAAACTTTAAAAAAAACCCCACCAATAAAAGCACATGGTTTTAGATACTTTTAATACCTATATAAAGATTTTGTTTCAACTCAAATTACAACGGTTCAATAATGTAGTAATTATAATGTTATCTCAGGAAGGTCAGAGACCAAAGATTCAGGTAAATCTCAATTTTAAAAATTTTACTTTTTTCACTGAAACATCACTCTCACAGCTATGAGATGTGAACATACAACTGTATGCTTCTAGTGTAGAAGGAAGAGCACCCTTTAGATTTAGACATAAGATCTGAATTACTAACAAACTTAATTCAAATTTGAATTTTGCTTATGCATTGATGTTCTGGCATAGCTCATCATCCAGTAACAGTTCTGAAATGAGCTCTTTTGAATGCAAACAACATTCATTATCAGACCCATAGCGGATTGTTTCCGTCCCAAAAGCAGTACACCCCAAGAATCCTGCCATAACCTATGTATCCAGGATAAAGAAATAACCAGAACAGAGAACTGATTTTCTATCAATTTAATATCACTTGGTGCTTCAAAAACCGTAGAGCAAGACTCTACAAACATAATGTCAATTATAATAATTTACATTTGGGAGGGGAAACCTTGAAGATGGATGAAACCAAGAACCAGAGGAGAATGGCAAAAGGAGACTTGTCAAAGCATTTCCATTGGAAGACTCCTTTTTTTCAGGTATTGGTCCTGTGAAGAATATGGTTCTAGTTATAGAAAGGTAATAGTGAACAGCATGATGTCCACACTGGAATTCAAACATTGCAGCGTAGCCTGCCCATTCACTGCAGTGTAGGAATAAAAGTGGACATAGGGTCTTGAAGAAAAACTGCTAAGAGTACTGCCAAATAATTTCATTTCAGAGAATGATAAGAAAAAATTATCATCTCTTGAGGGTAAAAGGTAGACTGGGGGGCAGTTTATGATCCAAACCACAAACAATTCCCTTACTAACAGACAGCAAAAAGGTTGAAGTAAATACTTAGATCATTGATCAAATTACCATGGCAAACGCTGCTTCACAGCTACATTCTTACTTTTAAAAATCAGACGAAGAAGCATACACGACTACACAATCTGAAAAAAGGTGTCTAATTTAAATAACACAGATTTTCATGCTACAGGAGAGCATTACAAAGCTCTAGTCTAACCTATTCAGTGCAGGCTGCTGAACATTCATGTGGACAGCTGGACCAAGTCCAATAGCTTATGACTTAGATAAAACACAACCACAAAATCCTTGTCTGGTTGTACACAGAAAGACGTTAATTACAGAGAGAATAAAAGAAATAGCACAAAACAAGCAACATTTAAGCAGCGTTAACTACTACAAGTTTATTTTCAAGAGAGGCAAAGAACTGGCACAACAAATTTCTTACCATATGATGGAGATTCTCGGCCATCCTCTCTGTCAGTTTCTTTNACGGCCTGGCTTTCCAAGTGGGACATGAACTCCAATATACACAGCTCTGTGGCCTGTTTAAAAGGAAATAATTAAAGAAAAACTGACCTGCTGCCCATATTTAGCATCTAAAGACAAGGGGTTTGAGAAAAAGAAATCCAAAAGCACTAGACAAAACTACCTGTAGTAAACTACTAAGAGCATTTCGTTTCTGTCCTCCCAGGGTGTCAAGTAACTAGTGCTAGACTCATTTCCCTGATAAATTGTGCCATATTCTTACTCAGTTTAAAAATTCAATTGGGAAACAAGTA
The DNA here is from genome assembly GCF_001604755.1 of Lepidothrix coronata. NCBI lineage: Eukaryota > Metazoa > Chordata > Aves > Passeriformes > Pipridae > Lepidothrix > Lepidothrix coronata. The sequence goes on from NW_016690244.1 coordinate 1,129,253, forward strand.
ATACATAAATACAAGCTTGACCGATAACACTGAAAGAAACTACTGGATAAACATGAAGCCAAGGCAGAGGAATTACACAATGCTCCTCTTTTTTGCAGGGATTCATATCAGGACAGTCACTAGAATGGCATAAATGTAATCTCCTGGTTCAGCTTATTAACATCATTAAGAAACTGACCCATCATTTAGAGTCTGCAAGGAGTTTTCTCTTCCTGAAAGAGCTGCCAACATTTCCTCAAGTAGCATGTGACACATCTAGATGGAACTGATGTTCAATTACACCATTAATTTACTATCAGGAACATAATAAGAACTTATGTTTTGAAGTGTATGCCAACATCTCTAACTTACAGAGAGGCTGATTTTTTTTTTCCTATCCTAGATTTTTTTTTAATAAATTTAGGAGGACATCCTCAAATTAATAGACTGCTCTTTAAATCATATACTTTCAACATCTTGTTTTTCCTTTGACCTTTCACATTAAGACAATACTCTCATCAACTTGGCAAAAGAAATCAATCAACAGACTGTTATGAACATATTACTACTGTGTCTCCTGTAATGGAGATAGCATATACAATAGCATTTCAATTCCTATTTAAACAAACAATCTCCGGAAGAGACATATTAACTAGAAGCCTGGAGGTTAATGCTAAATATTCTGTTTCATACTGCAGAAGAGTTATTTCAGAAGACTGACATTAACCAAAGGAAAAGGAAGTGGTTTTCCAGCTCTTAGACAAATTCAGCAAATTTACATGATACAAGCAAGCCCTAGGAGCTGTGACTGTACACATACATGCACATATATATGTGTGTATGGAACACACAGATTAGACTGAAGATATTGAAAAATCCCGGTGATTAGAGTTTTAAAGAAATAAAAAGTGGTAGGACGTCAAACTTGTTTACCAAAAAAGAATCCCTAAGCCTAAAAAGATACTGGCTTTATAGAAGTTTTGTGTATTTTTACAGTGCTACATGACTAAAAATACAAGTAAAAATCAGTATTAACACATGAGTAAGTTCAATGTTTAAATAATTTGGTCAAGATTCCTTTTCACGTAACAAACCCCAATTCTTGACAGACTTCCAACACCAGTTTAATTAGAGTCAACTGACTGGCACTATGACCAAGTCTGAAATTAAGTATATTAAAAGCTATTTGTTTCCATGAGTGGAAAAGAGATTTATAGAGTCCTATTTATAGAGAGAGACTTATCTTTTGTGAGCTTCTTCCAACAGGAATACCCAGCCCCTGCTGGGCAGCCTGACCTCCACCCTCCATGACTGCTATGCACAATGCAATTCCCAGAGAACTTAATGCCAATGTGACACCTAAACATAAATAAGTGCACTTGATATATAATATGACCAGGAGGCATCGTTAGCTATGGTCATGTTATTGATACTATCATGATACAATAATCTTATGCACAGAGAAAACAAACGTAGTAGGCTCAAAAATAATTGCATTACTCACCACATCCCACTCAAAGCTGCCTGGTGCAACCTAGCGAGCCACCACTCACTGCAAATGTTGTTATCATGCCTGTTGAGATTTCTGTTTTATTTTATAAGTTCAACTGGCAATTATTAAACTACAGTTTACATATACAACTAAATGGTTCTATTCGTTGTCAAAGTTTTGGATTTTTTTGCAGGAACTATCTCCTCCTAAAAGAAACTCCAGCATTCTTCTACCAATAGAACATTTTATATAATTCCTTGTTTTAATATTGTTAATAAGACTGTTTTAACCATGTGTTTTGAACATTGCACACACAAAAAAAACCCCTTGCAGTAATGTGAAACTGTTCAGGATTTTACTTCCTGAAAAATTGGAAGGACTTCCACATTTTGGTCTCTTGCTTTACTCATAAATTAGAGACTAAGATTCCACACTGTTTCCTGTACTCAGTAACAAACAAAACTCCCACACAATTTTTTCAAGGGCCTCCATCTTCAACAATATAGCCTGCTATTGCAAAAATTGGCATTTGTAATAGTGTGATCATTTCCACAGTCAAAGACTACGCTGCAGCATGAAGAGGAGGTAGAACAAGCAAATTAGGAGTCTATGTCCTTATGAGGAGTCTCTATCTGCTTTTACAAAATTGCAGTCTGACAAAATTTTTTTCAGTAGAAAAGTTTGAAGAAGAGCAGATATGTTGCAAAGGGACAGGTAAAAAACTATGGAAAGCCAACCTGAAATAAGCAACAAAACAAAGGTATTTTTAAAAAACCTGTGTCCATAGCAAATTCCTTTCCCACCAAAATGCACTGACCTCTCAGCTATGACTACCACAGAATCAAGTCCAGGTGCCTCATGGCTGCTTCAAGGCACACGAAGTAAGCACTGCCAGTCAGTCAGCCCACAACCTACAACACTGACATTCCTTTTCAACTCTGAAAGGAAACTTTAAAGAACCCACCTTCTCGCTACCCTAGCAAATGAGGGTCTCACAAAGACAGGGAAACATAGACACAGTCTTGCAGGCAAATGAAAAAACAAGAATACCTTCCCCAAACCACTTCTGTATATGCAAAGTGACTGCTACACCTGCAACGGTATCTTGGGACGATATGAAATGTTGATGAGCGAGATGATTTGCAGTGATGATTAAGTAAAATGCATCACAATCCAATGTAATTCTATCAGAATAACTTGAAGAAAAAAACTTGATGTTGAAAAAGAGCCTCTGAATTAATTTTCTTTTTCAGAGCAAGCATTGGGGGTGGCAGTACAATAGACTAAGACAGTACACCAGACTGTTGCTTAAGAAAGGGACTTCTTTTCAGTATCACAAACAGTTAAAAGTAAAGACATTTCGACTACTACCTAGGAAATCCAAAACTATTACTTTTGAGTATACTGCCATTATTACACAAAAACATGTTGCAGGTATATTCACTCCAAAGGTAGGGTAAAACTAGATAATAAAACTTGGACAAGCTTAACTGATTCTAACTCAACAAAGAAAAGCACTGAGAAGCCCTCTAAGAATAAGACAGCTGCATTGAGTAGGTCAGTGTTCCCTTGAGTTTCGTTATTCAGATAAGAATAATAATATTTGGAGGTGGACAGATGAAGATTTACTTACAAACACAATTTACAAGGAAAAGCAAAACAAAACAAAAGAACAGGGATTTTTTTTCCTTCATTTCCAATGAACTGGATGAAACAACCTATAATACCCTTCAGCCTAGTAAAAAAACAACACACAAAAAAACAACAAAAAAAGTTAGCTCTAAAAAGGTTGGAATGTATATTTCTAGCATCATTGTTATTTCTAAAAGGAACACTACCTTTTACTTGAATATTGTTTTTTAAAAGCTTGAAAAGTACAATTATGTGACCTTCAAAGCTTTATTCACATAAATATCTGTACCACAGTACAACTTTCAAGCAAAGCTTCTTACAGAATTACTATAAACCAATAATCAATAGAATTAGTAGACTGCCCAATACTAAATTTAGTAATACAAAGCTCAAGAGATAATTGCTCATTTTAATCCAACATGACTTTATCCAAGCTTAGCTGTTCAAATCCACCAAGAGCATTTACTACTTAAGGCCCTTATCAGTATGAAACAAATTTAAATGTTAGGAACTTGCAACATCTCTATCACATGGTTGGTATCGCTCCAAAAGTAAGTTTGTTTAAAGTCCTTTAAAATTCACAAAAAAGAAAATGCTTTAAGTTTCCCAATTTCTCCCCAAAGCTCCTATGAAAATGGTAATAGAAGACTTCTGAAGTCTGAGAGATCAAAAACATGTATCCAAAAATCCTCTGATGTCACAATGCTTGAAGTACAATTCCACATAGAACTTTGGCTAGATGCCTTTTAAGCTTCATACAAAGAATAATATTCTTCCACCACATGTTAATAATGGAAAAAAATTCAAGTGTATATCTATGTGAATTCTCAATTCCTGTTACTTAGAAATTTGAACTAAGAGAGATCACATATTATTGATGGATGTAAGGACCATCAAAGAGGTGAGCTACCTGGTCCAATCTTGCTCAAAGTACAGTCAACTTCAAAGCTGAAGCCATCTTTTTGATCAGGTTGGTTAGGATGACAACCTGCCAAGCTTTTAGTACCTTTAAGGATATATACTCTACAGCCTCTCTGGGCAACCTATAACAATCTATAGCAATATACTGCATGAAAAAAAATTTCTTAAGTATTCAATCATCATTTCCAATACTTCATGTAGTTCCCCTCACCCTTTCACAATGCACCTCCAACAAGAGTCTGACTCCATCTTCTCAATAAACTCCCAAGTCTGCTGAAGACAAAAACTTTGTGACAAGATTTACTATTTTTTTTCTGAAAGTCTTCAAATAATAATCTGAAGAAATATCATTTATTTTAAACAAAGCCTTTATTTAATCAAATAATGTCTTTGTCTATCTTGCCCCCATACAGAGCATTCCATTATGGAAAAACTGGAGAATCTACAGGAGAGATCCTAATTTGTTCCTTTAGATCATAAAATGGGGGAAAAAAAACCCAGCTGTTTTGTTGTCTCTTAACTGACATCTCTAAATGCATTACCCTAGTAGGAAAGATTTGGAACATAGCATCTCATGCCTTGACATTAATTTCTCTTACGTCACAGAGTACTTGTATGCACAAAAATAAGCTCAACGCAATCTATCAGCACAACTTCTACCTTTTCAGTCACAGGACTGTTCTGAAGGTAGAAGCACACAAATGGGAAAAATTACCTAAAGTGGATGCAAGAAATAAGTGTGAGAACAAAAAAGTCTTTTCATGCCCCAAAAAACTTCAAAACCCACAGGTCTTCTCCAAATAGTCCCTGCTCTGGTAAAACTTAAGGAAAAAGAAGAATCCCTCATTTACACACACACACCCCCACACCGCCCTCCCCCCCCTTGTTTATTTATAATGAAAATTCTGAAAATTCACTCAAGTCAGTAATTCACTGAAAATACTTCTGTGTTAATTCTCTAATTTTCTAATTAAAAGTAATACCTCATTTCTGAAGAATCCACAATTAAATACATAAATTAATATTGATAGTGAAACTCTTTGCATAAGACATAAATTGAATATTTTAAAACGAAGAGCATTTTTCAGTTATTGTATAAACTTTAATTACCGAGGACTCTGCGCTTTATTACAAGAACTATCTGACAAAAGCTATCTCTTGCTTTCAGAATTAAACATTTGAGATAAATTTTTCAAACCAAATCTGTATAAGGGAGTAAAGAAAATTCTTTCACAGGATAGCTATATGCCATAGCTGGAACCCAAAGGTTCTCCACAGTGCAGCATATTTTAGAATCCACAACATCTCCTAAGCTGTACTCCGAAATCTTCTACTGCTCCTAGTAATTAAGTATATCTGAGAATACACTCTTTATACTTGGATAGATAAAATGGAGAAGCATAATCCAAAACCACAGTAAGCACAGCATATGGTAAGGCAGCTCGGTAAGAGTGTTTTCTCACTACACAACAAAAGATAGCATTATATTACGCTAACAGAAGCAGTAAATGCTAGATTTCTCATTACACGTAAAAGTGATTTTTTTCTGATTTAAAACCAAATGTGAGTTGGTAGGGGCAGTCATAGAGAGAAATGCACTGAATATCCCCATTTGACATAATCAAATACTCAAAAAGCCATAATCAGTAATTACATTAGACATGCAGGTAGGAACAGTAATAGGAAAAGCTTAGTGCCAGCTGGCAAAGCCACACAGGGATTCTGGCACAGTATGTGCACCCCAGGTCTCTGTGGTTCGCTGCCAGCACCCATGTCCCTTGCCTGGGAAAGGAGCCAGCACTTGGTACTGTGGGAGCTGGGCCCCACACTATCTGAAAGTCTTTGGTCCAGCCTGTCTCTGCAGCAGAGCTCAGGAAAAAGGATACATACCCAAGAAAATTTCAGAGAGTAGTTTCTGTTGGAGGAGAGAAAATCTAGAAAGACACAATTCAAGCTAAAGTCCCACTAAGATCCAAGACTGGCCCTTTGTCCACTAATCACATCATAAAATCAAAGAATGGTTGGAAGGGACATTAAAAATCATCAGGCCTCCATCACACATACCTCCACTGCCCTGTAAGGACAGAAGGCTTCTACATTTTTAACACTGTGCATGTTAAGTATTTAAAAAAAACTTCTGCAAAGAAGACTTTTTATCTTCATCAATGGGTCACTAATACAGACACTTTATAATTTTTATCACACTCCTCTCTTGTACAACTGCTTAAATGGATCATTTTGCCAAATGCATCTATTTCCTGATATTTTAAGATATGAAAAATATTACATAGGGAATCTTCTCAATTCAGGGATATCACCAAAGAGCATGGATAAATGGTGTTCTGCAAGAATCGTTGATGGCCATCCTAAATTACTTTTGTTTTCAAAAGTAGTTTTGCGTTTTTCTACTTGTGGACCACATAAAAAGACACAACTTCATGAGAAACCATTTCAGATTTTTTTTTCCTGTTAAACATGTTTCTTTTTCTAGACCATAAGGGATCTCCTAAAGGTTAAAGCCTTCATTCTCAGTTTGAGCACCATAACAAACCTGTTCTGTACTGCCTATTCAAATCTGTACAGCCTATTACAGAACACAAAAACATAACTAAGCACAATCTTCAACTACCAGCAACTACAATGTCCTGTTTTATTACTTGTGTTACCTGCTCCTGTACAACTTGTTTTCTTAAAAGATTTGACAGCAATAATTCATGGGTTTTTGAACAGTTGAAATTTAGATACATCTAGAATAGGTAGCTAGTATTAATATTATAGAATAAAATAATAGTAAACCTGCCACCTGAAAAAAAAATCCCAGCAATAGATTCTACTACAAGTTGCCCTATAATTCTTAGTTCCCCAAAACCCTTTCATAATACTGAAACAATTTTTAATGACTCATAACCCTTTAAATTGCAAAACACTCGTAGAGCAAGTCTTCTACTTATATAGACAATATTCACTTATAGAGAAGGAAAAAATTTAATTACCTGTCATTGTCAACTAAGATTAAGCTTTTTTCATAAATAAAAATTAAGGCTCTAAACCATCAACGTGTAAGAGATGAAAGGGTCACTTGAAATGTAAACACTACTTACACCTGCCACAGGATCGTGTGAGAGTAGTGTAGCTATTAAATCATCTTAACTCTTGAAGCTGCTGCTCGGATTTATGCCACAGAAAACTAGCCTACCAAGATACACATTCTTGACCTCAGATTGTTCCTGGAACAAAACTTCTGTTATATGTAAACTCCTTATCTTTGCTATGCTTGTAACTGGCCTGCTAAGAGTAACAGAATACATCTCTGTTCCCTTAAACTGTATCTAATGAATGTATCCTCAAATCAGGACTGAAAATTAACTACACATTTTAAAAGATAGGTCTCGGTAGTATCAAGCCAAACATCGTAACACAGGTTTAAGAAAATCTTCCTTGAACACCTTCTTTGAACATGGTTCTTAAGAGAAAACACCTTTAACAAGATCACAGAAAATACCTTTGCCATTAATATTCTTGCCTTACTTCCACCTCCTGGCTTACTCTGTTATTACTCTCATTCATTGCATCTCAAAGAGCCTGGCATCAAGTTAAGAACATCAGGTGCTCTTAAAAAGGTTATTTTAAGATGTTATTCCCTCTTCTAGTTCTCCTGTAAACTGACATTTGTTATTTCAAAGTAAGGCCTTACAGCTTCAGTTAAGTGCAGTACCTTTATTTAGTACACACACAGTCTGCCCACAATTGCAATTTACTGTCTCTAACCATTTCTCTTTTACAGGAAAAGTGTTAGGAAGCAAATAGCCTGTGCCTAACCTTTCTAAACTAAACACTGTCACTCCAGATAGGTACCACACTTTACCAGCCAACATAAATAGAATGCAGGGCTTGAGAAGCCCTAAATCCAAGATCTAATTTTCCCTTTAGCATTTCGCCCTCTTTCCATTAGTATTTCATCACAAAATTTCCAGAAGATATTAATATTCAATACTGACAACAACAAGAAACCTTTGCTTTAGTATCAGTAGCAAAATTATACCTTCTACAGCAGCAAATCTATCAACACACTTTAAAGCAGCTAAATATCACCTGTCCATGCTGGCTCCTAAAGGTTTGGTGCTTCACATCATAGCTGAACTGCATTTACTGCTTGCTGCCTCTCCTTGAAAATATATCAACACACACTTCTGGAAAGGTTCCAAATTCCTAGAACTGCTTTTCAAGTCACCAGAAACACATGTTGAAAGACTGGACTGAAATAGTTTCAGGTCTTAAAACACTTCCAATGCCTAATGCTTTAGTACAGGTCTTCTTAAGCCTACAGGAAAATCTTCACGTCAGAAATGAAAAAGAATACTAGTTGGAGTTGCTTTACTGCTTGCAGCCAACAATTCCATTTCTCCCCTTTAAAGATTTTAATACCACAATTAAAAACAAAACCTCAAAATCCCACATACCTACTTTCATCATAATAGCTCATAAATAATGATCTTGTAAACAGAGCTGTTAAGTCCACATAAGTTTATCCTCTAAAACACCCTGAATTTGAAGAATCTTTGAGAAGATAACTATATGAGTCATAAACAACAACACGTACATTCCTTTCTCTTTCATACAGGAAAAGAAAAACTTGTTCTTACTTTGGAACAATTTCCACTGATTAAAGTCAAAATACATACTGTCTCTCCCTTTCGCCATTCTACCAGTAAAAAAAAAAATTCTTAAAAATATAGAAGACACTACAAAATATGTGAATAATTCCTACTCATGTGTGAAAATGTGTGCCTATATCAAGCTTCAGATATTTGATAATCCTATTGGAATACATTTTTCTTGTCAACCTTGTCAGATGATTCTTACTAGTTATTTGTTTAACCTCTGTTTGTGTTGAGACATTTACACTGGGTCACTCCAAAAAGAGAGATGTAGTAAAAGGAAAGATAAGGCTGCATGACTAAGAGCAAGGTGAGGACAGTGAGATCTTGCCTTCTCCTTTTAACTGCTGACTCAATTGCTCATCAGACAGAAGTCTTCATTTTACCTTAATTTGTTCTTTGGCTGTGGGTAAGACAAGGGTATTTTCCACAGTCAGCACTTAAATTGCCTCAAGCAGCCTGAACCCCCTGCCTTCCCACCCAGTATCTCAGGTAACTACAGTGTTGTACTAGCTGAGGCACTCCTACCAATGTGCTATGAAAGAGACTGGGGAAATTATTTGGCCGCACATTCCCATGTCATTCGTTGCGGTTGAGGCACTACAGCTGCTCAGGCTGCTGCCCAGCACACCACTCCAGCTGGATGCCTGCTTCCCCTTTAACCCCTGCCTGCCTGCAAAACATACTCATGCTTTCTCTGGGTCATCTCCCAGAGAAAAGCAAGAGAAGGAAATTAGGGAGGAGACAGCTTAAATCTGCACTGAAGATTTAATTGCAGAAATAGCCAAAGCAGTGGTTTCCCCACCGCTCAACCCCATCTAAACTGTGGCATTCTCACAGCCTCCACCACTGCACCTCTCAGCCTTACATTCATACTTCCTTCCTCTGCTCAGCACTGGCACACATCCATCTGCGTGGCAAATCAGTTTGGGATGCTCAACAGCTGAGAGCTTGACCATCTTCCTTAGTCAGGGCTGTTATATTTTCCACTGGCTTAACACACTTAACCAGGCTTATGGTATGGTCAGACAAAGGAGAGTGTTAGCACAAGACAAAAAAGAGTAGGAGAATGAAGGGACAGAGCAAGAGTATGACTGCAACAGCAACAAACAACTTTAATCATTTTAAACCATCTCTTGGTGGTATAAGAAAAATGTGACAGCAACCTAAATCAACTTCTTTCAGCTAGAAACTGCTGCTGTCATGGCTCTCTCCAGCGTTCTGCAGCAGTAAGAGCCAGTACTACTTAGTGAATCTACTGATAGTCTTCTAGCATTCTGCAAATGTTAATTAAGCTTCAGAGCATTCTATATGAAAGACAACTAAGATTTTAACACTGGATCTCTCTAGCTGTTTCCTCTGGATTCATTAATTAGCATCCATGAATCTTCATCTCAATCTAATTCCTTTTCAAATAAGAAAGAAATTGTGTCTTAGATGAAGTATCTAATTTTACATTTTGCTACATGAAACTAAAACAGTGCTATTTTCACTGCTAAATGCAAAATGCTGAGTCAAATAATGAAGACCAACAGGATTCCATAGTGCTGTAACTGACTGCAGATTGTGGCATGGACAGTTTACTATGGAACCAGAAGCACTGTTACCCATCTGTTCAGACTCTCAGTATTTAAAGTGCATGACCACAATCACAAGAATACTTAACTTTCAGAAAGCAAAACAAATATCTCCCTCATGACCCCTGTTTCCTGAGTTTTGATTCTGCAGAACTTGACATCACTCATGCTGGAAAATTACTTACCAACAGCAATCAGTTTTTCAAACCTAAAGCTCAGAAGCAAGTCTTCCTTGGAAAGCTTCATAAAGAAAATTTTTTTAAATTTTTTTCTGTGACAGATTTGAACAACAGTGAGTATTTACCAGCATGCACAGAGACCAAAAACACAGGGCAGGTCATCTCCATCTTTCGCTAGTTTTATTCGCTAGAATTTCACGATAGCCATAAAATTCTGATTTCTTTCAGCATGGAAAACACATCTTTTATCCCTAGGCAAAAAATGCATGTTAAACAAACAGAAAACCACCACAAACTTACTCTCTAGTTCTTCCTTCTCAAAATTTGTATTGATAGTAGAACTGATTTTGCCCATATCTACAACAGCTTCTTCATCGTGACCCTGAAGAAAGAAGACAAAAGTTTAAGTTAAAATTAAGTAGAACTAATTTTTTCTTAAATTTCTAAATATGTTCTGAAACAGTATACCAAAGTTTTCTAAACCAGTACATTTTCACCACTTAGAAATTGAGAACGAAAACATCACTGAAAATCTACCCATCCAATTCTTCAAGAAAACATTACCCTATATTGAAGGAAAAAGAGAGTAAATCCACAGACAAGCTAAATACCAGGCAATTTGCTTTTTCAGTGCTCTTGATTTCATCGTATAAATGGTTAGGACACACATTTCAGGAGTGCAGTATTCTTTTACTTTTTTATTCAACAGCAATCAATCTACTTTAATAAAATAACTGGGAAATTAATAGGAAGTTACATAACTTGACATTCAGAGATCCTGAACTCATCTGCTTAGAGGACAATTCCTGAGATTTTCCAGCACAAATAAGACGCTTTTGTGAACAAAGGGGTAGCAAAAGGGTTAAGTTACACAACTTGGGGGCCTCTCCTACACCAACAGCTCTGGAAAGATGAAAATAACTGCTTCACTCAGGTTTCAACAGCCAGCTTGTTAACCACATCCCTACCTAATTCACTTTTTTTTTTAGGCACAAAGTTAAAAAGCAGAAGTTTCAAGAAGACCTGGTCAGATTCCATTACTACTGAGATCACACCACTCATAATGTAAAACCTTAAAAACACTGCCTTTTGCTCAGTCTTGACAGAAATTAACTGAGCAGCACAAATCTCAATCTCATCTCAGACCTGACATCAAAAATAACATTAAACTTGCCTTTCTGCATGTGTTTGCATTCCTTAGAATACAGTCCACTTTTAACAGCTCACAAATTACAGCCTCCTGACAGAACTGGTTCTCCAAAAGACCCACAGCCTAAGGGTAGTGCTTCACATCCAAGTATAAGGGCACACTAACTGCTAAAGATTACTGTCCCTGCTCTTTCTGCTCCCTTGGGCACATGCTTTTTTCCTTAAACCAGACCTAACAATCATGGCATCAGATAAAAAGCGCTTAAGCAATGGATTTTAGGTTTTTAGCTGTTTTAATAACAACTTAATTAGTTTTCCACTGGATCAGTTCACTAAAGTGACTTTTCCTGAGGAAAAAAACAGAAGCCTAAATCCGGAGTCTTACAGGGACTGGAAACCCTAACATTGTTGACACTCACCTAAACTTTGGTCTTAGAATTATGCAATTGCTTTATATATAGAACAAGTTTGTCATCTCACAGGAAAGCAGCAAGGATGAAAAATAACATACCTGTTTAACAGGTTCAAGTTAAAACAAACTGTAGCAGGTCCCACCCCCAGAGAAAGCTGGTTTTGGACATGTAGCTCCTCAGTCTTAATAAAAAAGATATTTACTACAGTGTATTGTGCACACATACAAACACGCACCAAAATAAATCTAACTCTTAGTTTGCCTATTGGGGAAAGGAGATTAAAGAATATGAAGATGACAACCACCACATACTGGGAACAAAAAAGTCAGATGAGGTTTAAAAAAAGGTTAAAGACAGCTAGACCGCAAAAAAAAAAACCAACAGCAGTTGGCACTATGTAAATAAGCAAGAATACAAGAGAAAAAAAAAGAGTGGCATATGGCAGAACAAGCCTCTGAAAACTAAATAAAGGTTGACTCTGCGTTGTGTCCCTAAAAATAGGGTTTTCAAGGAAGGCATTACACCATAACCTAAACTTTGTCACTACTGCTGCATTGCAAAAGTAGTTTTTCATGTAGGGTAGAAAAATCAAAATTCCTGCACACTTCACACAGTTACAATTAAAAAAATTGGTGTGATTAAACCAAAGTCCTATTAATGAAGAATTGGCAGAAATCTGAAAACTGTCATGGTAAGATGATGGGAGAGTGATGGGGGGCGGGGGAATAGTATTTCCTGTCTCTGACACAACAAAATCAAGTATATTGTAATACACTCCAGTTCACAGAAACAGATACACACAGTAATCTTGAACATTACCATTAAACTCCAAATAGAGATGGATATAGATGGAAGAATCACAAATCCTCTAAACTATCTCATTTTATCACATGTGAGAGGAAAAAAAAACAAAACAAAACTAATAATAGGAAAATTGCTATCAAAACCTGTTCCATAATTACCTTCATTGATATAGCCACAGACTGCTGAAAAATCCTGTATCTAAATACACCCATCCTCAACAGTCCTTTTAGGACCCTTGAAATCTGGCCAAACACAGTTTTTGAGCAATAAAGGAAGACAAAGTTTTTCTCCAGATTATACAAACTACTGCATACCAATAGAAAACTACATACACATTGCAGAAAATACACACACAAGAAAAGATTTTTATCTCCCAATAACATTTTGAGACAGTACTTGCTGTATGCCCTACATCATATTATGAATATTTATCATCCTTTGTTTTAGTAAAAGAGGTTCTTTGCCAAACTCAAACATATAGAAGCAGCCTTCAAAAAACACATAATGTGTAAAGTCATATGACTTTTAAGATTAGATTACAGGAAGGCATGTGTGCCCTTGCAAACGGTTCTATCACTATCTCAAAGTACTCAACATATGCAAAGACTCTTCCAAGAATAAACCATCAACAACCACAAATATCATACATGAAGAAAGCATATAATTTACAGCCTTTGTTCAGGAAAACACAAAGCATCATTTTAACATATCTGTTTGCAATGCCGAGAGCAAATCCCAGTATGAGATACTTTTGCCTTAGGTCAGGTAAAAAAACAAAAAATATTCAAATACACTATAAAAATAATTCCAAACTACAACCTTTTCCTGGTTAAAAATAAAGTCTCTAGGGCACACGTTTCCAGTAATTCTAGATCTATCATGTCAGTTGAAGGCACAAAAGCGAGGGAAAACTATTACAGCTGCCATTTTAGTTCTCTCTTCTACTTTCTGAACTTTTTACATACATAAACAAGGAGCAGTGGGATTGTTGAGAACTTGTCAACTTCCCTTTTTTAGGCATAGAGAACGACTTGAGCTTAAAGCAAGCATTCCTCTGCAGTTTACCAGCCAGTTCATGTGAAACTTTACATGCAATAATCCCACAGATGCCCAAATACAGCTGCTGAAGATGAGCCAAAGTAAAATTCAAGACTTAGAATGTATGTAACTTTCATTTCCAGTCAAGAGACAGAACAACTGAGAAGGGAAAAAACCAACAGAAGCAGCAACTAAGGTACCCCAGAGCAAGATTAAGTCTTCACATTTGCTTTGTATTTTTTCTTTTAAGGAGACAGTAATTTATAAAAACAGAACAAATCCAGCATACTTCAAATTGGGGGGGGGAAGTAAAAGCCTAGTACATTGTATTAAGATACACTACGTATACTTTTTCCTAACACAAACATACTGTAGAAACAACCCTCCAGTAAAACCTTCATATTCAGCCAGAAGTGCCTACATACACTAGAACCTGTCTTCTCAGCTTTCTAACTCTCACCAGCATGAAAATGAAATCCCTTTTCAACTGCTGCAGATCAGATCAACACTCTGTGTTCTACCAGACTTCCAGTAGGATTCCTCTTGCCACCTCTGATTTTTGAATGTTTTTTCTCAGTCCAGGAGGAAAGAGTAATTCCCCTTTGCAGACAAACAAGCACCCAAAAATTCACTTCAAGTGTTAGAAATTAACACTTCACCTTGTCAAACATCTGTCATCATTTAGTACAGTACAGTTTTTAATATCTACAATATTAGTGCTACATGTTTTTTAAAAGTACTGTTGAAAAAAAGAGTCAATCCTAAATTGCATGAACCATGAAGGAAAGCTCCTAAAGTTTGGAAGAACTGACAACCTCCAGCAGTGTTAGCTACCCCACAGTGGACTAGCACAAACATGACGCACAGAGTATTAAATCCAAAGGCAAGTTTCCACGGTCATCTGTACAAGTTCTTCTCACCATGCAACTCACTTAACCTTATGCAGTCACATCCACAACAGACTTCAGACAGGCACACTGCCAAAGTGCATCAGTGAATAACCACTTCCAAGACAGACAACTTGCTAGCAGCACATTTTTAAGGTACCTGAAATACAGTTCAGTCAATTCATTTCTGGTGTTAGACAGTGATCATAAATGGCTGATACAGCTAACCGTAAACCTTTGAAATCTACAAGCCATTCAGTAATTGTTTTGAGAATAATTACGAGCTCAACATTTAAGAACATCACTTAACTAAGCCAATGTTCATGTGCTCCATTTACACTCTCTCAGATCAAAGTTCTTCCCCAGCAGAATTACTGAGAGACTTGCAGCACCAGAAGAGACAGCATTAGTGCTCATGGAAATAAGTAAGTAGGCCATGGAAGAGGGAAAAAACAAACAAAAAAACCCCACATCCACCATCATCCCTCCTCTCTCACCCCCAGAAAAAAATTACACTACCACTTTCATGCTACAAAGAAGCTTCGCTGCAGCATTTATTGAAGTAGGTGCAAATTAAGAAAAAAAAACTAAGAAAAAAAAAAACAACCAATTAAAAAAACAACTAACCCCAACTCGGGGCAGGGTAGAGAGGGGATGTATTCATATCTACTTTTTTCCCATATACATCTGTCCTTGGCCAAGAGTGTAGTAGTTCTTATTTTAATAATATTCTAATACAACTGCCTACACCATCACAGTGAACCTACGTACTGTTTTATGACTGTAACTATAACCCAACCTCTCTGCCTTGAAGAGAAAGCAAGTAATTTCCCCTCTCCTTCCCACAAGAACCCATGGATACATCTCCGCTTTTGTAGAGATACCAGATCTGGCAGGCAGGATTTAGCTCTTAGGCTGGAATGTGGCACCAACAAGCCGTTCCCCCCAAAGCAGGAGCACACACTGCTTACAGACCCAACTGGTAAATCTCTATAAGCATGCTACTGTAGATTTACCAACTAAGATCAACATCACATTTGTTCTTCATATACTGCTCTTTCTTCCTTCATCATCAGTATATAGGAGAGCAGTTAAGCTGGATCAAACCACCCATCCAACACAACAGTACAGGCCTACAGCAACAAGTGTAAACAGAATGAGTGTAAACCTAGGAAGCATAGCCTAAGCAGGATTTCTGTTTCATTATCAGCCCTCCTTTGTTGGATCTGCATTCAGAAGACAGCCATCAAGGAAGGCTCCAGTGATCAAATCAAACAAAAAAATTAAATAACAGAATACTTCCAATATTGCTCTGCTTCAAAAATAAAGGTTTAGCTCAAGAACCAACGAAAAAGAAACCCTTCATTTTGACCATACATCTCAAAGACAACCAAGGAGGAACTACAAAACCTCAGTTTGCAACTGTATCCAGGTTATGTGGATGTATATATAAAAAATATTTTAAAACTGACAATTTTCATAGATAGATAGATAGACTAACTCATTTGTTTTGTTACATAGCTATTGAAATATATTGTTCAGAATAATTAAGAACCAGCAAGGCAATTCATGATTCATTTTCACAGCCACATTTCCAAAGCAGTCTGTTTCAGAAGCCTCCATTTCTGTTCTAAGCACACATAATACTCCATGTAGTTCGGAAATAAAATACATTTCAAATATATAGAATGCACAAACAGACTCCTCTTTATCCACGCAACCTCCCAGAACTGCAAGTTAATAACCACTAATAGTTCGGGAAGGGGAGAAGAAGGGAGGGGGGGAACAGACAAGACCAGTGTTCTAATCCTACAAAATTAGGAGATAAGTCTACCAGTGACAGCAACCCTGAAAGTGATAACAAAAGAAACCAGAAAAATATATTTGATAAGACCATCTTTGATTACTGTATGAAGAGTTCAATGACAATCATTCTACCTCAGACAATCATCAGGTCTACCCTACAGCTCTCCCACTGCTACTCATACACAGCACCGAGCAGCCTTAGTTAAGAGCGAATAAATTAGAAAGGGCTTTTTGACATGGTTTACCTGCAGGAACGACTAATAGCAGCA
Source organism: Lepidothrix coronata (assembly GCF_001604755.1). NCBI lineage: Eukaryota > Metazoa > Chordata > Aves > Passeriformes > Pipridae > Lepidothrix > Lepidothrix coronata. The sequence continues at coordinate 1,146,057 of NW_016690244.1, forward strand.
CTTGGTTAGTTCTAAATATATTGTTTTACTTCTTTCAAACTGAGTCTGCTTTTAAACCAGAAGTAAGATGAGCCCACGGTGGGAAGGAGGGCAGGCATCTCTGGTTGTTGCCTCCTTTAAGGACAGCCAGGATATGAAAAATTAAAGTTCTTTCTAAATAACAGTAAGTGAAGGTATTGCCCAGTCCATTAAATAGTCCTATAGATGCATTTGAAGTAAGTTCTTTGGGCACAGCCTCTACACAGCAATACTGTATCTACAGAAGTTGCCAGAGTGATGAAACACTACCAGTTCTAAATCAAGCACATCAACCTAACAGCCAAGGGAAAATGCACCAAATATAAATGAGCCCTGCCTCATTTTGTCACAGCACAATTTTTAGCTGGCCTTGCCCTCTAAATATATACGGATGAGAGCACAATTAATAATAATTCACAAACGGAACACTTGCCAGGTTTAAAATAGGAAGCATACCGTATTGATGGGTTCCCCCTTAGTTGTATTTTCTATGGTCTCATTTGCACAGGAGCAGCTGCTTTCCAGATTTTTTTTCGCTACTATCTTAGCACAGTGTATTGCTCAAGCACTACAGTAAAGACTCTAGTACAGCTCTATGGCTTTAGTGTCACCACACACGCACACACCCCCTTTTCTTGTGAATTTTATCTGTGGTTGTACAATTACTACTGTATACAATAATCCTCACATGTAAATGAAGATCCATCCTAATCAAGGCAACTCAGAGCCTCGCCTGAAGGTTTAACATTTAGATTTCAGCAAGACCACAGCCATAACGAAAGAGGTTAGAAATACTTAGACAAGTTTTTCTAGCCTACTAATCCTCTAATTAGCTGCTCAGCTTACCCTACTAAATACATCTGACCAATCTGCTTCTAGGAGACTTACAAGAAACACAGCAGCTATACAAACCTTGTTTGGACAAGTATGTCCAATAGACATAAACAGACTTCAGTCAGACTCTCCACAAGTTGCATTTTACTTTTACTTTCCAAAACTCTATGTGGATGGCAGTAAAGATATGTATATGTGCTACTTTAAAAACACCACAAAACCCAAACCCTTTCAGGAAAAATGACTCTAAACATGTTAATGTTTTGCTTCTCATACCACTGAAATCTAATGTTTATAAGTAGTTTTATCTCAATACTTCTAGCAGGTGTTACTCCAGCCAGGGTGACACTGAGCACCACAACCTGCAAGAGAAGCCATGTCCCATCCCAGACAAATCAAACACATCTCTGAACAGTAAACAAAGTGTCTGTGTTAATCACACCAGAACATGAAACTGGGAGAAAAAGTCAGAAAGAAAAGGAAGCATAACACCAAGAGACTGGTCACAATTGTGAATGGCTGTCAACTATGACACACCACAGCAATTCATAAAATAACCTGGGTTAGAACAAACACAAGAAAAAAGGATGGCATATTTCCTAGCAAAGTATGACTAAAACACAAGTAAATACTTGATTAAAATTAGAAGCCCATTTGAAGTCAATGTGAGTGTTCTGCAAGCCAGAAAATTTACCATTAATTTACCAATTAATTTAAAATTATTTATTTGCATAATCTTAGCAAATAATGTCACCAATCCAACACAAGATATCAAACTGCATATCTAATATTATAGTAGCTATTTTACAAAGTTGCTTTTTATCACTGCCTCACAGGACTAAATTTCATTCAAAAAAAATCCACATCTCCATTCACTTAAATTTCTGAAATTACAGTTAAAAAAAGCAGAAGTACCAGAATCCTTATAACAAGCCACCTCGTATCATTACCTAGTCTTCTAGGCATATGCATGCTTGATAGAGTGCTGTGTCCAGAGCCAAAAGTAGCATCACAATGAAAATCAAAAATCGATCACTGTTCTACAGAGACCCTTACAAACAAAAGGCCACTGCAATCTGATGCATTTTAACATGTCTAAATCAAACTCTTACATCTTATGCTCACACAAGGAAATAGAAAATTTACTTGTCGTTTTATAAAATTTATATAAAATAATTCAGGAATCTGTAAAGCTTTACAGCTTAGGAAAATTCCATTCCCTAAGTTTTAGTTTCCAGGAAACTCTTAAAGTAGTAAACCCTGTTACAACACTGCATTGCAGTTACATGGCAGTGGTAACAACAACCCATACAAGTGCTAAGCAATAGCTTGTAATACTAATATTAGAATTCACTGCTTCATTATACAAATCCCCACAAATGGAGTTTTTTATCTGTGCCACTAAGGTCTGAAGAAAATGCTATCTCCATGATCATTTTACCTCAGTTACATAGCTCATTAAGTTCCCTTTTTTTTTTTTGGTCAAAAAAGAACAATCAATAGATTATTTCAAGATTCACTACCAGAAACATCCCTGCTATACTTGCATAGAATCACTCAAAGCCACAGCTGATAACCTCCAAATTAAAAAAGGCTGACTCAAAATAATGCAAAAGAAAAATAAAAAATAACCCAACACAAAACACTCAAACACTCTCAAAATCTGGTAGTATGCTCTCACAATTGTAAAAGTATATTTTCTTTCTGAATTAAGCTGGTTACTATGATTAAGCAATTTCAACAACAGAGCAAATATCTTCCCTAATACAGAAAGCTGTACTCAAAGTATTATTTCTATCACCAGATCTTTCAAAAATTTCTTCCACAACTGGTGAGTCTAAGGTAGCACACCATTCTGAGACACAGCTGTTACATATCACTTGCACCAAAGCACGTTTGAGCCATTATTAAGTAATACAGCTGCTATTTACATACAGGTTGCATTTTCTTCCCTTGACGAGCTTCTTCCATGCTGATGTGCAGAAGCGGAGAATGCCCTTGTACGAGACCCTGTAATGAACCTCCCAAGAGATCAGAGCCTGCGCATACATGACTGCTTTAGCTCGCTCTGCTTGACACAGATGTACTCCGGGAAATTGCTCTCCAGCCAATCGCTCCCGCTCCAGTCTCTCATCTCCCAGGCCACTGATTACAGCTACTGCAGGGTCGCACAGCAGCAGAATGGGCAAGACGGCGTGCCTTCAATTCCAGCTCAGAGAATACCAAAAAAGGAACTGAAACAGAGTTCCAGACTTAACATTTTCTGTATCAGCAGCTGCTAAGAACAGCTCCAAGATAATATTTTTGCTCTGATCCAAGACTTCATTAGCACTACAAAATGAAAACACATTTGTACCTCAGGTCCCAGAACAGAACAACCCAGAAGTCGAACATCTGCTAAGTGTGTTTATTGCTGCAATTATCAACCTTTCACTGAATATCCATTATAAAGCAGGTGGTTTTTTTTACACAAGCCATATATTCTTGTTTGACAAAATAAACCAGGGCTTCCTAAAAAGAGAACTCCTCATTTATTTTTTTTCCTGTTGAAGAGGTAAAAAAGCTTTGCTGTTAGCTGCAATTAACCTCATGTCTGCTGCCTGAGTAAGATGGCTCTCTGTTCCAGGTACGATGTGAGTAGCAGTACTTTTTCCTCACTTAAGCCAACCTTAGAAAAACGCAACCTTTGCTCCAGCAGATCAAATTCAGAGCTTCAGTTCGCTCTTTCCCTCTTCATCAGTCACATACCTTAATCTCCTTGTCCCATCATAAAATGATGGGAAAACCAGCTCTTTAAGGTTTTACCCATAACTTAACCTTTATGACATGCCACTGGCCTTCCTTGTTTTTTCTTCTTTCATTCCTACTTCTTGTATGAGGAGAACTCTAGTAATGAAGCTGGACTGGTGCCATGCCAACAAACAAACAACTTGGACAAAATAAAACAAGTAACATACTGTTCATAAACTTGGTGCAAATACCACCAGCCACATTGTGCAACTGTGAAGACTGTATTTATCACCTAGCTGCAGAGAAATAGAAGGCCACATTCAGTTCCTCTCACTGTCTTTCTCAGTCCAGAAAATTCTGGACTAGAGTAATACTTCAATAATTCATAGACTACAAAAAGTATTCTCAGATAGTGCTGACAAGAGTTTAAAAGTAGTTCGTTTCCACTCTGGAAATATATGTTCACTCTAAAATATGTATGCATCTTTTCACTTCCAAGCTCTTGAAGGTCTCTCTGCTGCCATACGTAAATGACCATAAACTAAATGATTCATACAGGAAGCACAAAGTCAAACAAAAATATCAGATACCCTAACTCTTAGTGCTCTCTTCTCAACTGTGCATCCTAAAACAAACCTGTTCTTTTCCTGATGCAGAGCACAGATACATACAGTTCTTCACCTGCACAGATGAATAGTGAAACAGCTCTGCTGAATTGTGTCCTGGTGTTCTGACTCTCCCATATTTTAATGCACTGTTTCTTAGCATAAATCCATACTAGAAGTAATTCAGTTGCTACAAGTTCAAAAAGATGGTTTGTTTAGGTTGAGGGTGGGTGTATGATGGGGAAAGAGGCTGCCTATTCCTTTGGGACAGAATAAGTGGGGTGGGAATCACAGGTTTGATTTTTTTTTTTTATTATTCTTTTTATAAGTTTGGGAAAGAATACTTGCTTTTTTTGGAAACTTACAAAAAAATCCCACCTCTCTGAAGCAGTTTACTGAAATCTCTTTACAGGTTGTAGTCAACCAATTCCTAGTTAACAGTCACTCAATTTTGGAACAAACAAGAAAAAAACACTCAGAAGCTGTATTCGTTTTCTAAAAAGCAGAAAGCAAAGAACATGTTCACGAAGAGCCAAGCTGAAAAATCCAACACTCCAAAATATAAACGTGTTTTTTTTCAAACAGATGGAAGGTTTTGTCTTTTAAGTCCTATACCAAAACACTTTGTGGATAAACATCTGCTCTTCCCTAAGAATAAATATCAGGAAAAAGCTTTGCATTAAATGGAGAACAACACAGCAACTTCAAACTGCAACTGTCTTAACATGTTTAACTACAGAAGTATTCTAAAACAAACTGTAGGCAAATATATTCAAAATTATCACATCCTTGAACATGTTCAGTGACAACACTCTGAGAACTCAGCAGAACTATTTGTGCTGCAGCAATATTTTAACCATATGCTTTATGCTGCAAAAGAATCTCTGTGAAGTCTATGAGGACTTTTTTTTTTTTTAAATAAAAAGAAACATAAGTAGCTATCAGGAAACATACACTTTCTTTATCAATATATCCTTCTTAATTTTCACTTTTATACCCCTTCAAGCTACACTTATTTGATCTTATCTCAGTCTATAAAATCACATTTTTGAAAGACAGATCCAAAAGAGTATCTCTTATCAAAAAAAAATATTCTTTTGAGTTCCTAGATCTTTTCATCTTTTCACAAGCGATATAGAACTATGATCCCAGTCCATCATGAAGTGGCAGTGAACCGCCTTACTGCAGGGTCTGCAGAGTATCTAGCAGGCAGAGCTGATATGCCATTCTGAAATGGCAGGACATTTAAAGCAGCTGCAGTAAGCAGGACTGAGCTCTCAGCAGAATTTACCACATGAGCTCCAGCCCAGTTGCTATCGGACAGAGCCAGATATGAGCGCAAGGAGACTGAATGCTTCTTTGCTTGCAAAGAGGCCATACTGACACACCCATACATGTGGCCCTGTAAAATGGCAGACCTAGTATGAGGTTTCTATTGATATTTTAAAATTCTGTTTTGGGGGGTGAGGATTGGGGTGTTACGAATTGCACCCATAATCCAAACTCAATAATCCAATTGCACCCATACTCCAAACTCAATCCTTCCTTGTATGAACAAATTAGAGTACGGAGTTGGACTTGATGACCTCAATGGGTCCCCTCCAACTCAAGATATTCTATGATACTATGACCATCTTTTCCAATACTGCAGCCCCAAAAAAACAACAAAGGTTTACTGCTGCCTTTCTTCATGCATCTGAAAGGGCAGAATTTAACAAACTCAAAGCACCTCTCTTTAGAAAAGAATATAAAAACCAAGAAATACTTATGAGACAGCAAGACAATACTTCTAAATGAGGCTTTATTTTGGAGGGGGCAAGTCTGGCCCAGGTCATGGGGGAGTCAGGAGAGAGGCAAGGTGCCAGGGAATTAAGATGATGCAGGGGCAAGTTGTATGACGCACTCTAATGTTAGTATGTGAAATACCACTATGGATGTGTCCTAGTTAGAACAGCTGGGACCAGTTCATCATTGTATGGGTGTAACCCAAAACTGTGCATTCTATAGCCTTCCATGCCATTTCCCAGAAACCGTTATCAATGAACCACTTACACCATCTGCCCATAGAGCCTGACTCCTCAGGCAATAACTGGGTGTTAAGAGGCCTGCGAGATAGGAGGGTGTTCTTGTCCTCACGCCCATTGAGGAACCCCCCAACCCTGAGGGAAGTACTGAGCATTCCTGCCTGAACTGGAGAATATATCTCGGAGTCTTGGAACTTTTGGAACCACTCGTGGGATCCAGAGGAAGACTGCAGATCACCGCTCTCAACCACACTGCAATCACCACCCTTGACCAGACTGCAACAGCACTCTCACCAACAGGTTTTCCCCTCTCCTTTTACTTTGGACTCAAGGGGCCCAAAGAACACCACTCTGTTCATGCCCCAGGGTGCTGGGTTATGCATTTGGGTTTTGTGGGTTAAAACCAATTGTTTGTCTGTATAATCGTACTTATTGTATTATTTTAATAAATTGTTATTCTGACTTATGATCTCTCTTTTGAGTTGGGTTCATTTCCCCTGCTGGTTTACCTTTAAACCAGCACAGGATGGTTTTGTTCTGCTTCTTATTAAATGGGAACCTACTAACTCATATTAAGAAGAACAGCTTCCTAGGAGTATCTTATTACAAAGAAATTAAATCTAAGGTATACCTCCAAGGAGATGTTATTACTTCAGCAAGGGAACACAGAGACTTTTGCAGACAGTGGCTCATCATTTAATGAATTAAAACTAGCCATAAAATCCAAAAGTCTGACTGCCTTCAAGTATTTTTCAGAAAAAAATTTCCACATAATAGCTAGTTGCCAAGGCATACATCTTCATAGCACACTTCAAGCTTGCCTCAGTTTGTATCAGCACATACACGTGGAACTGGGTGTTTCCAAAAAAAAAAAAAAAAAGGAAAGAGTACAAAAAAAAAAGATGTATTCTATGCAGATATTCTCTGGTGTGTTGTCGCAGTAGTGGACTCTTGAGTTTCGCAGCACATTGCAGGAGAGCTGACAGGAGCCACCAGGATGCTGAGAACAAGCATGAATGAGGCAAGATCACTAGCTTAAGCCCTCCTGGAATTATACAATTACACATCGTTTGGACAGCTGAGAACTTACTCTCTAGAGAGGATATCACTGAAATTTATAATCTGAATCCTCATTACCAGTGAGATTACTATGCTTTCTACTGTACTATGTACTACTTCATTAATCACCCCACAGCCCTGATCTGCATACACTGATGAAGCAGAACCATGAGAGATGTGTGTAAAGCTTTTGAGTACTTATTCCTGGACTCAAAAACATCCCTCAGCAGAGAGGGATGAAAGTGACCATCTTCAAACAGAACCCTCCCAGAATTTCACTCCAAAATGTATGAGCATGAGGTCAGCACACATATATGGTAGTGAGCTAGGCTAGGGGGGATGGGTGATTTGGGAGTTTGGGAGTTTGAGGGGGTTGGGTTTTTACTCTTTGGTTTTCTTTTTTTTTTTTTGGGCGAGGGGGGGCATGTGGTATGGACACACACACAGAAGGATGAGGATAATTTCCTAAATTCAAACCTGCTCACTTTACAACATATTCCTCATCACTTGCCACATGTTTAAATGCTTTACAATCACTTGTATAAGTATGTTGAATCATAGAATGGTTTGGGTTGGAGGGGGGCCTTGAAGCTCATCTAATTCCAACCCCCTGGTGTGGACACGAACACCTTCAACTACACCAGGTTGCTCAGAGCTCCATCCAACCTGGCCTTGAACATCTCCAGGGCTGGGGTAATCTGTTCCCTGGGCAACTTGTTCCAGTGCCTCATCACCCTCACAGTAAAGAATTATTCCAAGTATCTAATCTAAACCTACTCTCTTTCAGCTTTAAGCCATTCCCCTCATCCTGTCACTACATGCCCTTGTAAATAGCCTCTCTCCATCTTTCTTGTAGGCTCCTTTCAGGCAATGGAAGGCCGCAATTAGGTCACCTTGAAGCCTTCTCTTTTCCAGGCTGAACAATCCAGTTCTCTCAGCCTTTCCTCATAGGAGAGTTGCTCCATCCCTCTGATCAATTTTGTGGCCCACCTCCAGACTCGCTCCAACAGGTTAATGTCCAAATACTAAACATTCATCCTCTAGATTAATTTTCTAGAACAGATGGCATAGAAGCAAACAGCTGATGAGTCCAGATATGAAATAGCATAATAAGGGGTAGATAATTTTATCTTGTTTGTATTGACATTATTTGAAGTACAGGCACAAGAAAGCTTTTTCCTGACAGCAAACTGAAGAGGAAAATAGAAAAGGAAAAGAGAAAAAAAATTTTTAAAAAGTAAAACCATCCAATTATTCACTTAGGGCAGATTCTTCAAATACAACCAAACCAAGCTACACCCACAAAGAACAGTTCCCTGACAAGACCACCAACTACCAGCAGCTAATAAATAAAAAAATTCTTTCAATGAATGCTGCAATTTTTGAATATTTACATACATGTCTTTCTCTCCATAGGAAAGTGAAAGACCATGAATCTCACCAATTCACATGAATTCAAGCCTTAACTCTTCACCTTCAGCTTTCCCTGTGTCTCAAGTTCTCCATTCATATAACTGCATCCCAGTCAAATCAAGTATCTCTAAATAACTTACTGACATGTTTACTCTTAGAGTGAACAAAAATGACTACCTACAGATCAAAACTCAGCAAGCTATAATGGGAGCGTAAGGCAGTGTTTCCAACATTAGTAGCAGGAAACTGATACAGTAGGAGGAATCAGCAATCTGCTGGCCCACGACATTTCTTTTTAAAAAGAAGGCAGGAAGAATGGAAGTAAAGCTCCAGGTCTGCTAATGACCACTGCAATCTGAAGTAGGGCAGAAATTCATCATAAATTTTTAACTTGCTAAGTGCTGTAACATACAGAATATTCAGGTGCTGTTATCTGCAGATTATTTTAATAAAATGTAAAAAAAAAATTCCACAAATTACATCTCCCAAGTTATGCTGAGTAACTTCAAGGTATCTGAACTCTACTTTTATCAGGCATACCAGTTAGCCTATTACCACTGTGACATGTTGAATGTCAGCTAGTCACCAGTGTATCAGCAAGCCTTGAACTTTGACAAATATCATCCTGTCTACTTCAGAAAAGTAGCATGACACACTATTACTTGAAAAGAAACCAAAAGTTCTGTGCTACTTTCAATTTGCAGAGAGTAGACACTTGTAACCAAACAGAAAAGGCTCAATTACATAAAAAACAAGGCTGGGCTGGTTGCAGCCATTGATGCTGCACACACAAAGTCCTGAGCAAGGGGAAGGTACCCAAGCAACCTGTAATTGTGAAAGCAAAGTTCTTCAGTAGAAGAACAGATGGGAAGATCCAAGAAATTGCTAGTGCCTTGGCTTTTGTGGCATAAAAGTTTTTGTTTTATTCAAATTTTTTTAAATAAAGACAAGGTGTAAAATGAGGTGAAATAATAATAATAATAATAATAATAATAATAATAATAATAATAATAATAATAATAATATCACTAGCATTGGTGGTTCAGTGGTAGAATTCTCGCCTGCCATGCGGGAGGCCCGGGTTCGATTCCCGGCCAATGCAAGTTGGTCCTTTTAGGGATGTGATTCTGTCCCTCTACTCTGCTCTTGTGAGACCCCACCTGCAATGCTGCATCTGGCTCTGGGTCCCCAGCACAGGAACGACATTGACCTGTTGAAGAGAGTCCAAAGGAGGGCCACCAAGATGATGAGAGGGATGGAGCAACTCTCCTATGAGGAAAGGCTCAGAAAACTGATTGTTCAGCCTGGAAAAGAGAAGGCTTCAGGACGACCTAATTGCAGCCTTCCAGTACCTGAAGGGAGCCTACAAGAAAGATGGAGAGAGACTATTTATAAGAGCATCTAGTGACTAGAAGAGGGGAATGGCTTCAAACTGAGAGTAGGTTTAGATTAGATATCTGGAATAATTCTTTACTGTGAGGGTGGTGAGGCACTGGAACAAGCTGCCCAGGGAAGCTGTGGGTGCCCCATTCCTGAGGTGTTCAAGACCAGGTTGGATGGAGCTCTGAGCAACCTGGTCTAGTTGAACGTGTTCCTGTCCACGCCATGCCAGGGGGGTCTTGAACTAGATGATGGTGCCTTCCAACCCAAACCATTTTATGATTCTGTAATTCTGATTATAAGTAAACATGTATCTTAATATTCATTTCAGAAAGGTAACACTGTCAAGTTCTGTTTCAGTTTGTTGGGTGTTTTTTGATGTTTTTGTTTGGGTTTTTTTCCAGCTTCGCAAGTTTAATCAGCTTATGGGATAGGAGACAGGACAAAGTGAGAATGACACCTCCCCTGCGGAGATCAGGATCTAGTTAGTCCAGCTCACCCTTACCATGAAGCCGTATCTTAAGATGTGTACTTTCTTGCCAAAATTTCTTCCACTTTGCTCTTGCAATTCTCAAGTACAACAGAGTACCTTATATATCTGAAAAGTCTAAAATAACCTTTATAAGAGAAGACAGGTCTTGAAACTTCTAGGAGCCAATCTAAAGGGATTGGCTTTAGAAGGGCCACTAAAGGGACATTTAAAAGGGGATCCACTTTGTTCCTTATTTGCCCTGCCTAACATCATGTAAAGCTATGCAGCTGAGCTCCTTTAGTTTCTGTTCAAAGAAAGCAAGTAGCTGATTTTCTGATGTACTAAGAAGTGTAATGTTTTCACTATGTCTGACTAGGAGGTTCTGGGAGAAGTCAGTTTAAAAGTAAGGTGTTGATTCTGACACAACTGATTCATGTATGCCATCGCATATGACACTAATTTTACAAGAAAGTTCAGTTCACAAAATGCAAAGGGAAACCGAGACAGAGATCTAAAAATTAGCCAAAAAAAGAAAACCTAACTCTAGCTACTTCATGCTTTGTCTCAAGGACAAACTACTGATATTGTTTGTAATATTTTATTATTTTTTCATTTTGTGAATAACTATGTAGAGGACAATCTACAATACAGTATTTTTAAGAAAGGCCCACATACTTTTCTTGTAAAGAGAAAAAAAAAATGCTGTAGGACTCTTATTGTAAATTTACAACTTGAGAAAAGTTGACCACATCCAACACATGGAAGGCAAATTAGTTGCTCTTGATTTGTTTAACACTTAGAATTCTCTGCTTTAGAGAATTTTAACATCATTTCCATGGGAGTTCTAACCAGTCAAAAACTACTAAAAAGGGTGCTCTGTGAAAATGCATTTTTAATTACTTTAAAATAAGCATTAGAAGTTACCTAGCTTCCTAATAAAGCCATAGACTACACTTCCATGCACCTTAATCTGTACACTGCCATCTAGTAGCACAAATACAAGTTAAAGATTGATTTTAAGTGAAATTGGAGCATGCACAACAAAGAACTTAGTCTTTTGGCTTTCACAATGACTTCTGGAAGAGAGACAATTATGCAGCCTTGCATAAAGTCTACCCATAAAAATTCTACTGCCATGATTTTCTTGTAAGGCAAATTTGAACTTGCAGAGTAAACTTACACCAGCCATGCTCCATGAGATGCAACTACAGCAATTCTGACTAGCCCTAGGAACTCCTAGGCTGGCATCCATAAATAAAAGTCATGGCCCTAGACACAAAGTCCCCGCCTGCATTCTCTGCCTGAACTTGAAAAGAGATTCAACACCTTTAAGATGTCCTTACAAACAACACTGATACTTTTAACAGATAGAAAAATAAAATACCAAGTCAAATACACAGTAAACCAAACATTAAGACAAATACATAAAATACATCATCCAGATTGGACACCTAAGCAAAAGACCTTCCAGCAATATGAATCAAATATGCTACATCCAATAGCTACAAGAACTTTACCTTAACATTTGTAATTCAGGGTTTTACAGCTAGCAGGGAAATTTTAAATGCTGAAAAAAATGCAAGAGTTGATCTAGACAATGGCAACCGTACCTGGCAACCAAATGAATTTTCTTCAATGTTAGATAAGGGAAAAAAAAGAAAAAAAAATGGCATTATCTTTCTAACTATTTAGAAACTAAGTCTTGAGAATAAGTATTTCTTTCTGATATTATCAAATCTATAGAGAAGCCATCTACACAGAATACAATAATTGCTTTTACTGTGACATAAAATAAGAACAACACAGCTTACAGCCCTGGGGACGTGTTATCATATCAAGTAAATTTCTGCAATCAGATATCTTAATTACGTATGCATTAATACAACTTTAAATGTTCAACTGCGTTTTTCTGGGGGTGAAGAACATCTTTACTTGAAGGTTTTTAGCAATTAAACCAAGCTTTCACCATTCCATGATTCCAAAAGACTGTGTTCTACCTCAAATTGATACAGAAGAGAGCTTGAAAAAATAAACACAAGATATATGAGGAAACAACAACTAAGAGCAACAATATTGAAACTTTCTCACCTACCACCAAAAACAACAGGTTAAGAAATATTTAAATAGGAAAAATTTGAATATACTTGTCCTCTAGGCAACTACCCATGTTTCTAATGATAAAGTTTCTCATTTGTCTAGATCATATGCATATTATAAGCATATCCATCCCTTTTTTCAGTGTTACTTCACCTAAGTCTGGACACATAGAAAGAAATTAACCTATCCACCAAATTATTTGCTTTTATTCTTACATTAATTCACAGGACTGACTCTACAGAAGAAAATCAACTGCCTGTAAACTAGGTTGGAAAAGTGTCACCAACAGCATGTTGTAAAGATCTCCCATGTACAAAACAAACAATCAAACTGGCTTCTACTGCACTCTAACCTTAATCAAATGAGACTGTCTCTGAATTACAATAAGGCATTCAACTTTGGCAGAAAGTGGTACCTTTTTATTAACATTTGAATACACTTTGATATTTGGGGCAGCACGACATCATAGCTTTTGCTTATCTTAGCACCAACTTCAGAGCTTCTGTCTGATATTTAATTCATTTAAATAGAAGCAATAATTCATATCTGATATAGCCACCTCTTACAGACTTCCTCAAAAACTGAGGTTTCCAAAAGCATCTGTGTTTTCAATTTGAACCAACGTTGATTATCAAAATCAACATTAACAGAAGCATTATTTTAAAAAAAAAGCATATAAAGCAAAATCATTCAAGCAAAATGGGACAAATAAATGATTATTTTAAAATATTTATAACCAGGTCAACTGTCTACTAAAAGCTATTTATGTTGTCTGAGGTCCCTGTACATTGACAGGAACTCATAGAAAGGGTAAGATGCCCTTTTCTCAGTGGGACAGAACAACTGTGCCAAAAGGAAGCTCCCCCATTAAAGGAAAACTGAACGATAGCTCAGCTTAAAATTACAACATCCATACTAGGACACTAGGGGGAACCTGAAAGCAGTACACATCAAAAATCTCTTGCATGCCATTAACCCCCAATTTTCACTCATGGACAAGTGATTTAGATATGCAAGAGAAGAGAACTTTTTTCAGACAACTGAGGTCAAAGCACTTAAAACATCTGAAATGCTGTCATACAGACTACAAAAATGGGAAAAAAGCATGGTGTTCTGATAACCTCAGAAAGGAAGCTATTGTACAGTAGTACAGACAACATCCATCACTCTCAATTGTTACAGTTCTTCTAGTCTTTTCTATTGAAGAAAATTATCCAGCTGCATGCTCAAATAGCAAGAGAAGTATGTTAAACAAAAAGCAGTTTAAAAGGCTGCAATGTTTATTTACACTTTATGTTTAGGAAATGAAACAAAGCAAATAGTCTGAAGAAAAGTTTATTCTATGTATTTGAAGCTTGTTTCTACTTTTGACTCATTCCATAATGCAACTGGATGTTTGGTATATATGGCATATATAATGTTATTAGCAACTTACACATATTCATAAACACGTGTTCTCTCCTAAGCAGTATCATCCTGAACACACTACACAACAGAGGAACTACACCACAGTTCAGACTTTTGGAACCACTTTGTCAGCAGGCTTCACTTCTCTTCTAGGTCTTAATTTGAATATGCAAGACAGCCCCACACTTCTAAAAGCTCTAGAGAAACTAAGAAGCATTAGGAGACAAAGATAAGCATGTAGTTTTAGGAGATGTGATTAATTAGGAACATTCACTGCCTAACACTTTATAAGAAGGAGGATGGAAGAAGAGGTTGATGTAAGAGACAGTTCACTAAGGGCTTCCTGAAATTCACCCATTTTCTTTTTCTTTAAATAGCAATTCTGTTACTTTAATAGCTCTATGTACTTATTGACACTTCAAAGCCATATTACATTCTGTAACTAAGCCTTCCAGAAAACCTCCATATTCTTTCAAATAGCCATTTGTGTATTTTCCAGGTGTTGCCAACTAACTTGATTAAAGTCTTTTTTACTAATGTTATCAAAAGAACTGCCAATGCATGTTAATAAATGCGCAAACATTAGTTTGTTAGACTTGAAGACTCAAAGGTATTTTCCAACCTAAATGATTCTATGATTTCTATGATTTTAATGGAGACATATCAGTGTTTACACTTCTGAAGTGGAACAGTCTCAACACTTTCTATTAATCAAGCATCAACTCAAATACAATTTTTCAAGCACTATCCTTTTCACCCAGATTTTATGAACAAATAGCAATATAGTCACAACACACAAAAAAAAAAATCCCTCTGCTTAAGTTGCTTTAATTGGAAATTTATAGAACTGCAGAGGAAAATTCTAACTATTGTAAATTAGGAAGCCACTGAAGGAGCCATTTGCAACAGGATAATACTAAGAAGCCATGAACGCAACTCACCCACATGACGCTGCCTTGACAATCAGGGACCACTTTACTAACACATCATGAGCAGGCCTTGAATTACAGGCCTCTCTATTACACTAACAGAAACACGAAAAAAACAGTCACCAGTAAATATTTAAAAAGAGAAACCTAACATAGCCCTCAGTTGCATGGGAAGATAAATGGCTAAATCCTCGACTTCTCTATTGTGCTGTAGCCATATTCTCTAGCACCTTCTATGATGAAAAGATGTCTTGATTGTTCTCAAGTGCGGTTTTAGAACACCATGACAGGACCACATCCAATTATTTAGTTTAAAGCAAGTAATTCTGGCTGTTTCCTTCCATCTAACCTCTGAACAACTCTGCTATAAATCATTGTTCCCATTAATAAGACTTCCATCAAACTACTTGCTACAAGTAAGTTAAACACATTAGCTTACAGAATTAGTAGAGGACACTTAACAATGACCAGCTTTCTCATCTACAAAGAGTTCCATGACCTTTTCCATGGGCTCATTTAGTCTTGTTCCTTTACTAGTAACAAACAGTTTCTGGGTTTGGGCTTTTTATGACTTGGAATGATATAGGATTATTGACCTTGTCATCAGATAGAATATAAAGCATGTAACTTATTTGGAACTTTTGTCCCTTCTGGT
This sequence comes from Lepidothrix coronata, assembly GCF_001604755.1. Classification (NCBI taxonomy): domain Eukaryota; kingdom Metazoa; phylum Chordata; class Aves; order Passeriformes; family Pipridae; genus Lepidothrix; species Lepidothrix coronata. The sequence continues at coordinate 1,161,680 of NW_016690244.1, forward strand.
GATGCAAAATTAGGAGATAACTGCTTAGGACTGTCTCAAAGCATGATCACGATGTATCTCAAGGGGGAAACAGGATTATTCTTATAGGTTCTGCAGTTCCTGATACTTTGAGGCCATCTGTCAACTTGAAACCATTTCAGCTGGAAAAGGTCTCCAAGATTATAGAATCCAACCTTTAGACCGATCATAAAGAGATAAGGTTAAGGATAGAAGTCAGGCGCACCTCCTCCTAACAAAGAAAAGCATTGGATACCAAATAGTACACCAAAATAAAAGGGGAAAGGTGGAACTACAGCCTTGTCAAGATACCTAAAACTCATCTCTGTTGCTTGCTGTTACACATGAATTTTCCATGGAATGCTTGAGAATTACCTTGACCACAAAGCCTACAGAAGGACACCACCCAACTTTCCTTCACCCCATATCACTCCTCACAATAAACCACTTTCTTGACCATTATTTTAATGATTCCTATATAAGCAAGAGGAGGTTAAAAGCAGTTCCCAGATTCTTCTCCTCTTTTCTATCTTATACTTCACTTCAGGAATACTACTAGACTTAAATGTTTACTGAGGATCTGTTAGTGAAGTATTAGACTTGTACAAGACAAAAGTATTTTGAGACAGAGTTCTACAGGAGACAAGTTCTGCAAATTAAGGTCACATCCATTCTTTTCTGTAACAATATAACTTCTTCCATTTAAATTTAGTACATCTTAAACATAAATGCACACAATGTTCCCCAATAAAGAGACACTGTTCAGTCCTCATTAAATTGTACATTATATTGTGTTCATTCATGGCATTTGGGTGGTTTTCTTAGCAACTCTCAGGATGGGGGGAGAGAATTTTTTTTCTGTCTTCGCCTAAGAGCCTGTTTTATACTATGAGACAACTGAAGCAACAAACAGGTTCTCCATATCATGAAGAGGCCATAATACACAAAACTATTTACAGCCTTACTTACAATTGATCCTCTGAGCTTGACAAGAAAGAGCAGTAATGCAGGCCACAACACGTAAGTCAATATGCCATCTTGGAGTTATGTATTCTTTACTCTTCAGTAGAAATTCAAGCATGTTGTACACTCTCATTTTACTTCCAGAAACAAGCATGCATACATACCCTTTCTGTCACTTCTGCAAGTACTCAGCTCCCCAGCTGCAACCCCCTTGGGCTCTCAACAGCTTTCACAGCACCTGACACCTGTACTGCCACTGTCCGTGTCTCTCACCAGCTCCTGCCACCTCTGCAGCTTCTAAAACAAACTTAAACCTCTCTTTGGAGATACTGCCAGCATTCTCTAGAAACTATTTCTGAAAACAGATACACATTTTCCTGGATCCCGGGTGCCTTCACTGCCACCAAGTTCACCTTCTGGCTACAGACCTCCCCCAGCACCTGGAAGTGGACACTTGTGACTTCACTCAAAATATGTCCCAGTGTTAATTTCAACACAAAGTATTCTGCAACAAAGACTACAGCCTTAGCTATTTGAAAATTCCTTACCTAAACAGTGGTCATCAAGCCCTACACATTTCTTCTAAGAATAGCCAAAGACAAAAAATGCGTTTTGTCAAAAAGCTGAAGTTAACTATTTGTGAATGCATGAACCCCCAACATAGTTTTCAAAGTGAAAACTTTGCACCCCTCTCATAAAGAAAACACAACTATAGAGTTGATATATGTGGACTAGCAAGAGCACACCACTTGTACAGCATATGGAATACGGCCTGGGAAACTAGACCTGGTCTGAGAACTACTGTTTCAACATGCAAATGTTCATCTTCTACATTGCCTCCGGGATCCGGAAGTTTATACTCATCACACACCCAGCCTGGGCTACCGTAAATGTAAACAACAAACCACTGAATGTGACAGAGAGAAATTCGTTATCTTATTTAACAAAGCAGCGTATTCCAAGTTATTTGCTGTATTAGGATTAGCTAAAATCCCATATACCAAGTGGGTTACAGTACATTAGCCCCATCACCAGCAAGAAAAGACACTGAACTTTCTTGTTTGCCTGGCTTTTCAAAAGGTTCTGTCAATGCAAAGCACAGAATACAAACAGTAGGTATATTCTTTCACCTTGAGCATAACAAATTTCCTCCGTTCCCTACTTATGTTTTGCCCTTCATTTATGTCTTCGTAGCAAGGCAACTCATTTGTGCTTGCGAATTAAAGCCTCAGACTAATACTACTGGGCTTCACTCAACACAATATGGCCATCTTCTTCCTGAACTGTAAGCCAACGGGCTTACCTACCAAGCACAGTTGCAATATACAAATGTTATAAACTGGAAACTGTGTCTATAAAACGCAATTTATGTACCTTTAATCATGTCAAACAAAATGTTCTGTTTGACAAATAAGGTTTTTTATCATGTCAAACAAAATCATTTGGTGAACAGCTGTTCCATTAAAAAAAAAAAAAAAAAGAAAAACCAAACAAGCCAGCATCCTACCCCTATTTAATTTGTTCTCCTTCTCAGTGATTAGATTGGTAATTTTTTTGGGGGGTGTGTCCTGTTCTAGAGGCTAGAGTCTATAATTTTACTTAGTTTGAAAATAAATGTTCCTTCTATTGACTTAAGGAAAAACACACTCAACTTCTCAGTAAACTGATCTTCCTCAGCTGAAGCTCTATCTACAGCATCTGCATATAAAACAAGGCCCACGAATATTTATCCTTACAACACACAGAACTGTGTACAGTTACAGATTTCAGTAAAAGCAATCAAATTTGATCTAGCAAAGTACATTACACAATACGCTGAAAAGAACCTCTGGTTATGTTTCTAAAAAAATGTAAAGCAATTGCAAGCATTTTGTCTAACAACAGCAGTTAAGGCAGGTGATGGATGGCAACAGTGATGTAAAAAAAAAAAAAAGAAAGCTTGTTCTCCCTTTTTTTAATTGACATATATCAGCAGTTTTTAAAACACAAGAATTTCCAAAAATCAGTTAGAATAGCTTTAATCAAATTAATTGTATTTACAATCTAAAATTAAAACTGTACAATAACTGGTTTTGTAAACTTAATTTATAAGCTGAAACATGTCTCTCCGTTCTATCATTATCTCACTATCTACAATTCAACCAAATATTAATTACAAGAGTATCTGCCTTCTTAATTTCTTTTTCGATATCTCTCAATGGCACGCAAGCGCAACAATATTAATAAAAAAAAAAAATCAAGCTGAAAAAGGAAAGGATCTCTACTGCTCTTGGGTTTTATCACTTCCTTAAATGAGTCATAACAATCATCAGATGCTATCTGTTTGTTTTTATATAAACTGTTTTAAAATTCATGGCTGGTAGGGTGTAGTTATTTGACAAACAAAATTAAGAATTTACCACTAACAGTAACACCAACTGTGGCTAGTCACTAAGAAGTTTCTCATTTCCTTTTTTGTACACAGAGTCTGTCTGGAAATATGTCTGACATGTTAAAGAAATGCATGTGCTTACATAATAGTATATCCTCACAATAGTGCTACACAAGCCAAAGGAAAAAAAAATCCAAAAATCAGTAGCCTAAAACAAGCAGTAAGTTTAAATACGTTTCCAATAGCCTTTTTTAAATAGAAACAAAGAAGCAATAAATCTGGCAGCAGTCTAAATAATTCTACATTATTGTTTAGAAATGTAATTGAAGAGCTCACAATCAGTCCTTTGACTTCACAAGTTAGTCAGAGAACCCACAGCATACCTTCTTTTAAGTGTTTTTTCTGGGGAGCAACTAGAAAAGATGATCTGGTTTTGTCTAGCCCTACTAAGCCCCAGTAGCATTATTCAGTTAAAATCCCGCTGTAAAAGAGACACAGATACAGAAAGTAATTCCTAGAATATAGACTAAAGCTACCTACAACAAATTATGTTTACAGATATCACACAGAGAAAGAGAAGAAAATTTAGGCTTTTCAACTGAAGCATCTCCAATATGGCAGAACTACCTCCCATCTACACAATAAGGTATTTATTAAATGTTGTTAAGTATTTCAAGGTAAGTGAAAGAGATATATATTATTACAGGCACATGACCTGGCAAAACATGAACAGGAAAATCTGTTGTGTTTGGTCCCTTCAAGCAGAGAAGCCAAGAAATTACGCAACATCAGCCAACGCAACAGCACCAGCCAAATAAAAACTTAAATGATTCCTGTTAAAGAACAGCTGCCTTGAAGAAATAGCAGTTATTACAGGTAAGTTTACAATACTGAGTTGTTAAAATAATATTGACATGATATACCTATCAGAAACCAACTGGAAGTAGAACAAAACATTCGCATAAATGTGTATTTTAAACCCATATTGCGAACAGAACTAGATGATAAAGTTTAATACTTTCACGACCTAAACCCCTATGTAGTGCATCCATCTCCCAGGGCTCAGACAAAAGAGGCAGCTAACTGATGTTCACAAAACTAAAAAGGGCCCTGAAGCACTGTTCAAGTTTGTGCAACATATTACAAGGTGAAGTTTCCAACAACTGCCAAATTAACTGCCCCTTGCACATCAGAGATCTCAACTTCGAGAACTGCACAGGGAGGATGTCACCATGCAGGTGTTGGCCTGAAGGAAGCACCTGCTGCCCCTCCCTGGTGCTGTGGATCACAGTGTCCTCCCTCATCTGATGTTGGTGTGCTGTCTTTGAGGTGCTGAGTGTCCTGGTGAAAGACCTGCAGGAGGGGATGAACACACTGCACAACAGGGAACATAAGCAGGAGGTCCTGGGAAGTCTGATGCTTTTTGAACACTGTTTTGTGAGGACTGAGGCTCATCCAATCCTCAAACTACTGCACTTTCCTGCTTATCCATATGGACACCAATGACATTTCCAAAATGCAACTACTGAGAAAATCAAGAGTGACTACTGAGCACTGTGGGCAAGGTAGCTGAGGTGGTGTTTCTCAGTCTCTCCAGTGAGAAGCAAATGGCTCAGGGTAGAGTAGATACATTCAGAGGGTCAATAATCAGTTATTAGCAGAACTTTTACTGCTATGACCACAGGAACTTCTTTCGGGAACAAGGATTCATCTGACAAAGTGCGGCAAGAGTACTCTTGTCACCAGGCACAATAAGCTTGTGAATAAGACTTGTCACATTGAGAGAAGTGAAGACAAGGGCAACACGACAGAAGGTTCTCTTACTTCCCTTGTAAAGCAGCCTGTCTGTGGGCCCATCTCAAGTACGTGTACACAGCACGAGAAGTAACAGGAGGACTTAGTCCATGCACCATTGCAGAGCTATAACCTCACAGGAATTAGTGTGATGGTGGGACAGCTCACATGGCTGGAGTGCTGCAATGGAAGGACAGAGACTCTTTAGAAAAGCCAGTCTGGGAAGGTAAAGAACATGGTTTTCAATCCATGCAAAGGGCTGTTTGCAACACACACTGCTTTACTTGGAATGAGTGACAAAGCATTCGACAGCTTATAGGAAAGGATCAGAGAATAGTGCAACATGGCTGACTTTGTACTAGATGCCTCCTACAGACCTCCTGATCAAGGAGGAGCAGTAGAAAAAGCCTTCATTTGAAAGTTGAAGGAAGCTTCATGATTGCAGACCCTGGCACATACTAGGGCCTACAACCATTAGTATCTGCCAGTAGGGTACAGCCAAACACAAGCACTCCAGGAATTTTCTTGAGTTTGTTGAAAATGATTTCTTGATGCAAGTCATCAATGAGCCAACTAACAAATATGCTCTGCTGGACCTATTGCTCACAAACAGGGAAGAAACAGACAGAAATGTGGAAGCCGAGAGCAGCCTTGGCCACAGCAACCATGAAAATTGTGAAGTTTAAAGTCTTAAGAGAAGTGAGAAAGACAAATAGTACGTCATACAGTGCAAGACCCAGTAGATACAGCTGCAACATGACACTCAAAACAGGTTTCAGCTTGTTCAGGGATCTGCTCAGTAGAATGTCCTGGAAGACTACCGTGGAGGGTGAAGGGAAAGCCTGTGAGTGCTGGCTGATCTTCAAGACCAACCTCCTCAAAGCACAAGAGGAACCATTCCTGCATGTAGGAATTCAAGCAGGCCTGACAATGAACCAATGTGAAAGAAAAGGGAACCTGTGGCTCAGCTTAAATGCAAAACAGAGAATATGAAAAGTGGAAGCAGGTGTGGGAGGAATACACAGACATTGTCTAATCGGCAGGGGTGGAGTTAGATAACCCAGAGCTCTGCTGTGTTTGAAACTAACAATGGATGTGATGGGCAGTATAAAGAGGAGAACACACAATTTGATTTTTTCCTCTGAAAGTGAAGTTATACAGAAAAAAGACCTTTGTACAACAAGGTGTTAATACACATCAGCATCTGCCAGACATCCTTTACTTAAAAATATAAGAGAAAATCTGAAGAATCAGGGCTTCTAAATGCAAACTTGAAGTCTGATCAGTTAGCAATAAACATGATTTAGTAGCTGTACTAGCTTACTCATAACCCTGTCTAAAAGAAAGAAATTGCACATGCTTCCACTTAGCACGATTTTTGAGATCCAGAACACAGCAGCCTGAATCTCTTGACATGGCAAAACAATTCTTGCACTGAGAAGCAATCACAGTCGAAAAATGGGCACCAAATGACATTCTATTGCAACACCTCTATGAATACAGGTTTGCTTTAATGTCTTTCTGTTCTTTGGTAACAAAGATATACACACAAGGCAGTCTGATTATTGATTTTCTAGTCTGATGATAATATGCTAATGAAACAGTCATGGTGTTTAGAGGCAGCATTTTTTGTTGAAGCAAAGTCTTAACTATTTTCTAGCAAGGAATCACTGGTATCATTACCCTTGCCACAACCTAGGTACTCACAATAACTTAGCTGCCTTTTTCTTCATCTCAAAATAGATCCCAGTCAAGACACAGCATATATTTAGCAGACATTAGTCATGGAAAATGCAGAGGAATCAGTCTAGTGCAACAATGAGCAAGGGAAAAAATAAATCTTCACTTTACACTCTAGGGAAGCATTAGTTTTTCAAGACATTCTTTCCACATACACACTCTTATTACACACACGCCCCCATAGTAAAAAAGATAATAACTAAAAAAAACAGTGAAGTTTTCATATGATTCCTCAGTTCACTCCACCTGAAAGCAGACCTCAGCTAACAGATCATCATAGTACAGCTGTACTGTAGAAAGAACAGTAGCAAAGGGCAGAGTAGGTCAAACAGCAGAATTCCAACATACAGGGGATGCTTCTCTGTAACTCCCACTTCCTCTCAGCAGCTTCCACCCACATGCCTCATTCACAGGAAGCTCCAGTTTGCTTGGAGGCAGACTCCAGACATTCTGTTAAACTGGAGCAACAGTGTGACAACAGGTGCCCAATCCGGAAACATCTACTTAAGTTTAAAAAAAACCTTCAAGTGTGTTTTTAAGTTTAAAAATATTCTGATATTTCAGGATACTATCTTAACCATACTCCAAGAAGGTAAGTCTAGATGCCTTCCAGTACAACTACGAAAAATATCAGTATTCATTCAATATCAGCTGTAGAAAGTTTAAACTTCCAATTAGTTTAAGTTAAAAAAAAAAAATACACCCACACCTTACCAGAAAAACAAACAAAATAATCAAAAAAAACCAAAACGCTGAGTCACAAGAAACCTCAAAATCTCTCACAGTAGGATTCTGGGAAAGAAGGTGACACACCTCTAGCTCACAAAATACCATATATTCAGAGAGTTCAAATGAAGATTTGAATAAGGTCCCACTCTTCAAGCTGACATTGTGTTAATCAAACATAACCTTCAGAGCAGAAGACAAAAGAGTAGGAGAAAGGGAAGGTCTAATACACTACTAAGGACAAATGCAGGGGCAAAGAGTCAAACTCCAAGAAAAACATAAATATACCTTTTATAAAAGTGGATTCTAAAGGAAGATACAGGATGATACAATGAGTACAGCACTGTGAATACTTCTGCTAAAACAGGACTTGCTAGAATTAATAAGCAAGGGGTATTTCAAGGTTATGAAGTACTTCAGCATTGCTGAAATAAAACAACTGGTGCCAGTATACCCAAATAGGACAACCATTTCATTACACAGCTCTGAGTCAATTTAGTTTAAGGCACTGAAGTAGGGAAAACAAAACCTCAGTTTGAGCTAACAGCCTTTCCTGGGCAGAAGTCGCAAGAGCCTCCAGACTGTCAGATATACACCACTACGGATCAATATTCCAAAACGTTACTTCAGGCAACACAAGATGTACAAAGGCTATAGAGCTCTACTCATGTGACACTGGACAATTCACAGAGACAACTGTAATTCTCATTAAGAGCAAGCATTCACTTTTTTTTCCTTCACATTTATAAAAATGGAATAGCCTTCCTGCTATACAATCCTGGCACTGTTATTGGAAGAATAAAAGATTTAGTCTTTTCTGTAGGTAAAGAAATTATTAAAACCACCATAAGCCATACTCTAAAGACAAAGTGACTGAAAAGACTTGAAGAAACTAAGTTTTCTAAACTTAGATAAATAGGCACACTTAAGATGTGTAGATATGTAACTAAAGTGGCTCCATCTACTGGTTAAAATACGCATTTTCTTTGTTATGACACTACTGCAGCAAATTCCCAGTGAAACAAGGAACTCTGAGGGTAACAAACACAAACTAACATAAGACTCTTAGACAGATAATCCCTTCTAATAACTGTTGAGATATGCTGGCAAGGTAGATTCGGGATGCTTGCATAATTAAGGTTTAGTCTCAATAATACAAAAAGGAGCTCCTAAAACGTAAAAACCGACATTTTAAACACAGCTGTTGCACTTTATTAAAAATAATGTTGTAGTATTTTCACTTACTGGTAATTGTGCAAATGTAAATTTAGAAACAGATATTTAAGAACATTGTAAGATCATCTGTAAAAGAATCTAAAGTCTCATTTTTGCATTCAGACACTGGTCTACTGGATTAAATAGTACGTGGTGCTCAACTTCATCCGCTTATATAAAAAAAAACTCATTTGAGCCTCACTATTCATATCACTATTTCAAAATATTAGCTGGATAGCTACCTTCATTTTAGCAAAAAATTTGATTTGCCCTTAAACTTTATCATCCCAGAATGTGCTATACCAAAAGCATGACATTATTCTTTGGAGACCCTCTCTAACTAAATTCAAGTATATGCAAAGTTATACTCTTTTTATCAATCACTAGTTATAGAGCAGTTCTATTTACTAAGTATGACTACTACTTCAGGGCCACTAAAGGTCCTGTGGAACAGATATCCTTGTGTAAGGACATCAATATTCAAAGGCCAACAACAATTATGCTGACATGTCAAATCACCTGCAGAAGCAGATCAATCACATGGATATAAAGCAACAAATACTCAACTTGGTACACCTTATAGCTTATTTTGGAGAGTAAACAGAACTACTACAATGAAGCTTAATGAAAGTTCTCAAGTAAGACATCAAGTTTTTGACAGCCATGGTAACTTTTCAAGAACTCAAAAAGACTGCCAGATATGCACTTAAGAGCAGCTTACAATACTCTAATCCAGAGGCCCACTACACGGTGCAAGCTGTACAAGGCATGCACCATACCCAAACAGCACAACACAGAAAAGCAGCTTGTCTCTCCAGTCATAGATTCAAGACTGCAAGGCTGCAAAGCTAGTACAATTCTCTCTGATCAGGGCTATTTAGCTAGGACACTGTCACACAACTCTTAACTGTATTGCTTTAACTTGTGCAGAGCATGTGTTCAGCCAGATGCCACAAACTTGTGGGGGAGGAGAGTTTCCTGCACAGTCCTCAATTATGCAGTACAAACATACCCTCAGTTGCCCTTGTCCAACCATAAAGGGAAAACACCAGTTCAAGCTTACTATGTTAATGTGAAAAAAATCTATATTCACCAGCATAATACTCTTCAGACCTGTCATTTGACTTAACATAACAAAAGCCCCATGTCAAATAAGAAGGCAGCAGATGAAAGTACCTGTAACCCAGTTGATAATGTGCATGCACAGCTGTTAAAAAATAAAAAACAGCAGACAACCACATAGCCACTTCAGAAAAAGCACAAGGACATTAATGCCCTCTTCAGTGAGATATGGCAGACCACAGTACTTTTACTGCTTTGATTAGGAAAGCCAGAAGGAGAAGCTGGAAATACACCCTTCTCCAACAGAGCCACTTTCAGTTCTATCATCATCTACAGTAGAATTAGTGATAAAAACAGATGTGCTTCATCAAAAGAAAAAGAAAACACAAACCCATTACTCAGCTATACTGCATGGTCTACCTTGTGAACATTTTGAGATACATGAAATAGTATCAAATACCAAAGGAAAAAAGTTTCCATCTACTTTTTTTTTTTTAAGGTAACAAAGTATTTTGAAAATATTACCTGCAAATACCTAGAAACGGAACAGCAATATATTTTCCTTTAGATGCTACTTACAGCTGTTGCAAAGAAGCCCACCAAACTACACAGTAATGAACAGCATAATGACAAAACCTAGAAGCTAGATCTAAGATCGCTGGTACACAGTATCATGCATTTTAATACCATTATTGTAATTGTTAAACTCACCACTGTACAGAAAACAAACTGCCATGTTCCACTCCTATTTAAACAAACCCAACAAGAATTACCATAAGTAGCTGCTGAGGGAAGAGGCAAAACAAGACAAGCGTATAACAGCTCCTCCTTATAACAGCTCCTCCTTACGCTCTCACAACCTCCAGCTGTTTTCAAAGTCAGACTTCCCGAGGCTGTTGCTCATCTATTTAAAAACCTCAATGTATTTGTCTTCCAATGCTTGTCCAACCTCCCCTTAAGTCCACAAAAACTTTTTATGTACACATTGTATAACAAGTATGCCTGTGAATCCCTACACTGAGTAAAGAATCATCTTGTTTGTTCTGAACTAAGCATCTAACTCTGATTTGACTGTGTGCCTCCTCTTCCATGTTCACCTACTCTCTCCAAAGCAGTTTTATAGAGCCTTACCATATGACTGTGCCATCATTTCTACCAGGCTGACAACTCTTAGACTGTTGAATTCATTCTTGTCTTTGAACTAATTCATGTTTTGTTGTCCTTTAGTGAAGGTTTTCCAATAACAATGTATCTGTTCTAAGATGAGGGGCAGAACAGCTTACAGTATGTAAGGTATGAAAGGACCACAGATCTATGCAGTTCCATGTCTTTTTCCTATTGTATTTTCTAGCCATACCAGATGTTCTGATCATCAGTTGCTCTCTGGTTGTAATAACTATCAGGTATTTGCTTCACCTCCCCCTTCCAACTTCCATGTACACATTGCCACCAAGCAGGTTACTCAAAATACCCAAGTCCTAAACACTTGATGATTCTCTTCTTTAAGACTGGACCTAAAATACAAAACAAGCAAGGTTACAGGATATTTTATACTTTTGATCAAATAAACAGAGGGGGAGGGGAACATGTGACTGACAGAAGCACTCCTCCATATGAGAGGCACCAGAACTTAACACATAACGTATCTAATACTATATGAACACAGAAACAACACTGGACAAAGGAAGAAAAGAAAATTTTAGAGAGCTCTTTGTTTGATTATGCTCCTGTACTTTTAAGCCACTGCACTGAAGTTCTTAAATTTGATTCTCACTTTCTACAAAGTCCTTTCATCTTACTGAGATGTTTATCTCTGAAAAAGCTATGCATATGTAAGCAGTTTCAGCAAGCTTTGCTATCAGGAAGGTGGCCTGTACTGTCAAGAAACACAGGATTAGAAAAATTAAGTCAAGCTGTATTGTCAAAAATACTCGTATTTTGGATTAAGTAGCTTTTGTGTATCTAAAATTGCACCTCTCCCATACAAAACCCACAACAAGTCCAATATTGTGCTATACTATGTAATTGCCCAAGATCAGCATATTCTGTCTTTTCTGTAAGCCATTTACCCGTTGTGTTTTCCACAGAAATTCCTTTTTTCTAGTTCCGGCACTGAGGTCAGGCATTGCTGTTGCAAGGAAACCAACCTGGACCACTTCACTGAGCACCTCTGTTTAAAACACCTACATCAAAAATGACCATGCAACAGCACAGCAGCTTTTGCATCTGGCCCAAAAACCCCTAATTAATTTCTGTTACAACAGAACCTAATGACTCCTGCCAGGCCTGACAAATGTGCTCAAGACACACTGACTTTCACATCATCTGCAATCCTCTTTTTGTTTGGATTCACCTGAGCGTAACCATTACTATCTTCAACTTTAACCCCACACTTGAAGCCCAGAGTTTTTGCACCTTGCTCTACAAAGCCTAGCATCTCTTTACTACATGGGAGTATTCTCCTGCCAGAATACACCTGATACAGAGGAGCAACGTAGTTTTAACATGAATTAAGCCTATCAAGCAGTCTGCTCTTAATTAGAATTATCTTGAGCAATCTAACATAAATTGGGAATATGCCTTTTGGGGGCAGTGACATGGTGGAGAAGTGGTCTGGAATAGATCTGCAAAACACTGACTTCTGAAGTCAACTTACAAAGATTGTAACATTTGCAAAATCCATGGACCTTTGAACCACTAAATTATCAACACTCTTGTTATAACAAAGGAAAAACACACTGAACATACTGATGTCACAGGAAGCGAATACTTCATTAGACTGCCAATTTTATCAAATGTGACTCAAGTCTCTCCTTGAAGAGTAACAGAAAAACGATGAAAACGCATGTGTTTTCAGTATTATTTCTCTGTCTGTCACAACACGCTTTGTGTTACAAACTACACAAGCCTCCTCTTCAGGCACTGTAGACAAGTTGCTGTGCGACACCTTTTTGGAAAAGGCCCTGAAGGAGAACATCAGAATAAGAGCTCAAAGGCTCATTAACAAAATCCAGACCTTGAGTCATTCGAAGGGAGGGGAAATTACAACCGTGGAACCACATGTATTTTTCAGCAGCACAGGAAGTAAGGCAACACATGCCTCCTCTACTGAGCCACCGGCCCGGGAAGGAAACGAACCTCAGCTCCATGGTTTTACCCATCTGCCTCCCAACAACACTCCCACCCCCAGGATTAGACACCCGTCCCCACCACGCCGCCGCGCACCTCGAGGGCGAGGGGAAGCTCGCCGCTTGCCATGTGTGCGCACTTCTCCCTCGCCCAGGAACTCGTCAGCGAGCGGGGCAGGCAGAAAGGCGAGGCCAGGGGCGGCCGCGCCGCCCACCGCCGCCGCCGGCACAAGCCCCGTGGGGCTCTCACAAAGGAAGGCGAGGGGGGCGGAGGGGGGATCCGTGCAGACGCGGCCGCCGAGCGCACGGAGCCCGCGGCCGAACAAAGGGCTCCGGCCCCGCGCTGGGGGGGCCGGTGGGGGGAGACACGGCCACGCGGCCGGCATGCGGGCACGCCGGGCGACAGCGGCCGAGACCCACCGCCCGCTCGGGGACCGGCGGCGCCGGGGGCCGGGGAGCCACAGCGGGGTCCCCGCCGTGTCCCCCGACAGAAGGGGGGCGGGACGGCCCCTGCGCGGCTCTGCCCCGCGGCAGCCCCTTTGTGCGCCCCCCACCGCACCGCACCCCCGCGTTACCGTGGTGAGCAACGGTCTCATCTGCTCGCCCGCCCGCTCCTCTTCCATCGCGGCCCCGCCGAGATCGCCCGGGAGCGAGAGAGAGCGAGAGCAGGGGGCGCGGAGCGACAGGCGAACGGCGAGCCGGAGCCGGACGCGGGGGCTGCGCTGCCTGGCGGAGGGAGGGCGGGCGGCGCCGGTGCCCTCGGGACGGGGCGGCCGCGACTGCTCCGCCGCGCCGGGGGCTGAGCCCGGACCGCCTCGGCGGCGCGCCCGCTGCCCCCGCCCCGCGCCGCCGCCCGGGCCAATGGGAGGCAGCGCCGCGCCCGCCGCCCCGCCCGCCCGCCGCGGCCCCCCGGGGCTCCCGGGGCCGGGGCTGCGCGGGGCGGGAGGGGGGCGCGCGGTCCCACTCGGAGCCGCGTGGCGGGACCGGCTCTGCGCTTTTCGGCCGCTCCCGGGCCGGCATCCCCGACGGATGCGAGGGCTCAGCTCCCAGGATGGCGCGGCGGGAGGGCAGCGAGCTCCTAGCGCTGCCAGTGACTACGGCTGTTCGATGCTTCCCTTTCTTCTCTTTTTTTTTTCTGTTTTATTTTTTTGACACCCTTCGCACTTGCTGGTAACTTCTGCCAAGCTTTTACACGCAAGCTGAAATTTTCCATGCCAGGTGCCTGCCTCAGGCTGATTTTTTTTTTTAAGTTATCAAAATAATTCAGTCATTTCCAAAAATAATGTTATTTGACCTTGCATAAATATTCCAACAATCCTTTACTCAAAAGGCCCGGAGGGGTGGCGGGGGAGAGTAGTGTCAAGGTTGTGCTTTTGGCTGCCCCTGTAAGGCTTCGGTCTGGTGAAAGTTTTTAGAAAGAAACATCTGTTTGCACTTGTCTACTAGAGATAACTTCGCCTTGTCTGCCTCTGTGAAGATGACACCTCCTCGGGCATCTTCGGTTGTGAAACACCTTGTGCTGACGGGACTGAACATCCACACACAGCAGGTGAACCATCTCTTCATGCTTCCTCTCCTTGAGGACATGCTCATATCATCACCCTGGGGCTTCTCCTTCTAACAACATCCACTACAGTTTGGGGGGAATTGCATGCTGTGGCTCCTTTTTCCACTCTGACACCCCACCTGGCCTGAGGAGATGGCAGCCTTTATTTGCCCAGGACTGAGCTGTCAGCGAGGCTCTAATACCATGAACACAAGGAGTTGACGGGCACCAGGGGGGCAGAGAGGCCACACTGCTCCACACCACATGCAACACAGCTAATTCCTTAGACCACTTTCAGGATGCTTTGGGCTTAGTGCTTATTTGTTACATACAGTGTCTGAACTCTGAATGGCTGGAAAACGTCAGGAAAAAATAGCAGTGACTTCACTGTAGGACCAGTCCCAGCCTGATGTATGAAAAGCAGCAAAGTCTGGAGTCAGTTGATGAGAGGCATAGAGTTTTTAGGATCAGACTAGGATCACAGGAGATGCAGCATAAAAGAGAAGGCAGGCAGACTTATGCAGATACAATATATCCACGACGCGTCAGGGCAAGGGGATCAGAATTGGATCTGGCTCTCAAACAAGCCCTCTCAAATGGATATAGGAGAGCTATTGGTCTTATCAGCAGCTTTGTAAGCAGCAAATGATAGGAATGTGTGCACCAACAAACACCCTGCTGGACTAAGGGCACTATAAAAGAAGGCTCCACAGAGCCCACAGACAAAAATGTAAACCAGGCTGTAGAGGCAAAGCAGGCCTCTCACTGCCTGCCGGCAGGAGGCTCAACACAGCCTCAGAGACCTGCTTCCTTTGGAGCCTGGCCACAGGAGAGTGAAAGGCTCAGAACCTTTGCCTGAGCAAGGGCAGGAAGAGTGGGTTGGTGACCAGTAGCCCCCTCTGTGCTCTTCAGGAAAGGCGCTGGTAGAGACAGATCAGTCTGCAAAAGAAATTGGTTCAATGTTTTTCTGAACATTTCTGAACATGGAAGGAACAGCAGGTGCACACACTGTTGGATGGCACTGGGCACAAATACAATCCTGACCATAAGGCCAGAGCTCAACTTGGAAGAAACTTGCAAATGAAATACTTGGCATGGGCCTACACCAGGTCTCTATAACCTGTACTTTGAGGAACTTATCATTAGTGTAAGCTACACCTGCTAGTTGTACTGAGGAGACGAAGTAAGGCAAGCTGTGTGGAACTGATTGAACAGGGAGCAATCTTAACACACACTTCAATCAAAGATTATGACCTGGATCAGCTCTCAGCTGAGTTTGAATAGATAATAGACAAAAATAAAGTGCTGTGCACAGGCACCACAAAAATAATAACCTTGATATAAAGGGCCTTGATACACCTGGAGTATAACTGTGACCTATTCCATCCTTTCCTCTTCCAGGATCAGTACTGGCAGGTTTCAACCCAGATAAACCATCGAAAATGGTCTTGTACTAGACAGCATGGATATAGTAGGGATGTATTGTAACTTCAGGTCCCACATAATTGGTCCTAAATATGTGTCTTCGGAGGCAGATTGCAGAGGTCCTTCACTGATATTGGGATAAACACAACCCATCTTCACAAGCACAGAACTTTTCCATTCTCTGGGGACTCAGTCCAGAGAACAGTAATATCTAAAGCAGAACTTCCCTTAATGTGCAGTGAACCACAGTATTTAGTGAGATTTCTTGTGGGACAGCAGATGGAGTGTTTCTAAAAATTCAGAGTGAGAAGAATGTTTGGTCCATCAAAATGGAGCCTACTGACATGAATGCTGGTTAGGTTTTGGCATAAAAGAATGTTCCTTTTCCATTATCTTCTTGATCTCTGTAGAGGGATCTCTGACAAGATGCTCTAGCACTTTTTTCACTGGCATCAGAGAATACCCAATGGACAAATCAAGGTTCAGCAGGGCTGTAGGGACCAGCATTCATTCACCGTACTTCCTTTGCACACTATACTGAGAACAATATCTCCAGGTGAGCATGCAGTCATTTGCTGAGCTGAAAAACTTGTTTGCTCACTGCATTCCATCTGGTCACCATATGTATAACTATAGCAGAAAAGGCCAGCCTAGCTTTCCCATGCCATGCTGCCTGAGTGAAGAGAAAGTGATGCCACTGCTCACAACAAGTTGTCCAGAACTTCCAAACACTCAGAAACCTACCAAACCTTCTAGAATTCATTATGGAAATAGAAGCAGGCCAGCATTGTGCATATGAGCGTTAGTGTGACTGTCACTGACACACCAGGTGACATATGAAAGGAGGTGGATAGGGCTCATGTGGCACTGAAGAAGTGGATCATCTGTATCTTTAATAAGATAATGTACCTGGTCCACCAAGAGTGGTCTGATGGTGCTTTTCCTCCACTCCTCTTCCTCCATTTCCTCCCTTCACCCCCTCCCTAAACACATTCTTGGACCCAGATAGAAGAGCCAGAAATGGTTGGATAAGCCACATCTCCGATTAGGAAATTGCCTGTCTCCTTAGGGCAGCACCATCAGTGTCAGCTTTACACTTTATTCTCCTCCTGTTTAATTTCTTGCCAACTATCAGGCATTCACAGGGCTCAAAGGAAGGAAGTTAGAGGCTGATAAAGGCACCTTCCATCCAGCCTGACACCAGCATCCGATCCACTCCAGTCACCAGCTGCTCTGGCAAGTACAACCTCTGACAGGAAGCTACCACAGACCTCACTAACAGGAAGAAATGATGACGTTTGATGGGATAACTGCAACAGCCATTACCTCTACCAAAGCAGATTCTTTTTCAATCTATTAATACAGACTGTTCCTACGGGCTGACCAATATTATTACTGAAAACATAAACAACTTTAACAGTGCAGAGTACCTGGTGCAGGTAATCACAAGAGCAGATTATTTTAGGTGCAGCAGTGCCCCTAAGAATGGTGAAGGAAGAAAATGCTAGGAGTCAGTATTCCGTAGTTCTTGTTAATCTTTTCTTCCCAGACAAAGCAGAAATTGTTTCCATGGCTAGGACAGAGTCTCAGACTGAGAAGCCACCAATGCAAAAAGAAAAGGAGGAGCCGAGGGGAAAAGAAGATAAAGGGCCTGGCCTTTCTTTCTCATTAGAGCATCTGATGCTGGCAGAAGCAAATAAAAAGTCAAGAAATTAAATCTTTGTGTGAGGAAGAGAGGAAAGCCAGTTTCTATAGCTGCACTAGGACAAAGAACATTTAAAAAGGAGGAACAAAAGTCATACAAAAGGAGTAAGGGCAAAAAGACACAAATACTAGTGCAAACAATCACGGGTGCAGAAGGAAACAGGCAAGAGAAACACCTGGGTAGGCTGAGAAGACTGGCTCCATCAAAGATGTGGAGTAAGCCTGGGGACAAAGATGCTGATTTCTTGGAGATCAGAAAGGTAAGTATTAGAGGTTAAAACTCCAGTGAGAGGAAGAAGGGGTGAGGAAAGAAACACAAACTACAGCGCTGCAAAAGAAGAAACAGGCATTCTGGCCTAATGCTCTTAAAGACAAACCAAAGGGCATAGGGAAGTAAGACTTCACTGGCAGAGGGCAGATTATAGCAGAAAAACTGAAGAGTCTGAGGACTCCTGCCAATGCACTTTCTATATCACAATTTAAAAAATGAAACTTTCTCATATGTGGTCAACTAAATGGTGTATTCTTTACCTTCTGGGTACCGATTTGCCAGGTTCAGACTGAAAAAAAGCCAAAGACATTTGCAAATAAAGGGTGAGTGTCATGCAATACTTAACATGTAAAAAAATTACCAGTTGAAGTGTCTAAAATTGGATACTGAAGATCAGTTGAAACTCTTGACATTGCTTGGCTAGCCACCTGCAAGAGAGTAAATTCCCCTTCTCATATTTGTGAAAACTGTCATCAAAGTCAGTGCTTATAAAACAAACAGACATATAAAGCTGAACACTTTAAAAAGCATAAAACAATAGTATCACCCTAGAGCAGTAAATAATAAATATATCCTAAGTCTGCACAACTAAAATAAAACACTAAAACACTGGGAAGTTGTTCATTAAGTAAATGCTGTCATATTTTCTATGCTGAATACAGCATGAATGGTCTTGTAAAAAAAAAAACAAACAAACAAAACAAAACAAAAAAACTAAAGAAACTAACAAAAAAAACCCAAATCTGAAGCAACTGTGTAAATGAAGACCATCTTATCAGGCACATGAATAACAGGGTCAAATCTAAACTAACAGCAACCTGCATTCTGGCAGATCCTTAACTAAGATATACAAGTGTTGAGTGCTCATCTCTGCACAGTTTGTGGGTGTAATATTAAATACAAAATTGTGACTAAATACTTATCGTACATTAATATGGTCAAGAATCAAAGTTATTCTTGTTTCTTCCCAGAACATTTATTGTACTATGTGGTTTTTAAATGCTTATGAAGAAATAATCACAGGCATGATGAGTTCATAATATAAAGCTAAGAAAAAAGCAGACTAGAGAACAAGTGCAGCATGTTTGAGGTATACCAAAATTATCAAATTCCAAAGCTGAGGAGTAATCAATCTCCTATAATTATCTCTTTTGTGATTGCCCTCGAAAGAAATTTCAGTATAAACAAAACAGTGATGTCACCATCATTACAGTCACTAGCTTAAATGAATACAGGTTCAGATGAGTAAAGTAGATTTGAAAGGTATATAGCAAGTCAAGACAGGTTATTCCACTTCATTTTCTCTCCTCAATTCTCATGTCTTTTAAAAGATCAGTTGTAGTTTTTTTCTTTTTTTCTTCCACATAAAGAGAAAGAATACACATTTTAGAACAGATATGTGTTTCAACTGTTACACAGATCAAAACCGGGTTTCAGTCTAGGGAAATTTGTTTCACCTTGTCTTTAAAAAAAAAAAAAAAAAAAAAAAAAAAAAAGAAAAATCTGCTGCTTAATAACCTTCTGGTATGTCACAATAGTAAAATCAGTACATACCTCTGACAGAAGAAAAATACTAATGTTTTAGAAGGCAGGTCAAATAGCATGAAAGGTCTCTAACAAACTACCAAATGTCTTGACAGTATGTCCATCTATTGTTATTTATCCCTCCTTAGCACTATCTTTAACTGTACGTGATACCTACCTTGTCCAACTACAGTAACACAAATAACAGCTTTGGCCATCAACAGTAGCACTACCAGACTTCAAAGAAATTTCAGTTACATTTCTACATGTCATAATATATGCAGCTGATTTTTAACACCAGTTTATATTTCTTCCCCCATCCAGCTTGTGTGCAATATCTAAAATGTAAGAAATTTCAACCCCTTGTATAGAAAAGCAGTGAAATCTATCCTCAGACTCAACCATATGTTTAATGCTCACCGGATCACAGTGCCAACTTACACAACCACGGCCAGCTTACTAGAAGAAGAGGCCTTCCTGACGTTCCACCTTCACGTGGTTTAGCTCTGTGGTAGCCACGATATTTACTTTTATCCCCAGGACAAAGAAAGGAACAGTTGTTTAACATAAAAGACAACATTGGGTCAATTTAGGCTGAAAAAACTTTCTAGACATCAGAAGAATGAAGGTCTAGGAAACCCTTTTCAGATTGATCTAGGGAACCCTGAGAAAGCAAGAAACACCTTAGACCTTGAAGTAGTAATTAAGCACTTCAGCATGTAAGTGCCTGCAGTAGGAGAAGACTCTTCCAAGAAAAGATTTCAAGAAGTTCTTTTCAATCCTGTAGTTTCACACATTTCACAGCTGCACTTGTTCCTTGTTTTCTGTACAGGCTCTCAGTGTAATATTTTAACCTCACCCATACAGGCCTTCACATCACCAAAACAATCAGTACCCTTTATTATAGCCCTACTTAGCCTAAAGTCACAAATTTAACCTTTAACCTGTTCCTCAGCCAAGGAAGAATATTAAAAGTTATTCAACTTCTGTAAAAGTTTTTCACATGCACAGCAAAAAAAGGAAGACAGCAAATAAACACCAGAGATATTAATATATCCTGGATTACAGGTAGCTGAGGTAAATTGTGCAATGTGGGACACCAAATCTCTTTTCCCATAAGGCTCTCCAGATGAGCGTATTCTTCCCACACAATTTCTCTTCCATCACCCCAGGGAATTTAATCATACCTGTTGTGATGAAAAGCCAAGTTCTAAATGAGTTTGGACACCCTCTGGACTCAGTTCCAAAACGCCCAATTAACTACATGCCAATTATCTACATATAAAATGCCTTCAGAGTCGGCATTTATGTTTCACAATGTCATACCACAAGGTCTTCACCCGGGATCTGGTGACTATATATTTATAGACAGTTTTAACATCATTTGCATTAACACAATTTTCCTTTCTTTCAGTAATCAGTTGAGATATTAAAAAAAAAAAGACTACATTTACGAATCACTGCCTTTTAAATGAACTATCTTTACTACATAAAAAGTTTTCAATTCACTGCTGTGATCTTTGTTTTCTGACCAAGAACAGTCAAAAAGCATGTCTAACTCCAGATAATTTTCTTTCATATTTAAGAAGTTTCAGCTCATGAGAATTAAGGTACTTAGAGACAGAAAACAGCAACATAATGAAGTTATAGCCCTTTAATATTTAAATAAAACATTATAATAAATCAAAATATAATAAAATATAATCTAGTTACAGATTGCAACTGGTTTATTAAATATTATCAAATTTATTAAACATTGCCTTTTCCATCTCTTATGTTCAAATATAACCTATTTTCTCCACAAGAATTAGGAAACCTTTACTTTCAAAGGGGAATTAAGCAAGAAGATACCAATAAGACAGGAAGGCAAATTTCTCACTCCTGGTCTCCTAAGAGAGAACAGATTTGAATGTTGTTTCTAACAGAGCATGGAACATATAGTGGAAAAATGTGTTTGTTGATGAAGGACACAACTGATGCAAATGAGGTTACATGTTCCTCTAGGCACAGCTTTGTGATATTTTGGGGGAGAAAATGGGTGGCCTATTTTGCTTCCCCACTCACTCACAGAGAAACACTGCACATCCTCACTACCTCTGGGTTACTGGCACTGACAGAGGAGCATGGATATTAGGAACGTTTATTTACAAGTCAAATATACGTCCCACATTTTGATATGCTGTAATTAACTTTAAGACGACAGTGCTGTTAATGAGTTGCATGTATTCCCTAATGCAAATCAGATTAGGAATTACTGAGATTAAAACCTCCTCGTGTGGGGACTGTTGTCAAAGTCCCTTGTGTAAATGCGACTTCTAGAAAGTTCAAATCTATCTGAGACTTCTAAAGAGCAAATACCATACATTTAAGATTCCCAACTGAAAGGAGAAAAAAATTAATGGCAAATAGATGCATTGTTGAGGAGAGAAAGTGATTACAGCATAAATCCAGAGATTACTGTCCCCCTAAATATTCTTCTTAGCAAAAAAGATTCGTCATAAATCACCAATAGATAACACGAAACAAAGTAATAGGTCCACAAAAGAGCCCAGAAAAAAACAGATCACAGCTGAAAATTTTCCTGAGCCAGTATCAAAGTGCACTCTTGTTCTTGTCATTCAAGACTCTTCCACCATGTGCTTTCAATTCTATTTCCAGTCTGGAGATTGCCATGGCACAAATCCCCCCATTAGGCAATTTTGGGCAAAGAAGCTCTGAGGGTTAGAGCAAGAATAAAGCAGCCAGAAATGAGAATGGCCAGCTAAGGAAAGCAAGGTACAGCATGGTCTCAATTCCTAAATTGCCCGTACTCCAGTCTAGAGCATTTACCGAGTGAGCCGGCAGTGCACTGAGAAGTGATGGCCCAAGGCCATCACAGTGAAAATGGAAACTGCTACCTGCACTTTCTGTGCTATACAACTTAAGTTCTTAGAATATTTATGAAAATACCAAATTGTAAGTAAATGCTACCCAGGACCATTGTTCTGACAACAAATGGAACACATGTTTCTGCAGCACGCTGGTAACTGAGTAGGAGTCAGATTACATCCCATCAGCCAGCTGAGCTAAGTTTTCCCTTGTGATTACAAACCACCAAGTTGTTTTTGGCAAGATACAAATAGCTGGGGAAAGAATTTCCAATTATGGAGAAGTTGCATTTAAGAGTTTCAGATCTAAAATATGGACTTCACCTTAATTCCACAGCTGTTGCGAAACAATTTGCCTGTGAAGTTACAATCCAGTCTGGGAGAAAAAATCATAGAAGTTCAGGAAAAGTTTGCTAATGCACTTGCATTTCTCTAGCAAAGGATTAAAATGCCTGTAAACAGGGCACGTGGATTTACGGTTTTAGTAAAATGCAATCATTTTATCTCAAAATTGGCTTTTTTTAATTGATTGATTGATTAATTAGTGGGGGGTGAGGTGGAATCTATTGATATCAACATTTAGATAGAAAAGATATAGAGCTTCTTGGATTTTCTTCCTTTGAAATTGCAACGTTAAAATTTTATGCTGTCTCCCTGTCTTCAAAAATCGTCTGGGTACACTGACACGTTCAGCTTCCACTCAGGTGCCTTCAAAAATCCTTTGTCCTACGAGTTTAATTTCCTGTGTATTTCTTATTGCAAAAAGTTGTTCTGTACAGGTTTACAAGTGCACGGGATAGACACTACTGTCTTTGTACTGCTGAAGTGCACTTTATACTCTTTACAATACTAGTTCTTTATCTGTTCTGTTTCAAAAGTGCAGTATAGTTAGACAGTCTCAAATTTCTGTCTGATAATGGAAAAATCAGATTTCTTGAAAGACAAAACTTTTCTCTTTGTGATCATGCAGTTCACCTACCATAGCAGAAAATTTCATACGCAACATTGGCTAAGGAATTCATCCAAAGGATTTTAGTAAAATCAGATATTAGATCATTTATGAAATACATTAAAGAAAAAACAATATCTAGATAAATTAAGTTTAAATAAATAATAAGGAAAGAGAAAATATGTGGAAACAGAATATGAAAGTGGATTATTTGGTAAAGATATTTACAAAAAAAAAAAAAAAAAAAAAAAAATCTTTCAAACTGGGCTACCTAGCCTGAAATATTTCACTTTTGTAACCAGATGTCTGTACTAGTCAGTAGACTACCACATGTGCCAAATGGGTTACAGTAGTTACTCCAAAATTTAAGAAACATTAGGTTCTTAGTGAACATGTAACAATTTAAATTTCAAATAGTCAAACCTGGAAAAAAATTTAAAAATAAGCAAAAATCTTGAACCTAACTCATGACTCTCATTTCAAGTCAGTTCCTAGTTACGAAACTCTTGCTTACTTTGGTGACTGTTGCATCTGCTAAAGTATTTCCAGACTAAAATATAAAACAAAGCAAGGAGCCCTGTGCTACTCCCTCAGGCGTGGTATCTTAGAATCATGGAATAGTTTGGTTTGGAAGGGACATTTAAAGGTCATTTAGTCCAACCCGTCGCAATGGGCAGGGAGATCTACTAGATCAGGTAGCTCAGAACCCTATCCAATTTTATGATTCTGTGATTCTCCAAGGTGATATGAGTATTATTGCCATGGTAGTAATATTAACTAAAAGTAGTGGCTCTGAGTGACATCAACAGATTAATTACTACTTTGTGAAGAGTTGCACAGAATTTCTGTTCACCTCTAATTTTGATACAGATTTTCAGATTATTTCTTCTTTAAAAAAACGCCATAATTTTCACTATCCTGGTTTAAGCATTTTATCAATGGATATAAGAGGATTTTTTGAAACAAATGTTATCATCATTTCCAGGACAACAGAAGTTCCTACAGCATCAAAGGAAAAATGCTGCCAGAAGTAGAAAATATTAAAGGACAATAGCAGTATTGCCTAGAACATCCTAGAGTAGCCTAATTTTTAGGATATCAACTTTGATGATTTGTACCAGTGACCTAAATGCAGGTTTTCACTTAGAACTAGCATATACCTAATTTAAAGATCCCATTTACAGTGCTTAACATTCCTGCAACCTGTTTATCTATTTTATTTGAGCTTAAAAATTATTTTTTTTCTTCCATATTTGTAGTTCCAATACTCCAACACTATTTGATTATAAAGACTCATACTAACTATGTCTAACAGAAATACATCTTGGCCTGGATGTAGAAGGGGTAGAAAAAGCCAAATACAGTCTCTGCTGTTTCATTCTTCCCTGAACAAGTCGGAGCAAAAGTCGTCCTTTACTAAAGATTTACAACTTGTGTAAATAATTTTGGCTACCCTGGTTTGACTGCATCTGTGTCAAGCAGTTCATGTACAACCTAAGAAATAGCAGTATATCATCTCAAAAGTGTGCAGGGAGAGACAGAGTAAGAAAAGCTGACCAGATATGAGGCCATTCTGAACTGAGAACCAAATTGGCAGGTTAGCATGGAACTCTGCTGGGGCTAATCACTCTGGTGAGAAATAGTCCATACAGATGTACCCTCAGATAGTTCCTGACATTTTATGACTCTCCTTTGCCTTTTATGGGAGCTGCCATTTATAGCCAAGAAATTGTTCTTATTTTATTTCTTCACAATTTCTGGATCTAAACCAGTACTAAAAGTCTGTTCAAGAAACCCACACGAGACTTTCCAGTTTAAATTGCCACCATCCTGCTGAACTTTGACAGGCACTGTCAATGGTCTGGCTTTCCACCTTGTCTCCCCGTTAGTATTTGTCTTAAGCTTCCATTTATATCATTCTGTCAAAGTGAAAACATACAGACACAACACTTTTTATCTTCAGCTGTGTAGTGTGGTTTGGAGTGATTTTGACAATTTCATTTATAATCAGACCTGCTTAAACTGTGAGTAAAACATTAATTTACACCAGCAGATACAGAAGTCATGTTTACACATTCAGTTCTGACTTAGTATAATTGTAACATACTTTTTGATCCCTAATTGCAAGGTACAATAAGAACATACAGTCTTGCAATCATTATACACACTTTTTTCTCTATTTAATATAAACTTTTTATGATAGCTGCAGAGAAACACATTCCAGAAATTTAGCACACCAGAATTGTTTATAAAAACAAAGTTTCTAGGATTTGATTTCTCAGAGAAAATATACATAATAATGACAATGTTAGGGCTCCAAGTTTGGCCTCTATTCTCAGATCATCCAAGATATTTAAGTGTTGTATTGCATTTCAGTAAGAAATTTGCTCTCCACCTTCTTCTCCATTACAATTTCATTTGGAAGAAAAACAAAACACTACTGAAAATAGTTGTTTATTTAACATTAACATCAGTCCAGCAAAGCTCTGCACAAATCCTCCAGTGCCGAATATGGCTTTCTTTGTTTAAGCTTCTAAATTACATTATATAGAAATCTATTAGAATTTATATCACCCACCCAAAATCCTGTATAAACCCTAGGCTCTGCAAAGCGTAATACAAACCAAAGATAGAAGATTGCAGAAGGAAATAAAATGCCAAACATAAGCTTCAGAATTTGCCAAGAAAACTGTAGATAAAAATAAAGCTTGAAGGTTAACTCTAATACTTGGCTGCAGGAAAGCTTACTTTGCTGAGGACTAGAGTTTAGAATAATTCCCCAAAGAACTCTGGCACTAGTAGGAACAGACTGTAAGGACTTATGTTATTTAGAAAACAATTCCTTCTACAGCCAGAATGATTAGCTTTCAAGGGCACATCTGGCTTTCCCTCTTCTTAGTTTTTAGTTAAAATAAAATTCGTTTGCCACTAGTATTTTTTGGAGAAGACCCAGAGTGGATAAAAATGGTTCCATTAAAATAGGACAGCTTTGCAACAGAGATGATAAATTCCATTATGTCTCACAGAGCAGGAGCAACAGCAATCAGATATTTCTGGCTGCTATATGTTCTCTCTGGCTACAGAGGGGAAGGATTTTCCCCTGTGAGAAGCTACACCCAAAATACCACCTCTGAAGATGTCTAGGCCAGAGACAAGTTAAAGTTCTAGTGTGTATTGCTACTACCAAGTTTCAAGTTTTGCACAATGTTCCATACAAGGGAGTATATACCACCATTTATTTCTATCACTGAAATGCTCTGTTCAAATCTAGTCCCTGAGAGAGAGATTATATTAGCTGTTCGCATGGAGGTAAGGAAAAATCAACTCATAACTTATGAGACTCCTTCCCTTGCACCTATTATTTCTGACTCACTGTCAGAAGGCTGGTGTGTGATCCCATTGGTGTATGGTTTAATCTGAACCTGGGCTGCTGCAGTCTTGCTCTCCTCTGCATGCTACCATTTACCTCTCTTGTGCTAGCACTGCTGCTTTGGCAATTGTTCAGTGTGGTGAGACAGCTGAAAGACATTCCTAAAAAGAGGGATTCATTTTTGTCTGGCTCTGCCCTCAAAGGAGAGAGGACCATGGCAGCCTCCAGTAGTTCAGCTACAGTTGCTGCCATACCGCACCTTTGCTCTCATCTCCAGTTTGCCCATCACATCAGGCTCTACTGTCTCCTCCATTAGATTTTCTAACCAGAGCCCTGTGCTTTTCTCTTGCAGCTTCTCACAGTTAGCTGAAGCTCTTCCTAAGCAACCCCTGAGCTATCTCATTCTTCCCCTTCCGGTCCCCCTGCACTTAACATGGGTGAAATTGCTGACATGCAGTGACAGCTTGCTATAAACACAGATCAAAAATATCTCTCTTGTTTACTTACCCTGCCTATTTGTAAGACTTGTTTATGTGATAATCTTTGAAGTACTCGCTATGTCTGTGCTATATACTATACAAATACAGAACAAAAATTTCAGCTAGAGAAACAAGGCAATAAAAGTTCCATATCCTAGATCCAATAGAGTGTACACACTCTGTGTGTACCCATCATATTGACTAAACAACAAAGACAGCAGCTCTTCCACTCTATTTTCAGATGCATGTTCTAACCTTGAGCCCACTTTCAGCCCAGTTCTAGTAAACTCACAGACACCAAGCTTGCAGGATGAAAAGGAGGTGACTCAGCACTACCAGCATGTTATTTTCAGGCAGTAAGGTAGGAACAAATCAGGCTGTTCCTTCTACCTTTCCTGCAGTCCTCGAGCAATATGCCTACTATAAATTACCTCAAATTACCTTTATTAACAGGCCCAAACATGATTCCTGGTAACAAAGTCTAGACTGCGTTACTAAAATAAGACAATAGAAACTTAAGTACTCTTTGGACATACTTTGACAGTAGATTGCCAGCACAGGTGCTGTGTGACTGGTCCTGATAAGAACAATCCTCCAGCAACTATCCCACAGTGTCTTTGTTCTTCAGGTACTATCAACTTCAGTTTCTTGCTAGAACTAGGAAGAACTAGGAACTAGAACAACCTAGGAACCCAGATACCATCACTCTTTTTACCTCGCCACACAAAATCTCTGCCTGAGAAGTGATTCTTGGATCCCTTAGGCCTGTAGGTTTGTACTGCCTCTTGGATCTTGCTTCAGGACACATTTAATCATTGCTGAAGCATGGAAAGCAAAAGTGGGCTCTAATGAGAAACACCTGGCAAAAGTACAGCAGCAGGCTGACTGAGATATGAGGAAAACATACAACCCAGGCTGCTCTCCTCCAGAATGGAAAGGTTCTTGACAAATCCGGCAATGATGTCACTCCAGTGTTGTCACTTGTCACTAGTGCTCCATAAGACCCAGGAGGGGAACTGCTGGCAGTTCCCATTGAGAATGGATTTGAGGGATTATTCTTGATGGCAAATATACATGGAGGAGGGCAATATGGATTTCATGTACAGCAGGAATAACTCTGCCCTAAGGCAGAGACTTTGAAAGACACACAGTAAGAGCAAGAGAAGACAGTTCAAATTACCCTGTGGCACATACTTTTCTCACTAAGGAAGTCTGTAATCTACATTCCCCCTCCTTTTCAAGGTATAAGTTGCATACAGGTAGCTAGAGAATAAATAATTTGACTTTTTAAGACCAACTTATTCCAGTTATATGTCCCAGTCAAGCAGACTGAAGGAAAGGACTGAGAAGTCCTTTCTGAAAAGCACATCAGGAGGTTAGGAGAGCTTGAAAGTGATCCTGACTCTGAAAAGTAGCATGTGACAGCCCGTTGGCCCCTCTGTCCTATATATGCATGATATACATATATACGTGCATCTCCACTGCACCAGAGTGAGCAGTTTAAACTGATACCTTTCACCTCACAACTGCAAGCAGAGACCACTCATGTGGCCAGGTCCCGCAGTGCAGCTGACAGGCACTTGCTAACACAGCTTTGCAAGTGCCCACATTCAAATATGTTTTTCAGTCAATGAATTTTGACAAGATACCCACTGGACGTGATTCACACATCTTGTGGAATACAAGGGGAAATTTTCCAGATGCTTTGAAAACCAATGACTTCTGAATCTAGGGTAACTACATTCATTGGGACCACATACCTTGCCTTCCTATCTGTCTGTACTGTACCTAAACAAACTGGTTGATACAGAGGAAGTCAATATCTGTGAAGTTTCCTCTGTTTTTTAAAATATATTTATTTTAAGACAAATTAATATTTAAGTATTGATGGGTTTTGAAAGTTATTAAATCTCTTCAGATTTGTTACTATTTGACTCTTTAAATCACAATACCATCAAATAAAGGAAAATACGACAAGTCAAGTTAGCATCTTGCCACCGTATTTACAGGGACTTTACACAAACATCAGCATATTAAAATCCTTTTTAACACAGTTTAAGCTATCTTTTCAAGCCCTACCCAGTTTTACAGTCCTGATTGTGTTCTTGCAGCTACAAAGGCTGTTTAAGTATTACCGATAGATATCTTGACATTTTAACCCTTATACTCATTGCTACATTTCCCCATATATGTGCAAAATATAGTAAGATAATCTACAATGGGAATATAAAATTTAGGCCTATTGAAAGCCTGTCAAGCTACCAAACTCAACACCCTGGGCCTGTTTGGGTAGTAATGAAGTCTGTCCTTGCTCCTATCCAATGCTGGGGTCTATCAGCCAAGAAAGGCCGTGAGGCCAAAGCCTTTGTAGTCGTTAACTACACTGTAATAGTATCAATTTAAGCATACTGGTTTGAGGAAGAGGTATCTTGCTTGCAGCTTTTTTAAAAGATCAGCACTTCTAAAGTGATTCTTCAGCACTTCTGTGCTCGTTCAGTGCTAAGGAAAAATAGCCTAAAAAGCCATCCCTAAAAGTGCTCCCTCTTCTTTGTTCTCATAGCTAAAGTCTCATACAGCCAAGGAAGACAGGACCAGGTTCTGTTGCCCATCAGGAAAACCATTATTTCAGAAAGCCCTCTTTTTTTCTGCGACAAAATCTAGAATCATCACCTTCAACTGAAGGGTATACTTCCCACCTGGGTAATGTTCCTTCTCCCTTAGATAGTCAAAGAAAAAGCAATTACTCAGTAATGAAGAACTTTACAGGACTTCAAAGTGTGATTACAAATCCATTTCTTTTGCATCAGAGAAACATGTCTTCCAAGCCTTAAGTTCTGCTGCTACACCTGATTGTTCCTGATGGGCACCCAGACTACTTCCCAGCAAATGTATTCATTTCACACACAGTCCCAAAAGCACTAGTCCATCTTCTTAACTGACCCTCTGACAAAGGCAGTCCTAAAAGAGACAACTCCACCATTTCCATCTTAATGGAAAGGTGGCAAGGCAACAAAGTAGAGAAGTAATGACAGATTGTTTTTAAATGCTAATAAATGTATGGAATAAAAAAATATTATTACAATTAAAACATGGAAACTTGACCTTGTATATAGCATATGTAGGACATGGAGCACAGTAAAGGTCCTACAGAACAGTACTTTGCGTGCTGGCAGGATGCTCTTCACAGTGCCTTTTGTGTTTGTAGTCTCTCACAATGACATATTACAAAGACTCGGAGCACAAATAGCCTAGCAGCCAAAGGCCATTATCTGCTCTAGCTTTTAGTGTCAGACCTGGCTTTAGTCATGTTGGCCAAGACTGGTGACAGGCATAAAGGAATTGAACAGTTGGACTGAGTTCATCTATTTGGAATTAGCTTAAGCACTATAGCCTCTCTCTTTACTTCTGCTAGCAGACATTGATTTGCATTCACTGTTTCATGTTGTACCAAAGGACATGGCTTCACGCTGGCAGCCTGAGTCTATGTCACACAAACCACTGCTGCTAGGTTGAAACCAGCCTTCTGTATATTGACTGCTGTGCCTATAATGTTTGCTTCTTATGTTATCTTATTGGAACAGCGTTGCAGAAATAAAAGTTATTTAATAACACCTTATCAAAGCTTCAAGCTGGGTTTTATCTTTCTGCTGTTCTTGCAAAGAATATTGTTTGTGAAAAATTAATCTGACCAAACATGGACTTCTTTCTGTTTGTTTCTATGCCCATGAAAGCATTGATACTTAATTTCTTGTCCTGTAAGTAGTCCGTCAAGTTTAACTATATTCCCATTTAGCCAGTAGATATGTTTGTACCTGGATATACCTTCTCCTATCTCATGAACTAAATGTCAGTACCATTGTTTTTAATGCAATGTATGACTTATACAGCATCTTCACATGCTAAATGCTATACATGTTGGATATGCTAAGTATGTATTTTGGATCTCATAAGTGCAAACAACTACAACAGTCTTTATAAGCTTAACACCCTTGAAGAACCAGTATTGGACACACATTACTCTATTTTAATGGAGGAGAAAGAAAGGTGAATAGCAGTCTTGGACTAAGAGCAATAGCTTTTTTCCTAGAAAAGTATATTTGGCAATGTGCGATGCTCTTTTCAGCTGAAGGTGACTGAAGACTCACAATAATAAATTAATAAAATCAATTAATCAAAGAAAGGGAAAGAGGATGCAAGGGAGAAAAAGAGACTGATGGCTTTCCATAAAATGTTTCGATTCTAGCTTTGATTTCCTTTCACTTTGTGGTTAGCTGTTGCCTAAGGAAAACTCTCTGATCGAACACATGACATCTAATGTCAGATAGAGTACATCTAATGCTTTGCGTGGAGTACTGTTAGTTTACCAAAACATTGCATCAAATCCCTAACTAGTTCAAAGGGTGTATGCGCAAGTTATTATTTCCCTAGAGATAGGACAATCCAAATAAAACATTGTTTCTGCTCCTTGGACCAGAAAGAGAAAAGGCTAGTTTTGCAGTAACAGGGCCTCTTAACATCAGGCCTATTTTGGCTGACAGAAATGACTTGAAAGATTGTCAGCTTTATGCCTTATGTGAGGGCTGTAAAAAGGTTGCAAGAATATCACCCACATACCAACAAAGGATTTTTTTTTTGGCTACAAGTGAATTTCCTATATCTCTAAGCTTTCTGAATTACACTAAGAGGAAATTAGATTTTTTTTCCCTGTTGCTGTAGAAAATTCCATTCATGAGAATTAGATTGACAGTCTCTGTATCTCACACTATCCAAAAAGAATGTCCCATACACATATTAGCTCATTTACTGTTATGAATTGTAACTGCTTACAGCAGCACAAAAAGCTCTGGGGACCATTTGATGTAAATTCTGCAATCGCTTAATTCCAAGCAGCTCAAATGACTTCAGTGAAGATATTTCAGATTTATATAAGCACCAATAAGCAAAATTAGAACTCGGAACCACACTTAGCAAAAATTTCTCACAGTCAGTCCTACTTGCAGAAAGAATTTTTAGTCTTTCCTTTTAAACATATTTGATAAGCCTTAAAAAATCCCATCCTCCCTACAAAACACAGGCACTGTTGCATTGTTTTTACATCCTGCTCAAAGTACCTTTAAGAAAGAAAAAAAGGTGCAATTCTGTATTAAAATCCTGGTACAGAGTATCATTGTTGGCATAAACAGAATTGCCTCAGGTTGGTACAACTTAAGCTGTATGTCTCTGCAGACAGCTGCGTTCAGAGCAGACGCTGCGGAGTTGTCATGCTTTCACCATGTCATGCATTTATGATCCCATATGAAAATAAAATTTACAAAAAAAAAAAAAAAAAAAAAAAAAAGATGTCCAGTGATACTTTTAAAATAAGTGAGAGCAGGTAAAAACATGCTCTGCTTAGAGCTGCGCCAAGAACACCTCATTCAAATACATACAGAAAACACATTCGCTCATATTCCAGCCCTCCCACAAAATTTTCCAGCCCACCAGCATGTCTATCAGCTGCCAGAGCAGCTTAGAAAATTACTTAACAGTACTTGTCAGTAGTATTTTACCCCTGTCTATTTTCAGGTGCATAATTCCTAACCTGAGGAATTTGGGCAACTGTGTATCTTTGAGGATCCAAAACTAAACTTCACTGAATATCAAGAAATTCAACACAAATCATTAAACATATTTGAAAAAACCTACCCTGTCAAGAATATATTCTTACCAAATCCCATATCCTACAACTCCCTGTAGCAAATAACTAAATCACACTTTAAAAAGCTGGCACTTCTAAACACAGATGGTAATTCATGACTGAAGTAGCTCCTTGCTGGACAGCAGGTAAGCTGGTGGAAAATGTCTGGGGCTTCACTAAGTGAATACAACTTGCTGCATGTGGAATTGAAACACTGGCAGCATTTCCCCACTACCTCTTAGAGCACATAGCAGGAAGCTGCAGTTACTCACTTTGACAGTGCCACTGCCAATTCCTAGGTCCATTTCTCTTCAGGTGCCCCAGGAGACAATGGCACATGGAAGGACCAGTAAATGGCCTTCTTGCATGGAACTGACCCACTGTTCATGCAGATATCTGTGAATTCTGAGGAGGAAATATTTTGCCCATTATGATCTTTCACCTTCTGAAAGTCTTAACAGGCCCAGGAACAGGCTGCCCAGGGAAGTTGTTGTCACCATCCCTGGAGGTATTTAAAAGATTTAAAAGACATGGTGCTAAAGGACACAATGGACTTAGCAGATGATCATAAGGGTCTTTTACAACCTAAATGATTCTAAGATTCTATCTCATGGCTGCTTCTAAGGAACTTATAAGGTAGAAGAAGTGAGAAGAATTATTAGACTTACTATGGCTTGTCAAGGGCAGAATCTTGCATGCTGAGCACTGTGTATTAGCTGCTATTCATTTAACTTTAAACCTTTATTCCTTCTAAAATCAATTTGAAAGCTTCATGGATTAGTCTAACATACAAGATATACCACAGAAAGAACACAGAGAATCTTTCT
Organism: Lepidothrix coronata; assembly: GCF_001604755.1. Taxonomy (NCBI): domain Eukaryota; kingdom Metazoa; phylum Chordata; class Aves; order Passeriformes; family Pipridae; genus Lepidothrix; species Lepidothrix coronata. The sequence continues at coordinate 1,195,315 of NW_016690244.1, forward strand.
CTGCAAAGTCAGAAATGCTGATTTCATAAAATACTCTAAATCAGGCAGACCATCACTGGCCACAAGAAAATGTTTTTAACAGTTTTATGGTGTAAATTCAGTGTTCTTCAATACATTTGGATCTAAAACTTTAGAAAGTGAGAAACCTACCACACATAGATTACATATTTTGCATCGGTCCATTATCTACAGTGATCAGCACGTGTGTTTCTTTTTCTGTGGTTTTCAGGTTCCACATCTCTGTCTGCTGGAGGCAAACACAGAGAGAGGTGATACAATCTTGTCTTATGGATTTCAAAAACAAAAGCACTCAAGTTGTGAGTCTGGGCCTCAGAAAAAAGTTCAGACATCATGCACTTCCACTGGTAATTTTCACACCTGAAAGAGACAGTAGTGGAGGAGGATGACTTTATGTGAGCAGAACCCAGGTACCAAACAGGTTAGTGATGAAAAATATGGGCAACAGCTTTCACAACACTCACATGCGTAAGATTAGCTGATTCCAGCTCATCCTCTTAGTTCCTTCCTTAAAGTAGCTTCAAAGTGCCCCAACGAATTTCAACAGGAATCCTAAAAATGTACTGATCTGAGAAATAGCAATTAAGATTTTACATTTCTTCTGTTGCCCCCAGGTTTAAAGGAGATTCTCATAGGATATCTATTTCTTCATTCACAGAGACATGATCCTGGTTCATTATATGTATTCTGGAGACTCAAGACAACCAGACAAGGTCTAACCACCTAACTGAAGATGCCCCAGACATATAAGCCTTGCTTAGAGACACAGAACGCGGCTGCATTTCAGCAAGCCCTTGCTGTTTTCATTGACTGAGAGGGCTCTGGCTTGTTGGGCCCCATTTGAAGGAAACCATAGAATAAAGGAACCTCATCTAGAAGTTTCTCTCCCTCCTCTGAGACAGGATCATGCTTGACACACTGACTGGGCATTTTTTCTCTTGTCTCCTAAAGGTTGCAGAGTGGCACTACCTCGGCTATTAAATGAGGCCTTGCCTGCATCCAGTCTAAACATCACTTGCTGCAACTCAAGTACGATGTAGAGATAACATGGGAATCCTTCATTCCTTTCCATTTTGCAGCCATCTTGTCTGTATTTGATGTCTTTTTTCTTTCTTTCTTCTGATTGCTCTTTCCTAGACTAAGGACTAACATCTTTTCAGCCTTGCTACCTGAAGTTACCAACAGGAGGATAGCACAGCATTTCATTGATTGTCATACTGACAACTCACTTGTGTGTCTGAAGAACTTTATCTTGTGAAAATCTACTTAATTGTCATGGATTTCAAAATTCATTATGATTACATCATATACCGATAGGCACTTTGTCTCTTCACTGGTAAGTGCATTAATTTCATTTAGCACTGAATGGTATTATTCTGCTGTGCTATGAAAATAAATAACTTGTAAATGCACAGAGCTTTTATTAAACTCAAATTCTGTAGCTCACCTGACTACAGCAACCACCCAGGTACTGTTTTTTCTATAATTCATGAGAAGAATATGCCACTTCTCTAGTCAGCTACCCTTTCACCTGCTGACAACAACCATAGTCAAGATTGTTTGACTAGTAGCAAAATTAAGAAATAGAAAATTATTTCCCCTCCCTTTTCACAAACATATTATTAAATTTTTCCAGTATCTGGTGTTTATCAGTATTTTGATTAGATCGTTTACCCATATGCTCTCTTCATACCAACAACTGATAAACCACCACAGTTAGAATGGAAAACCACATCTGGTCAGGAAGTGTGCACAGACAAGAAAATTACTTTGATCATGAATTAACTCTATGACTCCAATCAGAAAGTCATTTCTGACTTTTCAATAGCAAAAATGGAAGTCTATCTGCTTTGCAAATAACTCAGTACCTGTCACGTTTAGACTGGTATCTTTTGGTAAAGGATACAGGGTGGAACACTTTAGATGCCCATCGTTAAAAATCACCACTACAAAGGCAGCCTGCATGAGCAATTATTAATGAAATAAATCACTACAAATTACACACTGACAGTATAAAGCAATGCTGGAACAAAGCATGTGGGGGGAAAAAACCCCACAAAGCTCTTTGTTTAGCAGACAAATCAGTTTCATCATCCTTGGTAACAAGATCATGCACTGTAATCAACCGTTAGAAAGCTAGTACTGTAAATAAACCAAGTTAACTGAAACCAGGGTGTGATGGAAAGTATGTTTTTGTTGAAGGGTGTTAGCTTTCCAAGCCCTCTTCGCAAGAACAGAAAACAGGCTAAATATTCTTGTTAGTGAGTTAGATATAGACATTTTAATCAAGCTGTAATGAAACCTCTTTAGAAAGGCAAAGAGCAAAGGGAAGAGAAAAACACTACTTTCGAGTATTATCTTGAAAAGAGAAAAGTAGGATAAATGAGGCTTCATATAACCAAGCAGATTCTGTAACTAATCAATGTTCAAGAACAAGTGGTCTTGAGTTGAAGACCTGATCCTTCAAAACCTTGTACATCAATGATTCCAAATCAGGTAAGACCATTTACAGAGAAGAGTTATAGCACTGATCTTTATGCTGCCCTCCAGAAAAAAGAGGATGAAACAAGTACAATTCCATACATAATTTTATATACTGTCACATATCATTCCCTTTTATGTCTGTCTCTTCCTATTTCCACTGAGTGACAGCCAGTGCATTTCAACAAAAATATATTAAAATGTCAGCATAACCAGAGCTTAACTGCTTTCAAAATACCTGAGCTGGTCAGAGTTAACTCTTATATCATATAAAGCACAAGTGGGGGCCAGTCTGTCACTTGTAAACTGGCCCCAGCATCTCAAGCCCATCACAGGAATTAGTGACACAACCTTCTCAATGGATCCTTGCATTCAGGCTACACTGAAGTCACCCTGTAAATAAACTCTCTAAGACCACTGCGTTCAGACATTGATGTTTAGCTATGCATTACTACAGATATTGTAATCTTCCATTCCATAGTCTTTGGGATTGTAGATAAACTCCACTGTCAGAATAACCTTGGTAAAACACTTCCTTCGTAACATCCCCAGCCTTTGAACTCTTCCAGTGTCACTTTTCTACCCAGTACTCTGTTCTGGCTTCTAAGATCTCCTAAAATTTCTTGGCTTCCCTATTAGTTCAGCATATTACTGACTTACTACCTATACTCAGCAACAACGTAAGCCCTTTACAGTGACACTATAGACCACTAATCTGTTTAGCAGACACTTTTAATCATTTGGGATTAGACAGAATATAACCAACAAAGCAGGCATAACTCGAGCAAGGAAAGGAGAACAGACTAGGGATTTGACTTGAGCTTGGTGAAGTTTGCCTCAGAATATTTTTAGGAACTGCCTGAAGCTATTTCAGAGCCATTAGCTCTTATCTTTGAGAACTTGTGGAGGAAGGATGAGGCTTTTGATAAAGGGGGAATACAGTGCTTATCTATAAAAATAGAGCGAAAGGAGGATCCTAGAAAAGACAGAGCACTTAGCCTAACACTTCAGTTCTTGGGAAGACATCAGAACAAACCATTCAGCTCCTATGTAAGCACCTCAAAGATAAGGACACAAGCAGGGATTTTCTAGTAACAGTCTAAGTTAATTTTCTTTAAGGTAAACAGCAAGCCTAAAATCCAGTGAAGATATGAGTGATTGTTGCTTTGTTAAGGCTTTGACGCTGTATCACATAACACTCTCACAGGCAAGCTATGACAGCATCTTAAGACAGGTGCAAAGTATGGAAAAAATTTATTCAGAATGATGAGTTATCAATGAGAAATTGTCCAGCTAGAAAGTATATCAACCTGTATTATGCAGAACACTGCTCTAGCACACTAGCTAGTCAATATATGTATTTGTGATCTGAAAGCTGGTAGAGACTTACTACATCTGCAAACAATGTCAAACTGGAGGGAGCCGCAAGCACTCTGGGAGATTACAACTGAAAGCAATTGGGACAGCAATGAATAACTGCTTTGGGTCTCTTCCAGCCCTGTTTTCTATGACCATATTTTTCTTCATATTTAACCCTTCTGCAAAACACAACCTTTAATCCCCTAATTTAATAATGTCCTAAAAGCTTCTCCTTATCCATGTTGTGTTTTCATTCAATTCCTTTTGGCCAAATCCAGACAACCGTGTGTCTCCTCTCAGGCTGTCACAACTTGCCGCTTGACTGCAAGTTCCTTTGGAGGGGGGCTGCTTTTCACTGTATTTGCACATCCCAAACCTTTGCTGTGGTTTCTAGCAGTTTACATGTTTACAAGTCAGTTGAAAGAAAAGAAAAAAAATTACATAAACCAGGCAGGCCTCTTCTTTGTCAAAAGTGATAATTGTTGTTTTCAGCATAAAAGTATTCTGATTGTTTTATAACTGGGTAGCACACTGGACAGGAATTGGATTTAAATTTCCATTCGCTTCATTTTCTTTCTTTTCATACAATATCTAAGGAAGAAGTATCCAGCCCTGGTATGTATTAATTGTGCACGTACTGAGGGCTGACATGTGGAGAACAAAGCGAAGTCCGCATAAAATGAAATCATTCCATACAAGGACACCAGGGCCTAAGGGATGGAATTGCCAGCCCTAAATGGCACAGCAACCATCGTCTCCAGTGTCTGATCTTTTAAACATTGAACACACATGCTCAGCTTGACTATGAATAACGCTATTAAGTTGAATGGAATTATTTACAGTAGTAAAGTTAAGTACATTCATAAGCAATCACAGATTTGGCGTTTAGCACAGGGCATAAGAAAAAAAGAGGATGAAACCAGACATTTCCTGTGCTACAGAGAAGTTTTAGTCCAGCAGATCTGCTTAGACCCTGGCCCAGAAAGAATGGAACTTTCTTTTCTGTAAACACCCGCTGTGGAGTCTTCCTAGCAAGCAGATGGGGTGGAGCTCCCTTGCATCAGAGGCACTGAGATACCTACCCTAGCACCTACACAGCCTCCAGAGTGCTTCTGGATCTAAAGTGTCAGTAAAATGCACTCTCAGATTTGGCATCTGTGGCCTTTTCACTCAGTTCAGAGAAACTGAATCACTGTATTTTCATTGACAGTGAAAACATACAAGCCAAGGATAAAATCACACAGGCTTTTACAGATTGCCCTGTACTACCAGACTACCCACCATACTGGTATTTTCCAAACTCCCAGTCGAATGAATACACATGTCCACAGCCTTTGAAGGGCCAGCCTCCATACTGCGATGCTTCTCCTCTTCACTGTTTTTGTTAAAAGTCATATTTTTTATTTTTTTTTTAGGGAATAAAGCAATTCACTGTATCCTGGCCTGGACTCTCTATTCAGTAATGTTTTATGATTTAATCACTGGAATGAAGAATGGATGATGCCACAGTCAAAGCAAAGGATTGACACTTAAGAGACACGGCCTTTATCACCAATTGTTACAAATATGCTCTGTGATTCTGAGCATATTATTCATATTCTTTGGCTGAATTTCCATCAGTGATCCACATTCAGCCCAAACCTTCAAGCCTGATACTTAGCCACCTTGCACTCTGTATTCTGAAAACCTCCTACGTTGCCTATCCCATAACTGACATTTTCAAAGGAAGTAGGCGTGAAGTGGGGGGAAATTAGTTCAGAAATCAAAGCATTTAATTTGTAAACTGGGGCTGAATTTCAAATCCTAAGGCTTAATTCACTAATGAAAACATCTGACAGTGTTATTTCATACATTTTCCTCTCTTGAGTTTGCTTGCTCCAAAAACCATGTTCACATAGAAGCCCCTGTAATGTCAACGTAAAGGTTTTGCAGTTGTGGAATGACTGGAACTGAAATAGCTTCACTAGGAGAGTGCTTTACAGCAGAATACCTTTGACTTCTGCATGGGAAAATAATACCAACAACCACTTTTAGGCTAATACTTGTGCATCGTGTGACAGGAAGTGGTATGTACAGCTCTCACAATACTCATCTACCACACCAGTTTCTCTAAACAGGAGGCACAGCAGAGCACAAAGCATAAGCCAAAAAGCTTTTATCCAGGTTCACTATCCACCCTTCTAAGTAAGGCAGCTGCTCACAACAGGCAGGGCTGAGATGACCCTGCTAAGTAAGGCAGCTGCACACAACAGGCAGGGCTGAGATGACGGCAGCAGTGCTGTCAGGTACAGCACTGCCCCATCTCCTCCTTTGAAAGTAGCAGGGCACCGATGCAGAACACACTGTGAGACAGCGGCACAGAGGAGGAACCATCTAAGACAATGTAGAGTATAATTAAAATTAATCCATCCTGACGTAGCCAGACTCCGTTCAGACGTCAGTGGCAGAAGTTCAGTTTTGCATCTAGAGCTTGTTTTGCTGAGGTGGGCTAGAATAAGCTGAAACACAACTTTGCTGTCATGAACTGTGGCCACAATGGGCAACTGTTCTGGACCTTAATGGTGCAATAAAATGAGTAGCAAGCACCTTCTCCAGAGAGACAGAACCTTTGTGCAGACAACCTGTTGTTAGGCTATCTGGTTCTCATTTCCTTCTGCTTTCTCTGCCTAAAGAAACTCAGAGGTTATAGTCAGCATAGTCAAAGACATGGTGAATTATTTTCATCAGTCATTTTGCTAGTAGTAAGTCCTGAAGCCTTCAATTTTTAAAATATTTTTACTCTGATGAAAATAATGTTAGAAAGTCCTCACTGACTGCATTTTATTTCAAAGATGTCTGAAAAAGTATTTTTGAGAAGGGATGATCAATAAATACTCATTCATTGGGATTATTCTGAACTGAAAAGTGGGTTTAATTTTGATCACTCTTCTTTCATAATAAAAAAAGAATTGTAAGAAAAGACCTTATGTGAACAGACGTACACATCCTTATGATATCCTGTCAGTGCACTGTTTCATAAGATTATATGGTCATATGACAACAGGCCTATTTGTATCACAGGCTTCTTTTGAACAGAGAACATGTTACAGCGGTTCGGATTCCAGTTCATGGGTGAGAGTTTGTCAGAGAGAGAAGATAGTGGTGGGCCTATTTAAGCAAGTGGACAGGCAGAAATCGTGGAATAATACTTAGGTACACAGCTAACAGAATTTGGTCCTTTCATAAGAATACATATAAGAATATAAAGGAAGTTTCTTTTTTTTGCACTCCACAGATTACTCCAGTTGGCCTCAGGGAAGCTGAAGCAGCCATATCCAACAGCAGAGAAACGGGTTACAACCTGCTGTTCCTGATACAGCTAAAAACTACTGTTGGAGAACTTGGTGAATGCAAGCAGAGGTGGCCACAGACCACAACTTTACTGGAAGGAACTACTTCCAGCATGGTACATATTTGATTTCTGGCTGTGGGCTTCCTTTCTTTCAGTCACTATCAAGACATGGGTCCAATTCAGAAAAGGGACTTGTATCAGCTGCTGATATCAATACAAACTTTAGTACAGAAGGGAGGAGGTGGTAGAGGCAATCCACACAGAAGAGTTTATAATGGCAGTCGCTCGTTATCCTGGGAATGAGACTGAGTGCTTTGTTAAGCAGAGGCAGTTCCAGAGCTTTGATAGGCGTGAAACACCCCTGAGCTAACAATTTTGAACAGGACACCAAGTACAAAATGGCAGGCACTGCATTGCCAAGAAAGCTTAGGGTAACATACAGGAACCTCAAAATGCCCATGCAAGGCAGTTGGAAGTCCTGGAGCTGTTGAAAAGTCTCTGTAGTCCATCACGGCAGAGCAGAAGTGCCACATAAGCAAGAATCTGAGTTAGCCTCACAACAAAGATATGTCATTTGCATTTCCTGGTATTTAATATTTGTGTAGAATATCTGCAATGTCATCTGCTAGTTCTATGGTTTCGGCTACAATAGTTTCATACAGCTGAAATGTTTTTCCTGGCCACAAAAGGCTTGCCTTGCCCAGATAGAAATCCCCTCAAATGTTTATCTTGAGCTCTTAGAATGTTGGCCCAAGAAACAGAAATAAAAAATTGCAAATAATGAAACAAACAAGCATAGAGGACTGAAAAAGAAAACTGGAATACAAAGATCTAAAGAACAGAACGGTGAGCCAACTTCAAAGGTATCAGATGCAACAATAGGAAGGTGTGGTGATTGTTTACTTTTGTATATAATAACAGAGGACAACCAGAGCAATTCAGTAGAAGGCATTATTACTGCTTGTGTGTAACAGCACACCTGAAACAACCAGTAAGGAGTTTTAACTTTACCAGACTCAGCTCTTACCTGAAGAACTCTCTTCATCCATCCCCTTGAACTCCCTTTGCTAGCACCCAGTAGACTGGCATTTTGGCATCTCTCACATCCTTTAACAGCATGTTCATGACTCCACAACGTGTGTGGAAAGAAAAGTCAAGCTCATTGTTTTCAAATGCACTAAAATGAATGCCAGAAAAGTCAACTGTAGGGCATTTATGTGCTTATTTAAAAAAGCAAGGATCGAGCACTACACAGCTAAAATCTCTTTAGTCACTTGTCTAAGCCAACATGATTTCTTTGAAATTTGGATAGGTGCATGGCATGGTCAGTTAATGCAGCTCCACAAACAGCTGGCAACTAGTTAAACTGCAGCAAAGTATCCACTCTGTATCAAGACAACAGTGCAAGCCAGAGGGATGAAGTCCACAGGCTTCCAGCTGTGGCACAGGATCAGGAGCACTAAGTATGATGCCTGACTGTAAGGACTAAAGACTTTTAAAGGTCCTGCTCAATGCCAGGCTTCATATAAGATATTTCATCCTGTAATTCCATTGCCACAGAGGAACTGAGCACCTGCCTTGCTAGATCTAGGCTTTCACGCCTGTTTCAGTATCTCTCAGGCTGTCTCAGGCTTTCTCATCTGTTTTAGTTAGACAGGATGTTGGCTCCCTTGTCAGAGTTCATTTTAGAGAAAAGATTAATTGGGCAAGGTGATACAAGTACAGAACATGTCAGCTCATTTAAAATAAAAGAAATTGGTAAAGTAAGAATTTCCATTATCTCATAGCTAAAGAACCAAGAAAATGCTGAAGCAAACTGCAAGGTGATAAATTCAGAGCTGATAAGAAAGTTTATATATATATATATATATAATTTAAGAATGTCAGCCAAATCCAACAGTCAGACAGTGTCACTGAAGCTACAAGTTAGGCAAGACTCTACCATGTTTATAGAACAGAGTTGAGTAGTTACAGTAACCATTTTTTAAAGGGGAAGGACGACTAACTACATGCTCCCAGGCTCACTATTTAGAGATTGCATTGCAATAGGGAGGAGGCTCCTTTGAGTAACAGATAATCTCACACATACTAACTGAAGGCTTGCTGTGCCTTCCCCTACAGCTTCCCATACTGACCACTGCCGGAGGAGAGCAACTGTCATGCTGAAGTAGATCTAAAAATGCAACAACTCCCATGACTTATGTAAGGGTGCTGTTGAGGTCTGTGGTCAGGCAGTGAGGGACTGCAGAGAGCTGGAGACCAACTCTGTGACACCGTCATTGGAGCAGCAGCCGACAGCCCCAGGCTGGGCTGAAATGGGGGCCTGAGCCATGGGCAGGGTGGGGGTAATCCCTTGGGGAGGCCGGGCATGGACATTAGTGCCCTCAATGCCCTGAGAACTCATGAAAAAAAAAAAAATTAGTCCCAGTTGGTAAATAGTTTTTCTATGACCAACTCAAATGCAGTTTCCCAAATTACTCTCAAAAATAAAAATTAATTGACTTTTATGTATAATATCTGCATCTGTTCCAAAGGGTGGAAGCGTTGGGAGTGGGAAAAGCATACAGACCCAAATTCTGCTCCTGATCTTGCTAATAACCTGCAGAGGGTAGGTCACTTGCCCCCCAGTTTTACCATTTTAGAATGAGGGGACAGTGAAACAGTCCACAGCTGTAAGCAATAGGCATTACACGTGGCCACAAGAAATAGGATAATTTTGCATCAAGCCATTTTTGAAACATTAAGAATTGAGGCTGAGAGGGTTGTTTTGTTTGTTAATATATGCTATATATTGGGGCTATTTTCTAGCTAATTCATACCCAGGCACTGTTAGTTGCCAACAGTCCTAACAACACAATTCTAGGAAAAGAAAACTATCTCCTTAATGCATTTGTAATCTGTTAAGATTATGTAGAATCGTTTATCCATGTCTAGATGTCATTATTAAGACCAGTAAGACAAGTGCATCTAGAACTGGATCTGTGCAAGCAGTACTCCTAAGAAAGAAAGATTAAAAGTGAAAATACAGGCAAGGTGGTCAAAGCACAGGATAGATTATTTTGGTTTTAATCAGGTTACTCCACAATTTAGCACAACTATGTCCTTCCACACTGAGTGCTGTTATCTTAGGAGTCAAGCAGTAAACAAAGAAAATCTCTGCTCTGCTGATTTCAGAGTTGTTTTTTTCAGAAACGTTTTTATAGATTATCAGTTTTACATTGATCATAAGAATAGATGTTGTCACTGTTCCAAGAATCTATTAAACATACCTAACCATCAAACACAATAAAAGCAGAAAAAATTTCTTGAAGCACTGCTGACATCTGTAGCTGATAATTATAGGCAGCTTTTCTGAATAAAAACCTAAAAATTTGAAATAATTTTCAAGTGAAATTGGATAAAAAGACAGAAGTGTCACTTGGGCATGAGAACTATCAGTGTCCTTACAGACATACAGCATGAGAGAAAAATTTAGATAAGGAAAATGGAAAGGGTCTAGTCCAGTTTCACTGATGTTAATGAAAGATTTTCCATTGACTCCACAGCTAATATGACCAAAGACAGCAGTCAGAAAGAAGGCCTGTAAAGAGTAAGCACTGGATAAAGGGAATAAATAATAAGGGCAGATTGGGCTGTAATTATAATGAAGTCAGGATAAACCTGAACTTTCACAAATAAAGTGTTGAACTGATTGTAGGGAGGGTCTCTAATATTTTACAGCCAAAAAAATGATCATTCTCTTTAGAGCTTTCCTTTAAATCAAATTATGGGTGATATGCAACACTGCTGACTATTACCTTCTTAGAAAGGTCTAAACTCCAGTTGTCTCAAGTACCTTCAGCTCTTATTGGCCTGCCATTTTATAATAAATACTAGAAGCAATAATCCCCACTGAAACTGTGCTATCATGATATCAAGAGGTTGGCTTGCATGGATATTTGGTCATTGTCTGCCAGGGAGATAGTCAGAAAGCAATTAAAGCTGTCTGGCTGTGCTGACATTTTACTCAGTCATTTTACCAAGTCTTTAACTTCTGTAAGTGTACATTAGAATTTGAGCTGTTGATGAGGAAAGGAGAGAAAAATATCAAGCCCTAAAATCTCTCTTGTATCAGGTTGAACTTTTTCTTTAAAATCAAGCTTGATCAGTTCCCTATCATGGGTAAAAGTCCTGTGTAAGAGGCTATGTCATTCTCCATTCGAATGGCCAGAAGCCATAGTTTCCACAAGAAACAAAAGCAACTAAAAGCTTTAAATCCTATCCCATTGTAGGAACACAATTGAATTCTCTTGCCAACATGAGGACAGAGTATACATAGTCACTGCATAGGACTGACAGTCTGTGTGGGAATTACTGAAGTCTAGCTGCAAGATTTCCATATACAGACATTTCCTGCCACGAGAACGTTACAGTACTAAGTCAGCATCCAAAGTAATCTAAAGAACAAAAGGAAAGCCTCTAAAATAGCGAGAAGGAAAAAAATTATACACAAAGATCACTTCATACATTCAATACAGGCATTTAAAGTAGAAGATATCAAGGTCATATTCTGCAGCCTTTATTCAGGCACATCAATAGGAGTGGGTTGTTAAAGTAGAGCCTGAGGCAGTATCTGACCTTTTTCAATTTTTTTTTTCCTTTGGATAAGATGGTTATGAGATGTTGCCCAAGAACAGAACACTAGGACATACCAAACTCACACATTTGCAACTGAATAATATCTATGTTTCAAAGTGTAGTCCCAAAGAAGCTCTATTAGTATCAGTAGAGGAGACAAAAGATTTTTGAGTCTATATGCTGTTAATATAAAAATAATCTAATCTTGCTATAAACAAAGGGAGTTTAATTAATCAGCCATTACCTCAGCCACATTTTAAGTGAACACAGCAACTCCCATGGAGGTTTGATGACTTTCCAAACTGGTAAATTAATTTTGTGGCAAAAAGTGAACTAATACAGGTAACACATGCTGAAGCCACCCTTCCCACCCACTTCCCAAGAAATCTTGTTTAGCATAAAAGAGAGAAGAGAGGTGTAGTCTGTGACTGTATCAGCTCCAAAATCCAACTCATCATTCTGACCTTGAATCCTGTTGCTCAACACATGAAGAGAAGCAACAAGATTTCCCAAGAATTGTCATGATGGAGAGCAAGTCCTTCTTCCACAAACAATTTAGGCTAAATAATACTTTCGTGTCTCCATATACATGCAAGACATCTGAGGGGAAAGCAGCCATCATCCGTGTCAACTCCTCTTCCATGTTGCCTCAGCTCAATCCCGCTATAAAGAAAGACAAGAACTATTAGGTCTGCAGTGATTTTCCACTGTTCTCTTACTTCCCTTTTCCCTTTTGCAATGGCTAATGACCTATATTACCTATAATAAAAAAACCCCAAAACCAATAAACTGTAATAAATTATTGCTTTTCTATGTGCCCAGGTGGTACACCTGTGCAGGGAAGCAGAGTGATAGTGTCCCAAACTCTAGCTCTGATGTTATTATACAGCACTAATATTACAACACTTAGTAGCTGTTCCATATACTTCCTGCAGCTCACTGCTACCGTTATTGATCGTTACTTCATGATATTAATCACAGTGTGATATAACAGGGATCTGAAAACATTTGTGTGCCATTGCAAATGGTATACCTTGATACCTATTTTGCCTGAGCACTTATCTGCTTGGATAAATGAATAAACTCTTGCTTCTTTCAGTGTGTGCTTAGAACAACTTGGTTTTTACTGAATTTTCCAGTTTCAGCTTCTTCCAGAAGAAAGAAGCTTTGAAAAGCATACTAAAACAACCACAACATGCAAGGAAATAGGAACCCCTCCATCTGTGTGTGCTGGGCTGGGCTTGGTGCCCCCCGCCAGGAGCACAGCAACCTCATGCAGAGTATGGGATTTACACATATGTAACATCTCCCTCTACTGGCTAAAATAGTGGGAATGCTTTAATTTCCAAGCAGGAGGTTTTACCTTGGGTGAGAATCCCTAGATCAGGTCACCTCTCATCCTCCATTTCTCACACACTTGTAATCTCTCTCTGTAGCCCTAAAGCAGACAAGGATTGCGTGATGGAGCAGGCAACGATGAACTGGGCATGGTTCTCCTGAAACCCTGGATGACAGAGGCCTCAGTGAAATGCTTTGAAGACAATGAGACAGTAAGCAAGGGCAGTAGAGCCATTCCTGGGAACCCGGGACTAGAGGGGACAGTTGCTTTGCAGAACCTTTCATCTTGGACTCCAAGCAATGTCTGATTTAGCAAGATTGCTTGTTAAGTGATTATTAAGTGATGGTGATCCTTAAGTCTCTTCAGTAAAACCAGAGCCTAGTGGTTAAATATGGAGGTTTTACCAAATCTCAGTCCTTTACTCTTTGAAGACCAATGAAGCCATAACTCAGTGTTATTGTGTACCCCACACTAAAAGCATTTTTGTGTCTGTATTGTTTTTAAATGCTCAATAGCTGACACAATCGATGAAGAATTATCTTGATATGTTCTGGGAACAAGAAACACTCACCTATGCACACACTCCAGATGGCAAGGCACAGCTGGGATACTCTGTCAGGAGAATTTCACCACACAGCAACTTACATCCACGTTAAGTTTCCAGCACTGCTTTCTTCACATCCAACTGATAGTTTTCACAGAGCCTTTAGGCTACAGCTACAGGCCTGCAGCTACAACTAGTTTGTAGCTGCTACAACTGGGAGGGTACAATTCACATATACTCCAACACCAAATGGTTTTAAACTGACATAATGACATTCTAAAGTTAACCTTCTCTTTTGTAAGTTGCTGTCAGAGTTGCCCATGTAAATCTCCTGTAGTCAAGAAAAACTGAAAAGATTATACATGCCGATAAAAACGGAGAATTCACTTCACACCAACCTTCTGAAATGTGGCCTAAACTACAAATTCTTGATCTATAGGCTACAGACACTAATATTTTTCCCGCTACAAGACTGTCAAGTTGAACAAATAATTAAAAAACTACTTCTATTACAATTTGCACAATTGTAAATAAGGTAAACAATGGGAAAAATTTAAGATATTCACAGCAAGAGAATTATATCCTTTTCTTTGTTCTCCATCTTTTAAAAGGCTTTTTAATTCACCATTCCTTCCCTTTTATTTCCCTTCTTCCTTTGTTTGATAAGCTTTTTCTAAAATTCCCTTCCCTGCATCCTGCATGCGGGGCAAGACCACTCATGCAGAATTCATCACAGGAAAACAAACATAATATCTCATTCTCATATTCCCAAGAGGGAATTAACTGAAATTACCAGTTCTTGAGAAATCGGCATAGAAAATAAGCAGGAGAAATTACTATAGCCCAGTTGTCACGGAAACTGTTAGCACACTGGTAGCTCAGGAAAATGGGCTATTGAAACACTTTCTACCAAGTACCCAAGCAAACTATAGGGTCATTTGTGGGCATAGGAGGCGCACAAAGCCTAAAAGCGTTATTGCCTTTGAAAAGCTTAGTAACTCCTGGCTGTTGTGGGGGAGGTCCCTGCAGAATGGAGGCTTGCTACCTTTTTCAGCACAGACATATGAATATGAATAGCACTTGGCTAATTCCCCCTTTGTGGAAGTCTTTAGGAAGCTTTTCATTGTATACCCCATTCTATAGAATTCCTAAAGCCAAAAGATAAGAGTGACGTTTCCTAAGGAAATTGTACAATTCTAAATGGGCTTTTTAAAAACTATTTGTGCCCAGCCCTGTTACATTTCCTTTGCTACTCAAGGGACAGCAATTATCACAGCCAGCAGCAGACAGACTTTTGCGACAGAACTTTGTTACTTTTAGTCCTGCATGAGTACATTAAAGAACAGCACTTTACCAATTCCAAACACCCAGGCAGCTTCTCCAAGCTTCAGCTAAGTCGCAGAGATAAAGTGCGGCACGAGGCTGTGAGGATCAGTACCATACTCTTCTCTGCTCTCTGCTAGGAAAGACTTCAGACTATAACAGGACCTGAACTTAGGGCACGCTGGGAACATGTTGCTGGGATAATAAAAATGGCTCCAACAGCCCTCCCTACGCAGATGCACTCACACTTAGATGATGTCTTGTTTTGCTGTGCTACTGTCCACAAACACACACAACTACAAGTATGGACGGAAGAGCAGAAAATGACTGTTAGACTGGGGGGGCAGGGGAGTTGTGCTATAACTGCACTTGAAGTAGTATTTCTGTGAACACAGTAATGCAGATAAAAAGAGCAAAAGCAACACACCTTTTGTTAGCCAACCAATCTTTCGAGTTGATCTTTCTGTGAACAGCTGACTATTGACACCACGTACATTAACTGTGCGCCAGGGCAGACTGTGGAAAGAGGGACAAGAAATCCTAGGCTTTAGCCTGACCCAGGACTGAAATGGATATGTAACAAATAAATAAATAAATAAATAAATGTCTTTATATATTATGTGAGGAAATGCCTCAGTTAAAGGTGTAGACCTCTCACAAAACATGCCTATCATCATGTTCCAGAAATTTAAACAGCCAGTAGCAGATTTCACATTATCACTGCATCCACATGGATCAAACAAAGAGACTCCTGGTCAAAAATACATGAGGCAGTTTAGGTTATTCTAAACATATTCCTTGCAAGGGGGGAAAGCCCAAGAGCTAAAAACTTGCTCACAAAAATAGCAAGTTAACATCAGAATCAAAATTAAGACTTCGGGGGCTATCCCAAGGTTTTTCTTCCCATTTCCCCTCTCTCAGAAACACAGTCAATGCATACCAATAGTTATTTGGTTACAAATCTGGAAACCTGCTAAAGACAAAGTTTTGTGACCTAATTTTACCTTCTATTTTGCAAGTTATGGAAAGTTTTCTGCATGGCTCACTCACAGAGTATTAAAGTATTCCTCCTTCTCCGATTACTCAATTTGCCTGCTTGAACTACAGATCTACCAGCCCTGGAGATCCATCCAACTTGTACCTACTTATCCTCTCCAAAAGTGCTTGCCATCTCTGGCTCCCTTTCACCTTTGAGTGTGAGGATGTGCACGCACAAATACAAGGTGTGTTAAGAGGTTAAAAGGGTGAATTTGTGCTGGGAGCATCATGTAAATGATTGGAGTCTCAGCTTGGCACAAGAAGAAAGGCAAAGACATGCCAGAATTTGCAGAGACATATTCCTCAATTTGCTTGAACTGTACTTGGCACTCAGATTCCTAGCAAAGACCACAAGACTGAAGGTCACCATGTTCATACAGACAGTTGTTAAGCACCCGGGCGCACGCACAGCTGATTCAGTTCACATCTGAGGCCCTGCCACCAAGGGCACTTTGCCACAGGCATTCCTCCCTCCCTGTACAGGGCTTCTCCTTCCCCTGACAAGGAGCAGCCATTACACTCAGCTCATTCATTTCATTGGCTATAAACCTCCAGAGCAGAGCAGCCTAGCCTGCAGTTTTTCCTTTCTCTGCTGTGAGGAAAAATGTTCATTGTAGTTCTCCAGGTTACCAAGGACATATTAGAAAACTACTAGGGCTAAAGAAGCACGGGAAAAAAGACTGAAACCCATGTCTGTAGCCCCAAGGGCAAGAATGGATTGCACAGCACTGTCTGGACAGCCTGCCCACAACACTTGACTTTTCCCAGCAGTGCTTGCACTCACCTTCCTTCTAAATAAACCTGCTTAAGCCACCCATGCCAAGTCTTGAAAGAAGAGTTGGCAGACACCTGCAGCTAAGTCCCTATTCTATGGAAATTCCCCTGTTGCCAACAACAATCAGGAAGGATACTCTTGCAGAGGGTTAAACTCTGATTCGTTTTAATTCACAGCTCCGCAATAAATTTCCATAGTGAGACAGGGAAAGGCACTCTCTGTGCCTCACCAACCAATGCATAACAGGATACAGTGCAGCCTTTCTCCCAAATACACCTTTTACTGGTCTGCAGAGCTAGACTCTAAGGTTACAGATACACAGCATAATCTAGAAGGACTTTGAAAGATCTGGACTAGCTCTTGAGATTAAATTAGAGTGGAAGACAGTCACATTAACAGCACATTGGGTCAGTTAGCCCTGATGAAAAGCAGGATCTGTGCTACAGGATGCCAGCTGGGTACCTTTCTCTTTCTACCACTAACCTCAAGACCCTTGAGAAGAGTTATTAGAAAGTGCATCGCCATATCTGACTTGGCCGTGCTGATCCTCATGGAGTGAGATGATCATTTTAAGGAATTTGGGGGGACAACCTAAACGTTCCAAAATCTGCCACAGACCTTTTCTGCTCACAGTATCGAAAGCCTTGGGAAGAGTAAGAACCTGGCAAATGTCCCTGGCACACGTGACAAGGCAAAGATAATGCCTCCTTAAGATGATCCCTAAGCCTCTTGGTGAATGATCCCCTCTGGCAAACATATTCCCTTTCTCTCACTGAGAACACAGTTTTAGGTCTTCTCTAGAGAAAGAGGAAAATGTTTCTTTATGAAGTTTATGAGGGGTAAGTAAAAAGAGAAGCGTGGCTTCCTTGTAGTACAGAGGCTGTGCAAGTAACACAAGTCATGGTTGAGAAGAGAAACGTGGCAGGTGGGACAGGGAAAGGTGAAGTACAGCTTTGCAAAAGGAGCATAGTAACATATTAATGTTGGTATATAATAGCACTTAATATAACATGTACTTGGAATTGCAAAACCCCTACACCATCACAAATCTTGATGCAGGATAGCAACAGGCCGTGTGAACACAACACCCAATACATTTGGACATCTCGTTCCCATTACCTTTAATGGGAGTTATGCATCTAATGGGGATTTGGTAACTACTTCCATGCATGTCTCATGAGCCTGCACTGAAGTACAGATAAGGCCATTAGTTTGGACAGCATATGTCCAGAGGATGCTAGGTCTAGGGAAAAAAGACAGCCATCACTGTATCTGGGAGCTGCTAGCTCCAAAATCATGCTGTGTCTTAAACATATGATAACTTTCAAAGTCAGTTTTGTTTTTTTCTTCAGGCCTATTCCCTAATGGTATCACCTACTGCATGTTCTGGCTTGAATTAAGCAACACCCTCTCCAGAAGTAATTCTGCAAGAAATTGAGGTGATTTCAGCATATTTCAAAGTATTAAAATCAGTTTAGCATGTATCAAACGCCAAAATAAAGTAGATAATAGGCATTAATCACCCAAGTAAATCCATTAGTCAGCTGCACAGTGTCCATGGCTGTTCCTGTACCTACAGCATCAATGAAGTCAGAATAAAACATGAGCCTTCTCCGACTTGCTACAGCAAATCCGTGTTACTTGAGCGAAATAAAGAATTTCAGCTCTTGTGATCTCCTCCCTTGCTTTTGCCAATTACTTTGGTACGGAGATTTCAAAACTATTTTTATGCCATAATAAAAAGGTAATGGCTCATCTGGCCTGCAGAGGCATAATTACTACAAATATATTTGTTATGCAGATAATGATTCTGAATAGCATGTTTCCACGGGCAAAATCAAGCAAGCAGACTGATGACTGTCACCTGACTGCCAGTCTTCTAGAACAGTGCCCCTCCAGAAAGATCAACACCACTGCCTAAAAGCTATAGGAATGTGTCTTAGGCAACGCCTGATATTTTGTCTTTCCTCATATTATCAGTTGAAGTTGTGTATTTTCAGAGAGGTGTTGTTTTTTTTTTTCATGTTTTGTCAATTTTGCTGATTTTAAGATCACTAAATAAACAGTCTTTCACCCTAGAAAGTCAAATTTCAGCCAACTGTTCACCACTATGGAAATAGTTGTTCAATATTTGTACATATTTAATGAATAGGATATCTAAACTGATTAAAAAGCTAAACAAAATACGATGTGGATTTATATGTTTTTAATTAATTTACATATACAACCGGATTTACCAATCCAGTTGCATGATATTGCAGACAATCTCCGTAGTTTCCTAAAATCACAAAGAAAGTTCCATACCGAGAAAATAAATCCAGGTTCTTTAAATTCCCTATTTAAACTACCCCTGTTTCTGAAATGCAAAAGGAAAAATTTGGGGAAGAAGGAAAGACCAAAGAAAAACAACAAAAAATACCATTCTTCCTTTAAAAATGGAAAATAGTCTAATCTTAGTAAAGAAAGTGTTCTGGAAGTTTGAAGTTCTACATGTAAAAGATGGAGGGATTCTGAGGAGTTCAGACAGGTATTTTTGTCAAGCCACAGTTAATGACTGTTTTCATTTCTCTTAGTCACAATGTCCAGAAAGATTTTACCTTAAAAAGACCACAGCAACCATCTTAAGAACCAACTGCTTCTGCTACAGAGATCTGCTGCTCAATTACCACCAGTATTGCATGTATTTACCTCAGCACATGCCAATTCAAGAGTCAAATGTTGTCTTTCCTGCTACAAATAGTCAAAGATAAGAATATCACAAAAGCAAACTCTCAAGTAATACCTTTGCCCTTGCCAAGTGGCTGCAAGTTTGAGGTGCTTCCAGACCTTCCCCCTCCTTTGAGGTGAAATGAAAGCTGAGGAGACAAGATACCCATCATGTAGGTAGCTGTCTAGCAAACAGACACAAGCCCATTTCTTGACAGCGCTCCCATACTGCACACAGGCAGCCTGTTGCAAAGCCCCCAGGCAACATACTTCTGCCAACCACCTACCTTGGAGCCATGTCCTTCCAGGCACTATAACAGAGAAACTGGGTAGTAGCAGTTTACATTACTTCCACGTGGCCCTCGTCTGCTCATACCTGATGCTACACCATCCCTTTCCTGTGCCAGGATACCAACTGCACCAGGGCTGCACGGTGAACCACACCGGGACCTGACTCAAGTTACACAGCCAGGTTATTTTTCAGGCAGATCAGCCTTCTGATCCTACCCACAACTCCACCCCAAACACTGCTGTAGCAACACAACTTGTAGGGGCACATGAGGAGGCTGGGAAAAAGAACTAACACAGGAAAACAGGAGCTACTTAGGCCATCTCCATTGCCAAAGTAAGTAACTTGTTAAGTAATCTGTTTACAACCCATTCTCAAACAAAGATTTAAAACATCTGAATTCCTGAACTCTGAGCCTTACCCCTTCTCCTCCATCAATCCCTGTTTCCAAGAAATCCATAAGCCTAAGCTTAATAGCCGTATTATGAAGTTTTCTCTCACTTGCAGTGAGGGTTAAGTAACGAGTCTCACATCGTCTCTCTCTCAAGCACACAAAACCATCCACAGTACAACCATGCCAGGCAGGGGTGAATATTGTTAACTGGTTGGGGTTACTCATTCATGTTTGAAATAATTTATCTTGCCAGATTCCTTTGGTACTTCCACTTCTGTCTCAAGGAAGAACTCAGGAACTCTTGAAAACACACAGAGAGATGGACAGCAAGCAAAAAAGTAGACAAAAAGGAAAAAGAAAATGGACAAACGATAAACATGTTTGAGTCTCAAATTAAAATGGGTGAGTTTCCAGATCATGTCTAGATTTACTCCTGGACGATGTGTTTGCCTGAACCAATCTGTCCATCGTCAGCAAACAACTGGCAGTCAGCAAACACTTCAATAGTCTTCTCTTGAGTTATTTTGTACATTCCAGCTTCTTCATTGCCAGCTGTTCAAACCTATTTGCAATGATTTGTTTTTCTTTGTAGTTTGAAGAATGTGATGACAGTCAGTGCAAGAAAGTGGTACAATAGTTAATGTTGTGCAAGCACTGGAATGATGAGAAAACTGTTGTCGGTAAACATGGTCATTTCGCTAAAATGTATTTATCCAGCTGTTAAGACTCACTTAGTCCATGCTGGTGTGGACTACTGGAATTACTGAATATTAAATCTGTGAAATGTTCATTTAACTCTATTGATAAAATAATAAAAATGAAGCTCAATACATCAGGATCAGATGGGCAGTCTTGAGCACAATGAAGAGCACATTCCCTAGAGAGCAAATGGAAGATCCTAGCTATCACATACAGGCCTCATAAACCATTAAGGAGACAGAACATTGTCTGTTCACAATTAAGTCAACAGCAAAACTTCACTGGCATAAGAATCAGCACCAACATAAGAGCTGATCTGAAACACATGTCCAGGCCTAACAGGCTACCTTGACAGAATGGTTCACTAGCAGTATTTCACTGCTGAAAAACAAAGGCAATTTTTAGTAATATAACTGCAAGAAAGGAATAACAGAAATTCCACCTCCTAAAAGCTCTCTTTTCTTCCCACCCACTTTGAGTGGATTTTTTTCTGCTACTTGTCTCTGTCTCATTTCTAAGTCAAACTCCTAGCAGCTGCTTATTGAAGACTTCAATGGTAATTCTGGCTGGCTAGTGGCAGATTTTTTCTTTCAAAACAACAGACGAAGAAAGATACACAATAAGAAAGATTTCTTCACAGTTTCCAACACAGTAGATGAGTAATTTGAAAGGTATCAAGAATTTCTTCCATTTGCAGTATTGCTCTCTTTGGCTTTATTTAGAGGATACAACAAAAACTAACGTAAGAGATATCAACAGTGCTATACCACACAGAAGGATCTCCTTTGCAAGGGGAAGGATGTAATTAACAGCTGTCACATATAAAAGTTAATTGCACATTATTCTTTTGCAATGGAAATTCCTGAATCCATTTCAGTAGTTTATCAAGATAAAACACGGTAAACAAAACAAGATAAAACCCTAACAACTCCACCCATAATTTATTCAAATGTTTAAACACTCTTTAAAAGATAACTTAGTTTGCTCTTGAGTGACGTGCACACGGTACATAAATAACCACACACATAGGCTGTGCTCACTTTAAGGCTTTGATTTAAACCTCAGAGAAAATTCCAGAAGAAACAGCGAACTGCAACTTGCCACAAGTAAACTACACTCTTGAAAGCACACTGCATTCACCATATGGTAAGATCAGGGAGTGTTCATGGTGAATCTCTTGTGATACATGAACATGCACAGCCTACACAGAGCTTATATTCCAGAGATCTGGATTCAGTTTCAATGTGCTGTTGATCTTGTTCGCTTTTGCAAACATTTGATAGAACTGCTGTTACTTAATCACGACCACAGATCCAATACCATGTGCAGATAGATCAACAAGAACATTCTTGTTATTCTGGCATGCCTTCTGTTAGCTCTTGTAAAAGAGGTTTCCATTCTTGCATGCCTAGGAATAAAAGTTCCATCAATCAAAATCATTCATCAGTTTTGTAATGCCCCTCTGCCTGACCCTCATTGCCTCATACAACAAGCATCCTGCTGCATCTTCTTCTGTAAAGAAGAAGCCTATTCATCTAATCCATCAAACAGAAAAGGAGTAGTTGTGTTGGCCAAATTCATGCAAAAGGCACATTGTGGTAGCTAACTGAACCCCCAGGATCCACATCACCTTAGAACTCTTACCTTCTGGCACAGAACAGGCAATACTGCAGTAACCAGACAAACAGGCAGCTGACAGCTACATTTAAACAGATTGGGCCTGATCATCTTTAGGCCAAGGTTGTAATGAAAAGACTACAAGCAAGATTTTAAAATTACACGCCTTAGATGCTGCTTATGATACAGCTTTTCAAGAACGTTTACAGTAATATTCTCCTTTAGGGTAGGCAGCATAGGGTTTGTTTTACACTAGCCTACAGCATCTGAAATCTTGGAGTTGGGTAAGACATAAAAGTAGAATTGAAATGGATTGACCGACTTTACACCTGTAGTGATTTATTCACTTTGCAAAACTACTGCTAAGAGAAGGCTGACCCTAGCTTTTGATGGGGGGGCCCTAATACAGACACTATTCTGAGCTGAGTTTTAATTATACATAAATAGTATCTGAAAGAGATACTCTGTTGGAACTAACCCTTTCACACCTTGACTCATATATTTTTCCTTAACCAACAGAACACATTTATTAGATTAAACTATTAAATATAACTCTGGTCCAGACCTGCATCGTAAATCCGAGACAACATTTTCAATTAGGACAGCCTGAAATTACTTGTTTTTCAATGTCCATTATCTGATACACCTTTAATTTATTATTCTAGTCATGGAGCTTGTTAAAATCAGGTGGCAAATCAGAATCTAAATTATACATTAGGAAAACCCTGGAATTATATAGCTTTGCCTCTTTTCCAAACCTCTCAACCTCATTTTCCTAAATCCAGCCTGACCAAGGATTTCCCTAGGTTATTAAACTGTTATCATTTCACAGATTTTTGTATTAGTGGCATGAAACTACTAAAAATATGTCATGAGAAAAGCAGAGGCTACCACAGATGGGGAAGTAGTGGCAAGAACTGGAAACAAGAACTAGAAAGGAACTGTTTTGAGTTTTAGGACTGACAAAAAAGATTCACCCTTTCAGTATTCATTCTGAAGGAGTTCAGATTGCTTTGTATTTGAGGAGGAATATTAATTTACTCATTCCCCATTCCAACCTAATTTACACTGCAAGTCTTTCCCCAAAAACTTGCAATTATAGTAAGGAGGAATAGAATGGCAGTAGATTCTATTTTATTGTATATGACTCTACAGCAATACACACATACCAGTTTGTCTTAATGACTTCAGAAATTCAGTAACATCTATGGAGAGCAGTTGAACATGTAACACCCCGTATCAGGGAAAACAATTTCATGTTTTGTACTTTTAACAACTTTCATGAATGTTGCTTTTCTCTGTCAATTTTACATCCATTTTTCCACTCTTCCAGGTCCTTCACAGACACTAAGTTACAATACGGCTTAACCTCAGATAGACTCCAAGGCACTGCACCAGGAACCATTAACTGTTTCAAAATATGATCTCATTCTGCTTTTTTCTTATTGCTTAACCAGTTCCTCATCTCACGCTCTCTCTCCCATGTTAAAGGAAAAATAAGACTGTGAGGAGCTTTGTCACAGGCTTTTTGAAACATGATCTCCACATAAAAGTTGCTGCAAAGATGTGGATTACACCAATCAGAAGAGGGATGAGAAGACCAACTGCCTGGCCATGACTCATTTTCTGCCATACATGTAAGCTATGCCTTGAGAGAGGCACAGAGACAGAGATCAAGACGTCTTTGATAAAATGGGTTCTGTAGTTTAATGATTGGCTCCAAGTAAGAAAAAGCTTCACTACTCTGAAAAGGAATTGTTTGTGCAAATCATATGGTGACTCCCAGCAGACCCTTTTTGTCTAAGTCATTAAGACTCTCCCTCCTACCACTATTAGTCATGCTGACTATTAATATTATTCATTATTACTCATAGTTTACTCTTTGAATAACCTCATTAATTTCAGTGAGACATTTGTAGTAGGAGGTATTAGATAATCTATGCATTTATATGTGCATGCATGTCTAATTAAAGGCTATCAAATGAAACAACCGAGTTTCCCTTGCTGACTAAGCCGATCCTTGAAACTCTGGACCTAGAGGTGAAAGCATTTGTGGCTGCTGATGGAGACATGCTAAGTCAAGCTTTCAAAAGTACCTGTGGCAGAATCAGTCTACACAGCAACTTTCACAAGGATACTGCGAAGTTACACCAGCCTTTCACCTCCAGGATCTAAAGCCTGAAAAGGGGCAGCTGCCCTCAGTACTCCCAGTACCCTCAGTACTCCCAGACATTGTATTAGTAACAAAATTAGAAAGCAGATTTAGAAGAAAACACACGCAGGCTGGTACCTCACAGACCATCTTCCTGTTTTTTTGTGCATGCCACTGATGTTCAAAACATTTCTCCTCTGTGGATCTTCCTGCTTCCAAAGCAAGAGAGAAGAGCAAGCCAGTTTAACCATTTGTTACAAAATCAAACTGTACTTTATTTCCCTCTGTAGGCATCCTGTGATAAGACCATCTGGGAGCAAAGGGAAGACTCTACTTAAGGAAGTAAAGGGCCCATGGGAGCATCTCAAATCATCCAGGTTGTAAATAACAAAAGTGTTGTTTTATTTTTTATTTTTAATAAAAAAGAGAGTTAATTTTCTCAGTGACTTCAGTACATTTCAAAACGTTATGTATGACAACATGAATTCTTTGCTTATATTTCTAAAGAGAAAAATTCTGGTGATAACTTTCTACAGAAATAAATTGGGATAGCAGTGTTACAGGCAGCAGGATACTGGAGGGGGATGCTGTCTGAAAACAGGACAGTGAGTCAGAAAAGCATGACTTATGTCTGCTCCCTGATAATTTCCTTCAAATGCTGAAGAATTACTGCTATGCATGAGATTTATAACTTTTTACACTGTCCCCATGTCTTCCCCTCACTCCCCTCCCCCAAGCAAAGATTACTAGAACAGCTACAAAGTCATCACCCATCCTGTTTTCTCACCACTATCCACCTCATCCCTATGAAAGCCAGCTGGATCAGGCAATGCCTGTGAAGCCAGGCTCCTAATCCCATCAGGGGAGGGTGATAGCAATCTCGAAGTGGCAAGGCAGGACACTTTCTAAATACTACCACCCACAGGAAAAATTGTACTCAGCTGCCTACAGACTATGCAAGTCTGTCTGCTCTCCTGGCCTGGCAGAGGAGCAGGGAAACAAGGAGAGGATCAGTCTGTGCTGTTCAGTGACTAGGTCTTTGAGAAGCAGACCCTGTCCTTCCCACAGCTCTGTGAAGCACATCTTGTCAGCCCTGTACTATTGAATTTGCTCAGTCTCATGCACTAGACATGTTGGCTCACATGAATGATTCCCACTTCACTTTTGTCTGAAGCCAGGGTTAAACTTCATGATCAAGACAGAGCCACAGGCTAGTGTGACATCTGAGGTCAGCTCAGTGGATCACAGAGGCTACAGCTCTTCTGCCACCAGATCCCACTTACTGTGTTCCCATGTTCAATGAAGTCCTACTACTGGATGCACCTGATCAACATTGGCCCCTCTTCCACCTTCACAACCCACCGCATGGAAAACCTTCCTCCTGTCCAAGCCTGGCTGTGGAACATTTGAGAATAAATCAGGACACGGCACACTGCCGATGACACAATGCTGCCTTCTTCCTCAAATTGTAAACATGAACCATCCCCTGCAGCTGGGGACAATTTTAGTCACCACAAGCTCTTAAGAAATAACAGCCTGTGCACTTCCCTCAGAACTAGTGTATTTTGCTCTGATACAGACACATACTGAAGCTGGAGAAGGAAACATTTATCTCTTTCATAGTGGAGCCTGACTACTACAGTCAGGCACCATCTAATCCAAAGCAATGAACTAAGGGATCCTACCAGTAACTGAGCTCTCAAATTCTTCAAATACAAAGAAGATAGGCGGCTTCTTCACACACGAGGAAGAGCAGAGTTCTTCTCAGACTTGTAAATATTATCAGAGGTACATTAAAGATATCGATTGCTAGGATGTGTTTCTGGACAAGGGCCAATGCCAACATGGACCACAGCTGTGTACAAACCCTCCACTGCTTCTTTCTGAGATCAGTCATAATCTCATAGAGACTGACCAAGGCTGACATACTTTAGCTGAAAAAAAAAAATCAGCTCCAGGGCATTTGCAAATAATCAGTGTAAGAACCAGAGCCTATCAGACAAAACCAGGATCTTCCACACCTGTGAAACTCAGGTCACATTACTAAGAATTCTGTAGATTCAGTTATGTTGTTCGGTCATATCAGTCAGGAAATTCTGAATTAATATACTTCTTTGTTTGAGAAGTAGCGGAAACAGATATTTATCTATCACATAAGAACAGAGTGAAGAAATATTAGGTAACATCTGTCTCCCAGGTGACTTGTGTGATCGGCACACAAGTACCTAGATGTATTAGGACTTCAGGGGTTTTTTTCCCTGAAAAACTCACTACATAATCTGTCTTCTACACATACACACATGGTAATTCTCATGGATATAATAAAATTACCTGTTATAATCTTTTAAGAAACATGTTTCATCAGGGTTTCAATGAACAAATACTTCTTAATGGAAAACAAAACACTAAACCCACTTCAAAACTATCTCAATTTTGATAATGAGAAAAGCTGGGTCAGTCCTATGCCCAGATACTGGTAAGCAAATGGCAAATTGACTTCAATAGGAGAATGATAGTCCCTCAAGGCAATGTATTTTAAGTTACTGATATTCACAGGAATTTCCCTGCAAGCACAAATGTCATACAGTAACCACTGGGCAAGAATAAAATGGTGACATTATTACTAGTGCAGAATAATGGTTCATGATCTTTGCACTGTGCCCTATAGTGCAAATGTCACTACATTTATTAAGACATTTCTTTTCCTTTGTGTTTGAGGGTATGGATCACAGCAGGAAATATTTTTATTTTTACAGTGACCTTTGCAAAGCTTGCACAGCTTGCAAAGCTAGATTATGTTGCGGTAATGGGACAACCCAAAGGTCATGAAACATTATTCTGCCCTAGTAACTATTAGAAATGTGATGGGAGTTAGAAGAGGTATCTGTCCCTAGGGCTAGTTTTTCTAGTCTTCCACCTCTGGAGACCTGGGTTCAGTATTGGCCACACCAGTTACATGCTGGAGGCTGTTAAGAGTCCTCGCTAATATTTCACCAGTTAACTGAAGGCTATGCTTCCTGAGTTGGTGAAGTTCCTTCACTCTATAGATACTACTGATTCATCCAGTTAACAAACTTAATGTTTACGCTGGGGGAAGTGAGAGCTGATTTCCAAATGCAAAGGAAAATGCTGCCATCCCCTTAAGAACAGACAACCTGAAACTACAAAACCAGCTCGAAGGTGAGGAAGAGGCGTTATCCTGGACAACACTGACAAATAAAAACTCCTAATGCAGCAGTGCACAGCTTGTTGGCAGCAGGTTATACTGGTGATATTTCAAAGTGATTGTCAAAACATTAGACTATGATGATGAGTACAGTACTTATTGTGTTAGTTCATACTCTTCAAAATTACACAGATCTAAAACACAGTGCATGAAAAGCAATGCAAAAAATGATATTTTTTAAGATTTGTATAGCAGATAGGAAAGTAAATCTCAACACTGGCTAACAGATACAAATGCCTGCAATATGTGTGTATTTTCATCACAATGTCATTTAGGGGCACGGGATGCAAAGTGACAACTGGAAAAAAAAAGTAAAATCCAAGGCTCAAAATCACATGAAAGACCAAAAAAAAGAAAAGCAGTGCTGAGACACTAAGGAAGCAGAAATTGGTGCATCCATTGATGAGTTCAAACTGCCTTGCTGATTCACGCATAAGCAACACAAGGTGAAGTAGTTGCATCAGAAAGAACAGGATTCCTAGGGCTGACACATGAATTAGAAAAGCATTTGCCTCCTTTGTTTCAAAACACCCTGTTCTGGCACTGCCACAACATGTCACTTTGAAACCAAAATGGCATTTAGAAAAATTACACAAACATGGGCATGTGGTTAACTCTGCTCGGGCTTGTTACCAATATGTAACCACCTGATTTTTTTCCTCAATGTTTTGCATGCCAGGATTATACAATTATTTTTTTTTTTACAATTTTTAGCCTCCAGGCTGTAATTATATTGTTGTTTTGCTGGTATGACAGTATTGTATGCTATATAACTTTAACAGAACACCACCTTGTCATGTCTGTGCAACAGTAAGTGCATCACTTGGTTCTCTTCACATGAAGCTGAGACCATTTTAGATATTCCGCTGTGATAGAAACAGGGAAGAACTGCACTGAGAGAAAAGAACCAATGGCAATTTCACAACAATTTTAGAAAACAAGAGGAATGTGTTTGGGGACTAGATTTTTAGGAAGATTACTAATAGGATTCCATCTAGTTTTTTTATTTTGTTCTTAAAAGAAAACAAAAACAAACCAAGCAAACAAACAAAAATCCAAAACAAACCCCTCAACCCCAAAAAGAAAGAAACAAACAAACCAACCCCTCAAAAAACCCAAGAAGACATGATGTAATTTTCAAGGAAAATTACCCCAGAATAAGACTTTTTTTCTGACAAGGACTGAACGTGCCCGGTGAACTTCACACTGGATTCTGGCACAGTGAGCAAGCAGGTTTTGTGACACAAACCTGCCCTCTGCTGGAAGTACAAGAAAATGGTAAATACAAAAGACAATCCAAATATATTTCAAAAAAGGTATCTTTGATATTTTTTGTACACAGGCAGTGCTTTTTCACGTTATATGTTCACTTTCTGTAAATGAAAATGAACTAATTTTTCAAATTGCGAATAATTCATTTCATTCATTTCATTCATTTCATACAGAACAATGTACAAACACCTCATCTACTAAGAGAACATTACTGATCCTGCATAAACCTAAGTCTATGAAAGAAAGCAAATGTAGGTACAGTGGAGAGTCTGCAGGATGCACTGACCAGACAGCAATATCTGTGTCTTTCTCTCCTCATGAAATTCACCACTGTCTGGTACATGTGCACTTCACTTCTGGGAATTTTCATCTTCCTCTAATATTTTCCCTCTCCATAGACTGTCAAAGTCATATCAATCCCTGCTGTCTTGCTCCACTTCTATATAATCAATTACTTTTTGCCTTAAAAAAAACCAAAACCTGTTTCAACAGCTCCAGCATATATGTTGTATTCACATACACAAAGCCCCATGCATATTAAATAGATACTTAAATCCCTTCAGCCTGATACAAACACATAATTTTTCTTTTAAATAGAATAACCTTATTAAAACTCAGTTTCCTTGCAAATAAATTACCATATAGTCCAAATAAATGAGAGTGACCAGACTTTCCTTCTTGGAAAGCTGCAGATGCAGAATGTTTGTAAATATATGGTTTGTAAGTACTATTTGCTTATTGCAAAAGAAAAGCCCTATTTCTTCCAGCAGCCACTTACTCTGAGCTTAGAGCTAACTTGTGACTTGTTCTTAAATCCTCTGGTTCATTGCCCCTAGGTATTGCAAATTGTCCAACATGAGCACATTGCTAATAGAAGTTATTGATGCCCTTAGCTCAAAAAACTTTTGTGCCAAGAGATGAACTGCAGCCCCACTCACCTTATAGCCTCTGTTTTTTACGTAGACTTTATGCCAGCAAATAGTTGTCCCCAGGTGCTCCTGCACAAACACAGGGTTACTTAAAAGATTCTAGCCACAATCAACGCACTTGTCCCAGAACCTGCAAAGTTGTGGTCATCCATGTTTGAAGCTGACATTCCCGTAAATGCGATCCGCAACATGGTTTTCCAACAGGGCAGATGGGACTTCAAACGACCGTGGATCTCAGGTGATCAAACATGCTTTCAGGCACCTTTCAGCTTTACAGGGTACGTATATTCAGATTTCACAACTTTCTGGGGACTGATAGCTCACCTCCCTGCGCAGTACCAACAGCTGTGTCATTATTCAGCCGTGTTTTTACATCAGCTGGCATGTGTCATTTCCATAGGTAAAGGTGTCCACTCACTTTCTGCTAGGTCTGAGCTCCTTCAGAGCTGCATTTGCATAGAGCTGCAAAGTGCTCAGTGACAGCTTAGTCCATGGCATCCCTGGCAGATAAGTAAAAGTATGGAGTATGGCCTTGCTGAGACCAGCTCTGTGGTTTTCTCCTGCGTGGGACGGGACCTCTGGGATCCTACTGAGGTCCTTCCTATTCCAACTGGAACCAGTGTCCATCATGAAGAACAAAATGGACAACCTGGAAGATCACTTTGCTCTTCTGAAAAACAAAGGCTTTCAGCTGCTGCACTGCACAACTTGCTCTGACTTCAACAGCCAAAAATCAATATGTCCATGTAGGCATTGGTGATGCTGCATTTGAAATGGGAAAATTTCTCAGCAATATGAAAGTTGATCTGCCAAGTGGCAAATACCTCGGAAACGTTGAAACCTCTGGAAAATCCTTATAAGTAAGTTTGCAGCCACATGCTTGGAACAAAAGACTGCAGCTGGAAATATGTGATATCATCTTATTCCCCTGCCAAAAAAAAAAAAAAGGAAAAAAGTATGTATTTATTGCAGAGTTAAACTTCCTGGTTATGCACTCTCTAGGAAGGTGTTTCAGTCTAAGCACTATTCCAGGAGAATCAGAGCTCATGTCTCCCCTTAGACCTTTGCACTGAACAAATAAGTCAGTCTGGTCTTCAGGACAACCCTCAGCAGGCAGAGGCTTTGCCAGTACCTTGTGTTGATATAAGCAGTGTACTTAAGGTGGAAAAAATACAATTCGGTAAATATGGAACATAACAAATACATTCTTACATTTTCATTTTGCTGAGCAGCACTGGCACTTAATTAATAGGATCCCAGGATGAAAAAAGACTAACTTAAGCCAAATTTGTGATATTTAAGATAATTATTAGCTGAGTGCCTTGCGTTTGACTAGTAACAAAACCTATCTTTATTAAACCAAAGCACAGTGGTGAATGAACTAATTTTATGGCACACTCACTTTCTTTCTGTGACAGGGCCCTAACCTATGAGAATTGTCTTCTTCAGCAGGTGAGAAGACACGGTATTTCCAGCTGAATCTCATGTTACCCACCTTAAGGGCTGGTGATGGTACTTTCAGGTGCAAGTCTAGTGCCCAGTGAGGACAGACTGTAGACCATGATGGGACACACAAAGAGGACTGGAAGACAGGGGCAGAATGACAGCATTTTAATAGCTGAATTCTGTTCCAAGTTACTTTCATACAGATGTTCTGGCACACTGCCAGACTATTTTCCAGTCGGGATACCATCCTTTCCTTCTTTCTCATTTCTCTGCTCCTTTCTGTGCTGCTCAGTTCAGTTTGTATCTCACCTTACTAGCTCTCTCCTCTTTTTATATCTCTCTCTCCAGCCTCTCTTCTGTGGACTCTCAGTCAAATATAGTTAGGGTAGAATTCTCACAGTTTATTTCATCAAGAGTAAATGTTTAGAATAGAATGATTAAAATGAGACAAAAATGGGTTTCTGAATCTACATGCTAATCAAAGAAAAGTGTGGTAGACCAGAAAAAAGTAAACAAACACACCCCCCCAAAAAAAAACCCAAAATAAAAAATTTAAAAAAAAAACCAACCATACCAAAACCAATCTGTTTTTTTCATTGACTGCAGAGATACTGCGTGTTTCCTCTTCCCATGGACACTTCAACTGAAGTCAAGGCAGGTAACACTTGGAAAGACATGTGTCAAGTCCTTCTTTTTTGCTAGGTTTGTACAGTTTGATGGTCTCTATTGGGGAACTAGGTTTGAATTTTTAACTTTTTAACGTTAATATTCTTGCTTACACATTTCGAGTCTTGGTAATACAATGATAATATTCTTCCTTATTTGTCACTGTCACTTACAATCCCCACAGTTTTGTCATGAATTATACCCCCAAAAGGGTAGCTATATTTTTAGAATGATCAAAAAGCATTTGATCACATGAGTGGGATACATCCCTGAATTTTCTATGTCACAGTTAAACTTATTTGCGTAGGCATGTATTTGTTTTGGCTTACAGTAATCTTGAAACACTGTGGTCACAGCAGATTTTTGCTTTGCCATTTTCAAATGATAATGTGTCAAAACCCTCCTGGGTCTGTCCTGCTCACTTAGTTCTGATCACTGTGCCCTTTCTTCCCTTTAAGTTTTCTCCTTTTTTTCCAATCAAGACATATTAATTCAATCTCTCTAATTTCTGAGGCAGATGAAGTGCAGCTGACAGGTTTGAGGTGGAGAGAGGAGGAAACTTCTGGGTTTTTTTCTGCACAAGAATAACCAGGCTTGGTTACTTATTTTTTTCCTACATAGCTGAAGCTCCACAGCACTGCAAGGACCCAGCCTATGAGTTTGGAGACAGCACCTAGCATATCCAGGAGCTCCTCTCCATAACAGATCCTGTGGGCATCACCACAACAGAAATAGTAAATGTTCATTTTCCAGCTAATGCCAAAATACTAGCAGAATACAAAGCCCATTTTAAGCTGTAAAAGCTCAAAGGCTGTCCTTATATTTGCATCGTATCACGGAACCAAATAAATTGCCGGTTAAAACACAGCTGCAAAAGGTCACAGCCAGAAGAGGATTTTGTCTTCCTTTTCCTTCCTTCTCTGGCAGCCAGGTGTTTTGGAGAGACCTTTTGAATCAGCCGCTGTTTACCAGCGCTCAGTTGCACAAGAGGGCACTGTAGCCCCACACATCAGTGCACAGTGCCTCAGCCCAGCAACCTGTTCCTCTGCAGAATCAGGCTTTAAAAAGCTCTTCCCCTAAGTTAAGAGCCCTTGTCTTCTCATCCAGGCTGGTAGCAGCAACAGCACTATGTGTAAAATGTATCGCTCTGCAGTAAAATATACCTTTCAGTTCCAAACTTGAAAAAATTTGACAGTTATGGTTTACCTGCATCCCCAGGGAGTTGAAGTCAGGGAAACTATCATAAGCTTCTTAAAAAAAAAAAAAAAAAAGTTTAAATCCCAGTTCATGCTGTTGAAAGAAAAAATCTTCTGTGCTTGCAATAATGTAAATATTTAGATTATACTTACAAACTGAAACCTAGATATCCATTTACAGAGCAAACTGAAGAGAGCTCATGGCAGTTTGAAATGAAGGGTATTAAAAACGTATTAGTGTGTCTGTCCACTTGTAAATCTTCAGGTCTGTTTATGCTTCTAAATAAGTGGCCTGTTTTGAGGATCAGAGAACTCACAATTGCCACTAATTCAGATACAAGTAATAAGCACAATATATGCCAAAATATCAGCCTACCACTAACACAAGATGTCAGAGAACATGTCAGAGTTACCTAACTTTAAGGCTCCCCACCTAATATTTTTAATTACAATTATAATAATGAATAAAAAATAGCAAAAAGATGTCATACTTATGTCCTAGCTCGGTATGCCATAGTACCCAAGGTTTGCAGCTCTAGAAACAAAGTAAGAGAAGTTACATAGAATTGTGTTTATATTCTGATTTGACTAAAGCAGTGGGTGGACATGAAGGCTATTTAGCAAAAAGAAGTTTAGGATGGGAAAAATTAGAAGATTAAAATAGTATCTAAAATCAACCACAGAAGGTTCCATTCCTGGTAAACTAAAGAATAAGAGCATAAGCAAATCCCGCTTGTACTTTCAGAGTGCTTTTCATTTGGCACTGATGATTAACAGAAGTGGTTTGAAAAGAATAAATCTCAGCAACATGGGTTGAGATTTCCAGTGGGGAAATCTGCAACCAAACCATGGCAATGTCAGACTGCAGAATTTAAGGGGTTCCTATGGGGAATGAGGATTAAACCACATGCAGGAAGTGTTAAGCATGACAGTCCAGAAAGAGCTCAGGATACCCTTAAAGCTGATTGCTGGAAGCTCCTGGGAGAGGTATCAATCTGTCACATATCTTACTCTTATACTCTATTAGCTGCTTCAGGGACAATATACTGGTCAAGACAGACTCTTGGTCTAATGCCACATAACCACTATGTTCTTGTGATCCACCTTGACACACAAGAACCCGTATCATACTGATCCTGAGAGATGACCTGACAAACCACACTAGGCCCTCAGCCTATCTCCCTATGCCTGCATCTAAATGCTAATACATTAAAAGCACAAAACTTCCAAGTATTTTCCTGCTCTTAACACCTTTCTTGTATCTCCTTTTCTTTCTCTGTTCCACTTTTCCAAACCTACTCTACTGAAAAAAATTACAACCCAACAGCCTGTCTTAGGTAAGGCTTCTTTATGCAGTCTTCTTCTAGAAGACTCAGATTAAAAAGGCAGCTAAAAACTTATGATTTCAGCAGCTGATGTTGATCAAAATTTGCCAAGTCTCAGAATATCTAATAAATTCATGTGCTGAATTTATTAGCAAGATAATTAGAAAGCCACCTAGTCTCACAAGTCACAGCTTTTCTCTTTCCTGTTCTTTCTTCTTTTCTTTTACATTTTTGTCTTCTTTTGTTGTTGTGAAGCAGAGCTGGACTACAACAAGTACAGCGAGTGTTCCAGCACAGTTCATCTGATATCAGGACACGGGATACCATCGTTATGCCGTGTAAAAACCAACCAACCAACCAAAAACACCAACCACCAAACTGTCAGAATTGCAGAATTTTTTTTTTTAAATCCTCTCTGTAGCTAATAAAGGGAAATAGGGGATATAAGTAAAAACCTTGATATTACAAACATTTAGCTTTGTCCATCTCTTCAAAAAATTCAAAGTGACAATTATTTGCCACAGTATTTCATACACCAGTATCTCTGTTCCCAAAATGCCAGATAATGGTTGACAGCTTGCTACTATATGACAACAGTGCCACATAAACACCATGAACTGTCAGAGCCATTTATTCCAATAAAAAATAAAACAGCAGATGACATGAAATCAGATGTGAATTTTTCAGATTCTAAGCAAAGGCACAGCTGAAACCTGTATCTAGTGATCCACCTTTAGGTTTCCTAGAATTTATCTCCCATCCTCCTTATGCCCAGACACAGCTATAAATTCCTCCTGCTTCCACAAAGATTGCCATTTCTGAATGGAAAAGTACTTTGCTGAACCCAGTGCTAGCATTAAAGAACAGAAGCCTTCCCTATCTAGTAACTGCTGAAAACAATACAGGCAAGGTTTGAAAAGCTGTTTGTGTATAGCCAGTTCTAACAATGGCTATTTACAAAGAAAAAACAACTACAGTAAATTAATTCTACCAAGATTCTTTGCACTAACCACAGGAGCACTACAGGTGCATTTGTAAAGCCAAAGGGCATAGCACTAAACTAGAATAATCCCTTGTGACATACAAAAGCAGTGTCTGATTTGCTTCTATCATCCAAAGGCATTTGCTTGTAGCCTTGCGCTACCTAAATCTAAGGTGTTAATGTACTAGCCTGACTTCAGAAATCTCAGGAGTTGCTCACCCCAGGCGAAAGATGCATCTTTTTGGGGGGCTACCATGCAATATAACACATGAAAGCTCTATTTCTTCACGGAATAAGGCAGCATCCTAGATAACATCTAAGGGAGCAGATTCTTTTTCCTCTCTTCTAGTCTAATTTTATATTTGATTTGTTAGAAAAATAATCATGTTGTTCTTCTCCCAACTATCCCCCAGACCTCAAAACCTCCTGCCAAAACAAAAATCCCAAATCCCCTCAAACCAACAAACTCTCAGAGCCAGTGCAGCACCGGACTGTACTTCTCTGTTCAGATCCATTTTAAAGAGCTACAATTTTACATTACTTACCTAGGGCCAAATTCAACATGTTCTACTCATATTAACTTCAACAGCGATTCATGAAGAAATAGCATTCAGTGGGAGTCCTTATACTCAGTGTGCAGACTGACATATCTGGGCCTTTGTGATAGTGTCTCTCTCACCTAGACTGAAGGCAGCCTGATTTTGGAAAGTCTCTGATTCCAGCCACCATCCTACTCCTAAAAGAAAAGTTTTCCTGCTTGTATCTCCAGAGTATCCGTATCTTTCTCCTAACCGTACTCCTCTGCCTTTTCCAGGTTGCATCTGAAAGATGCATGCTAGATCATTATGCTTCACGTATATACCTCCTCTTTGCATGCTTAGGAGTATGCTAGATGTTCCATAACCATTACCACAGCAAACTGAGTATGTTTTAAGTGTTATATTTGCAATCAAAAGTGCTAGAGCTACAAGCCCTGAAAACAGGTCT
This sequence comes from Lepidothrix coronata, assembly GCF_001604755.1. NCBI lineage: Eukaryota > Metazoa > Chordata > Aves > Passeriformes > Pipridae > Lepidothrix > Lepidothrix coronata. The sequence continues at coordinate 1,232,026 of NW_016690244.1, forward strand.
GTAAGCCCTGATGGAGTTGCTGCATTGAAGCTGGAAACTGAAGCTATATGCTTACAAAAGACACATATAACCCTCAAGGCTGTGACCTGAAACCTCCTCCACGCGGGGGAGGGCCTCATAGGGATGTCCTGTTTTAATTAATATGGGAGTTCTTACAATTTAGGAACAGCTACACAATTTGGAGATTGTTAACAACATATTACAGAGTAGAATTTAACATGAAGCAAGTTAGAACATCTTCAGCAGTGAGAAACACTACATACAGATGAAGTGGCTCCTGATGGGTCTGAAAGCTTTCAGCTCAAGTGCTGAAAGGAAGTCAAGTTCAGAGCAAACATATGCAAATGACATGTAACAGGGACCAAGACCCTGCATTAACAAAGAGACTCCATATGCAACTCCTTCACCATTTCCTCCTGACGGGACTGTGCTGTACCCTACACCCTCTGCATATCCACACCCTGCCTTAGGAATTTAAGTCCAACATTTTCATCAGGAGTTCAGGCAGGAAAGATGCCTGACTTACTCAGAACCAACTCAGAGAAAAGCATGAACCATATTGGGAGTTCAGTAGCTCAATGATTTTGTCTGATCCAATGCAACAGAATTTCAGGACAGTACAGGAAACAAACAGGGCATTGTTAATTTGGAAATGGTCAAAAGGGTTAGAATATTACACATAAATCACAATGAAAGCAGACATAGGAACCACTGAGCCAGCTTCTACTGATCTGTTTCAGTGAAAGTTTTGCTCTCATGTAATGCTGCTCTTAATAAACAGCAGTGAACCCAAGATACTATTTGCTCATGAGGGCTGTCATAAGGCAGCAAGCTAAATATGCTTTCACTGCTGCAGGCTGAGGTCATAAATTGAGACTCTGCCACAAAAATTCTACAGTGGGACAAAACATTCAAATTCATTTGATATAAAGCATTTCAGGCCCTTTTGGAAAAAAACACTGAGTGAAAAACTTTCGCTCAAATTCAGCCCATCTAATCCCATAGCAAAGGCTATTGTACTCCGGCATGGCACCAAAATGTTTCAGTTTACAACTCCTGCCTTGCTCATTGTATTACATGTGATTTTAAAGCAACTGCTGCAGAAGGTACTGCATTTCTACAGAAACTTCAATGGTATTTTCAGTACAGGTAATACGATAAATACACTTATTTACCTGACAGACTGGCACCTTTTATTAGAACTTTGACTTTTCTCCGCAATTTAAAGTACTGGTTCAAGAAAAGGTTTTCTTGGTATTTTCTGATACTATTGTATAATACACTGATGGTGAGGTTGTAATGATTTATAAACCTTACAGCATTTTATAAGTTTCCGTGCAATTGTAAAATAGAAATTGAAGGTGCATTTTGCTTATTAATAACAGTAGTAGCATTCAAAATTCATACTGTATCAAACATACATGATGATGCTAATAATTCTGTGACTGAGGATTGAGTATTACTTCCTGGTAGTTACCAGCACTTCTTCTTTAAAATGTAAATACAGTCTTTATAGCCATAGTTCCATAAAATGGTAAATCCGGTTTCAGGGCACTTGACATCAGATTTAAAAATGTGACAGAAGTACATGACACGAACCACTAAGTTTCCGTGAAATAATTTTTCTCGATTGAAGCTCTTCAGTTAAGTCTTGAAAGGTACATTAGAATCATTAAGGTTGGTTGGAAAAAGATCTCTTAAGATCACAAAGTCCAATCATTAACATGGCAATGTCAAATCCACCACTAAACCATGTCCCCACATGCCACATCCACATATTTTTTGAACACTTCCAGGGATGGAAGTGTTCACCACTTCCCTGGACAGCCTGTTCCACTGCCTGACAACTCTTTCAGTAAAGAAATTTTTCCTAATATCCAATCTAAACCTTCTCTGTTGCAACTTGAAGCAGTCTCCTCTTGTTCTGCCGCCTGTTATGTGGGAGGAGAAACTGACCCCCCGCCTTACTACAACCTCCTTTCAGGTAGTTGTAGAGAGCAATAAGGTCTCCCCTGAGCCTTCTCTTCTCCAGGCTAACCACCACCTGCTCTCTTAGCCGCTCCTCTTAACACTTGTTCTCCAGACCTTTCACCAGCTTTGTTGCCCTTCTTTGGACATGCTCCAGCTCCATTATTTCAACAGGCTTTATTTGATAGTTCTCACATCTTCACACTGGCTCTGCAACTGACCTTTCTCAGTCAACTCAGATCTTCCAGCTGTACCTTCTTGCCCCTTTTCTGTTCCCAATGCTCAATAGTGCATGCTTGGTGTGCCCTTCAATGCTGACTCAGGTCTCCAAGTTTTCTTCTTTCTCTTGTATACCCATCAGAGTTAGGCCTTCCTTTTTTTGCTATTCAACTGTCCCATCAACTTCAAACCTGTTGATCCAGCTTCCATCCTTGTGCAGGCTGCTGCAGACCAGACAGAACTGAGTCTCTACGCCAGTCAGCCATGACTGCAAAAGCACCCTAACATTGGCACCCCAAGCTAGAGGACAACCATGCAATACCCTACTGCTAAGCAATGCAAGGACTTATTCCATCTACAACTGCCTCCAGAAAGCAAGCATCACAGCATGGGAACTCGGGGTGATGCAGTGCTATGGCTTAGCACCTATGGCAAGCCTCCCTGACGGCTCAAAGTGTAACATACTCAAGGGCTGCTGGAGCATCCAGCTCCTATATGACAACAAAACTAGTGCAATGGGAGACTAAAGTGCATTTAGTACTCCCATTTAATTGATGAAAGAGACAAGAATTAGCTACATACTGCTAAAAGAAGGGTGGGTACTCGGAGGGAAGGAAGGAAGGAACGAGAAGGAGGCAGCTCCAACATGCAGCACTCCAAATCCCAGAGGAACCTAAAGAAAGTACCTGAAGTCTGAAAACAAATGTAAATAGGAGATTGCTTGGTGATATCTCACAGGGATTACAGGTTCACAGTGGGATAGCTCACATGGCTGGAATGTTGCAATGGATGAATACAGGCTCTTGAGAAAAAAACAGGCTGGGAAGGTGAGGAATATGGATTGACTGAATCCATACAAAGGGCTGGCTACAAGACACACTGCTTTGCTTGGAACAAGTGATGAGGCAGTCCAGACCTTATGGGTAAGGATCAGAGAACAGTCCAACACGGACAACTTTGTGCCAGGTGCCTGCTACAGACCTCCTGGTCAAGAAGGGGAAGTAGAAGAAGCCTTCCAGCTGCAAGCTGGAGGAGCTTGCTCCTCCATGAGCTGGTACTCAAGCTCTAGTCCCCACTGGTACTCACTGGGGATGAGAACCACCCTTATATCTGCAGATAAGGTAATGCATCTGGGCAGAGGCAATCCAGATTTCCACTCTGTGCTAATGGTAATTTCTTTGTGCAGGTGACTGATGAGTCTTCAGGACCTCTTACAATGGGATGTAAAGGGCAGCCATAAGATCGTGATTAAAACTCTGAGAGAACTGAGAAAGACAAACAATACAATTACAAATTGGCATTTCAGGAGAGCAGAATTTAGCTTAGTTCAGGAATATTCTTGGTAAGGATCTCATGGAAGACTGCTGCAGAAGGGACAGGACTGCGTGTGAGAGCTGACTGGTCTTCAAGGACAACCATCTCAAAGCATAAAACAGCCCATTCCTGTATGCAAGAAGTCAAACAAGTGTGGTGGAAGGCCAGCATGGATGAACAGAGAATGCCTGAATTCAAATACAAGAAGGAGGTGTATATAAACAGTATTAAGCAGGAGTGGACTTAGGCTCTGTCTCCCATTATATGTCTTGAAGTAATGCACATTTCTGCAAGCACTACCGCACAGACAGTGATATTCTTTCCCTTTCCTCCAAAAAAATCCTCTTCTGCAGGCTCTAATGAACTTAAACAAGGTATAACTTTGCCTCTAGATCATGACTTTAACTGTTTGGCTTACTAAAGTTCTCATTTGAAATTTCCATATTTAGCCTGGAGTTTAGCAGAGTTTCTGGCCCTGATTCTAGTGCTGAGTTTGATAACAACAGGTTATAAACCCTCACCTCATTTTAGGAGGAATAACTGTCTTCACTGCTGTCTGTCCTGATCCATCCAGATCTTCCTCAGAGCATGAATCAGACACACATCACAGATAGAACTTTCATGCGTATCTATGGCTATAGCTACTATATCACTACTATCAGTAGCTGCTATCAATAGGTACTGTCTATAGCTACTGATACACCTGTAGGGACAGAAGTCTGTAAACCTATTCAGATCCAGGCATAGCTATATGTCATTTCCTGAACCAAGTTTTGCAAGACCAAGTCAAGAACCAAGTCATTATGTCTTTGGGTGTTTTAAGACTGAAGAATTACAGCCCGGCAATCCTGAATGCACTCATCACCTTTTTGAAATGAGACAAAGATTTCTGTGAGCCACTTAAACCAGCTACAAGGCCACCACACAATTCTGCATTCATCTCTCTCTCCTCTCAATTACTGTTGGCTGGAGTTTCCAAGTGTCCTGTGAGATGACAGAAAACATTTTTGTTTATGCAGCACATTATGGACCATGTCTCAGACAGTTCATAATAATGAACTTCTAGTTTTTCAAACTTGTACAACCTGCTACTCCCACACTGGATTTTAGCTTTCTCCAATTGTATCTCAGACAGATAACGGAAACATTTTCCACTTCCAGAGCCCAAGGCAAAAAGTGTTAACTCAACATGTATCTCCTTTTCCCCAAATTAGCCCCAGGAAACCTATCCTGAGAGGGATGTAATCATTTGCAGATAAATTTAGGTGATCATGACTATATTACAAGGTCCCCAGCCTGCACAAGAAAGGTCACCCACCTCAAGCATTGCTGTGTTCCCTGTCACCTCTTCCTATCTGATCACCCCACATTTCCTACACCCAAGACACAGTGACTTTGCAGTTCTTTCCCAGGAACTTTGGGCTTTCTGGACACTCAGAAGGACCACAAAGGCAGTAACGAAGCATTTATCCCAACAGCCTGGAGAAACACTGGTTAATCTGAAGGAAGGAGTTTTGTCTCTTTGAATGATAAAGCTGCAATTTCACAATTCACAATATCACAAAGTAAGTTAACACAAAGTTACACCAAAGCCAACTCATGCCCTCTCTTCCTACAGTCCCTGGAGGACTGCTTGCAATTTCCTTCTCCACCAGTCCTTGCCATGTAATCCTGCCCTCTCCTCTGCATTGCCTCTGTTCTTGGGTCTTAGTTGAGCCGATTTAGCTCAAAAACCCAACAGAATGTAATTATCCTTTTCTCCTGGATGTGTTTGCTGCCGAGTCTGTAAAATGAATCAACTTACAGAGAAGCTGGATGAGCCCCACAGCTGGCACAATGTAAAAAGTGAACCCACAAACCAAGCATAAAAAGGAAAGACTACGGAAATATATGAACCTTTCTCTTTTCTCAGCAGTAAGTGGAACCTTAAATCAGCTCAATCACCCTCCCACAGATTCACTCTTCCTCTTCAGTAAAGATATACCATAAAAGAGGGGTTTTTTAATCATAATTGGGAGCTTTGGCCTAGCTATTAACCTGTGTAGCTATATAAAGGACACTGAAAGCTTTAGCTGTTAGACAAAAGAGTGTTAATCTGTGTAGTATCCATCAGTACTTTTTTCAGATATGGCTATGGCCAGTCTTTAAATCTTTCTATAGAGTGTTTTTCATACTGTATTTCAGTGACCTTTAAGCATTATGAGTGGCCATTAGCACCTCTCAGCATAACAATATTACATCATCATGGCTAGGCTTCAAAGGGAGATTTGGGAACAAGATCAAATCTGATTGAAGTGAATAGGGTGGAGGAACACAATATGTCTTGTTTGCTGCTGCTTCGGCTCTCCCTGTGACTCCTGGTTTGGAGAACAGTCCACCACCAAGCAAAGGGATCCGTGGTTTGGGTTTGTTGGTTTTTGTTTTTTTTTTTAATCTCCAGTCCCAGGGTAGGTTGAGAAAACACCAGAAGGCACTGTGTCTTGTATTCTTCATGCTTCCCTATGGAGACTAAGTACAAGTCAGAGCAGAGGGAGACACAGGCTACTACCTTAGCCACTTAGCAAACACACCCACAATCTGGTCTAGCAGAAGTCAGTCATCACCCCACAGTTCAGAACAATCCTATAAACGGTTTAAGTGGGATTTGGTTTTTTAAGTCTCCGGTGAAATATTCCACTACTGTTTGTTCATTTTTTGTGTGGTGTAATAGAGCCAAATGTGAAACGCAAAGCAGCCTGCCACAGAGCACCCCTCCTGCAACTGCTAGTCAAAGACACTGCCCTGGAACCCCTACTATTTCAGGCCATTTTTAGGGGAATTGCATCTCCCCTAATGATTCTCATGCAATGGGAATGTCAGAAACAAGAACTGAACCCACATCATAATCACAGTTTTTGGGAGCAGAAACCACATTCAGGCTATTAAACACATTCCATTATACTGTGCAATTATTAAGCCTTTTGTGGTATGACAAGAACAGGAAGCTTGTGTTTTCTAACACCTATGTGAATGGCTTTCTCTTCCCATAGTTGGAATAAGGAAAGTGCCAGACCTAACCATAAGGCAAGGGACTGTGAACTTAACTGTCGAATGTCCACGGAGAGCTGTTTTGGGGTATGAGAGGAGCTGGAAACCTACATTCCACCATACTCCCACAGCTACCTAAATGCTGTGATTGTACCACTGTGGCACCTCCACCCTGCCCAAAAGTCCTCTCACCATTTTCCAGACAGAATGTTTATACCAACCCCGTTAAACCTTTTCGAAGACCAGTACCTAAACTGGCCAGGTCACCATCCAGACATCAGCTGTCATGTGCTGTTACTGGGGAGCAGGAGGGAGGGGAAGTAAAAAACAAAATCACAAGCACTGCTGCTTAAACTGATGAAAGCAGTCACCAGCACACCTGGCAGGAACATGGAAGCTTTTCATTCTTACATTCTGCTCCATTTCTTCTTTTCTGCTCAGTGCCAGCATAAGCATTTCTGCTGCTGCACAGTGAACTGAACTAGACAATTGATGTGACTGAAAAATAACCCAATTTTTCACTTCCAATCCACTACCCTTACTCACTGGCCCATCCTGACAGCAGACATTTCCAGATGTTTATTATGTACATAATTTAAGCAGAACAATTAGAGCTTTACGACGCAGATTTATCTGCTATTCAAGATCATTACTGGAACAAACTTTAGGAACTTCACTCTTCCTGTGAGTAAAACCAAGACCAGTCAAATGTCACAGATTTTGCCATAATTTTTCTTTTGGAAAGTCATTTCCCCAAAAACAAGAAATTTACCTAATTGTTCCTCTCAAATAATCCTGCAAAAGAGTTGCAATGCAAAGGCAGCAGAACTGAATCCTGCCTTCACTGAAAGACGTACCAAAAGAGCTGCACTAATGACAATCTTGCAACATAAAACGCAGAGCTACAGGAAAATAAGCTAGTTGAAGTATCAGTGGAAACCAGGCTACACAGGTGAGACTGTCCTATCTGGAGTAAGAGGTAGGATAAAATTTAATTGCTGTTTTGAATAGCTCCTAAAAAAAAGTCATCTTTGCATTGACATGACCTCCGAAGTGCCAGTTTAAGAGCTCTCCTTGCTAAAATTATACCTTTGTTAGGGCAGGAATATTATCTTACAATATCATCATCTTACTCAGCATAGGAAGGAAGGAGAGCAAAGTAATAACATTTCTATTATTGAGAACTTATCACTAAAAACAAACACGGTCTAATACATTACAAACCAGCTGGTTTCCGAATAAAGGTTTTCTTCCTCAAAGGAAATGTGTAACTATGCCAAACAATTTACAAAAACTGCATTGCTTTATGGACAAATGGGATTATAACTAGTCTGTGAAGTTTAACAATTAGTACTACAAAAACCTAATGCGGCTTTAAAAAACCCAGGGATCATACCAGAACAGACTCATTTGCCCTCCTATTGTGTGCTGTGATATACAATCACAGTACAGTGGAACCCTAACATGAAGTTTCATTCTCAAACCTGCTAAAATTATACTGCTTTATGGTACACACTCTGAAGTGCCTATGTCAGCCACAAAAGTCCTTCTGTAAACCAGTAAAACTGCAGAGCTCATGCTCTGGTGGAAGAGCACAGAGACTTATGTGAAGCTCGTGATACAGATTCATTATGGATGTCCCACTCGACTCATCCTTCCCTCATTTACAGACATTATGCCGCAAGGAAAGAGAACTGAATTTTGTCTTTGGCGCCTTTCTTTCCATGTAGAACACTTCCAGGAAGAAGGAAATCACTTTGATTTTTGTCTGAGCTTGATGATAAAAAACAGGTTACTTCAAAAAAGCTCTAAAACCACCTCAGATTTGGGTTTGAGACACTCAAAGGCAGCCTGACTTTTTAAACTGTGGCAGAATGAAGAATACAGGCTGTTTTTCAAGCTTTAAACATCACGATGTGAATTCAGGTATTCATAGCCTGAATTCATTTTAGAGGTACAGGCCAAAAGGTGGTACTCGTTAGGAAAACGCACCTGTTCAATGCCTTCCCCAAAAGCAAGAAGTGATGAAAAGCAGTCAGCCTGGGTTTAGTGGTCTTACACAAACCACATCTGGAACCTTGTCCCACCCATCTTCTCAGATCATCTTTTGAGAGGCAATGGTCAAAACAGGTTAGAAAATAACCTCTTTGCTAATAAATATTATCAGCAAGAAGACAGTCCCCTGCTGCAGATGTAAACTAAATAGCACACAGCAGACCGAAGACTAAATTTTGCTCAAAAATCTGGGAATGAGCTGACAGTCAAAGCCTGGGTGGGAGAGAGACCTACCTTCAGAAAGAGAGTCTTCTGATTAATACCACTCACAGGCAGAAACCCTCTGCAGGCAGGTAGTTATGCCTGTGGCTAAACTTAGGCCTTTATTTTTTATGATCATGAGGATCAGAACTGCAGATTTACCTCCCTCCCACCCAGCACTCCCTATGTTAATGCAGTCCTTCAGTCCTTGTGTTAATGTAGACCTTCAGGCGGGCAAACCACACAGCGCTCCATCTCTCCTTTAATTCCTCTTCCTCTCCTGCATTTCATCTGACTCTAAAATAAAAACAGGGGAGAGGGTGGCAGGTTACAGGAAAGCCTGCAGAGGATTCGTCCTCCCCAGATTAGGATTTAATTGTATTCCTACTGAGTCCCTTCTGGTTGCGCTCGGTCTTTCAGATGAATGTTTCATCAATATGATTAGGATCATATCCCTCAGTCTCGTCTATTTACACAATCGGTTGTGACAGCTCAGAGTATAGTACTCCCTAAAGGAAATATTTGATACCACCCTATCATTTTATTCAAATCATATTTTGCGCTCCATACTTTCAGGCTAATGTCATTCGCCCCTGGATTACATATTTGTTATATCCAGCAAGGACTAAAATCATTCCAATAAGGATTAGATTAATATTTATATTAGCCATACTCATATTATTATGAGCAGGGCTATGGAGATCTGGGTAAAGGGAGGAGATAGCTCAAGGGCTGGGAAATTGGGCTTGTATATGCAAAAAAAAAAAAAAGTAGGGCAGTGATACAATAATAATAATAATAACAATAATAATAAAAATAATAATGTCACAATTTTATGGGGTGGACGGGCATGAGGGAAGTGCCAGTAGGCCCCTTCTCCCTCACTTCAGTCCCCCCGCCGCCACTTTCTCCCCAAAGCCGGGTCTCCACAGTTGCCCACCGCCGGCTCCCTCTGCACGCCTAGCCGGTATTCCCGCAGGGAAGGGGAATTTCTGATGCGTAACGGTGCCGCAAGAGCCATTAGGGCCTAATTCCCGCTTCGGCGGCGGCTGAGGGGGGCTGTAAAAATAATCTTTCTAGGGAAAGCCCCCTCCATTAACGCCGCGCTCGCCTCAGAGAGGAGGAGGTGGGAACACGCGAGCAGGTGGTGAAAAGCCGGCGTTGAGGAAGGTGGGAGCGGAAATTCAGACCGAAAGTAAAACCCCATCGCATTACTCGAAAAGAAAACACACTCAAAAATATCTGCTCCTTCCTCCCCGGAGCGCTGAGCTCGCCGCCTCGGGGAGGAAGGAGCCCTTTCTCCAGAGAGAGACGGGGAGTTGGCGCCGTAAGAAAGAGCATTTCGGGGTCGTTTACTTTTCCCGCCCGGGTGTGAAGCGGCGGCGACAGAGTTTGGGGCGAGCAGCGAGGGACGAAGTTTCGTTGGAAAAAAAAATACCAGAGGGTTGTTCCCGATGGGCCGCTGCAGAAAGTACGGGCGGGAGAGACGATGAGCTGCCAGGTCTGCTTTAACGAAAACAACCCCAATACCAGAGTCTTCTGCGAGAAATGGTCTCAATCCATCGGACAAGCCCCTCTCCTCTGCCTCTAGTGCCCCGCCGGGCGCCCGCACTATTTAAAAGTAGGGGTTACGCACGCAGAGAGAGCGCCGAACTCGCTCTGCTCAGTGAGGAAATATCCCAGAGAATGGCTAATTCGCGGGGAACGGCCTCAATGGATTATTACACTGGTGTATCTCGCTTTCTCCGGGCCGAACCCCCCGGAGCGGGCAGAGCCTTTGGCCGGCCGGCAGCCGCGGAGGTTCGGATTCTCCCTAATCTAGAACTCAAGTTTTCCCGTTTCATCAGGCAGGGCTCGCAGCTCGCCTCCCGCCGCAGTGGTGTAAATAACTATTTTTTTTTTTAATTTATTTATTTATTTCTCTTTAAGCCCGCCATCCCCGTCCAGCTGCCGTTTCAAACTCGCACGCAGCTTACATACCACAGCGTCGGAAGTGTCAGGGACGAGGCCGACGGGCGCGCTCCCTTCCACCGTTCGCAGTCAGGCGAAGGTGGTGCCGCGCTTCCCGGCACACCCCCACGCCACCCGCGGCTGTGGGGGATGCGGACGGAGGGACACTCACCCTTGGGGTGTCCTCCTCCCTCCAAAGCCACGATAAAAAGCCCGCCGAGGCGAGGCGGGGCTCTCCGCCCGCAACCCGCTGTTTGTGTCAGTAAGTCACATTATGAAGCAAAGTGCAAAGGTAGTTAACTTTATCTTCTGTTAATGTAAACAAATAAAAAGCATTCAGTTCCTTGATCTTTATTTAAATCTGGAGTTGTTTATCAGTGTCATCCTATGAAGATTAATTAGATACCTTTATTCACAATTTGGCGTCTGACACCCCATTTTAGGAATGCATTATAATCACAAGGTGTTAATTGGGGCCAGCCAGGCACTTACATTTTTATTAAACAGTGTGAGGACTTTTCGCAAGTATTAAGTTCTTTTTTTACGGTGCGGTGCAAAAATATACAGCTTTTAATAACACAGCGCGGCGGAATCGTGTTCCCGGACGCTGTGTAATCGGTGTTTGCGGGGCGGGCAGGGATGGTCGGCCTGTCGCCGCAGCCCCGGCTGGGAACAGGGGGCAGCCTGCCCGTCCAGGGGACTATTCTGGGGAAGAGTATCCCCCACCTAAAAAATACACACAAAACTTATATTCCATCCCTAGTCTCTTAAAAATTACCGCGACTCCTGTCTCATATGGGGTCCTTGTGCGGGGGACAAGCTGCCGGGACACCGATTTGTTTCGCTTGCCAGCGCGCAGAGCCGGAGCCTCGCCCCGAGAAAGGAGGCGCTGATCGATACCACCTCGGACACCCGCCGCGTCCCGCTCCGGACGACGGGGAGCCGCTGCCGGTGCCCCCCGATCGCCGTTACCTCCACCGGGAACGGCCCCGGCCCGAGCCCCGCGTTTATTTTGTTTGCAGCCAGGAATCGCTAACAGCTTAATCCCATCACTTGCCTGCATATCCTCAGGAAAGGTCCGACTGCTGCAGCAGCCGGGATTCAATCGCTCTGCCGGGTGGAGCTTTAGCCCCAGATAAGCGGGCAGGGGAATTTCTTGCCTGGTTCCGGGAAACGGAAGGGGCAGCCCTGGGGTGTCTGCGGGAGGCAGGATGGGTTCACAATTCGCTCCCCGGGCCGAGGCTGAGCTCTCACCTCGCCTACCTCAGTGGGGCAGGGCAGAGGCGGGTGACAAGGGAAAAGAGACCAGGGAGCCGACCTTGGGGGGGAATGCCCCGGAGAACCGTGGCAAACCACGAGATTATGAAAAGGGGGAGAAAAAAAATTAAAACACCACAGACAGAGCTAGCAGCACGCAAATGAGCACTGTAGCAACATTCCAAGGGGTGGCAACTTAAACCCCTAGGACTGTGCTCCCTCCTCCCCCTCTGAGACACCCAGCAGAGGCAAAGAAGAGGCAGAGCCAACCCGTCTTACCCTTGGCACCACATTTATTTAAAATTACTAGTATGTACACAGAAAAACAAACCAAAAAAAGGTCTCAGTGGGTTAAAAGTTTGTGTGCCAGTGCTCTAGGAACAACCAGTTTAAAATGGCTGAAACTATAGGAAAGAAGAGTGGGTAGTTACATCATTTCCAGTTTCATACAGGGCAGCTGAAAAAGTCACTTTACATACACATAAATAAAAATCGTTTTGCAATGCTCCATATATGGTAAGTTTGATTAACCAAAAAAAAAAAAAAAGCCTTTTGAACTTCAAAATACCAACAGATGTCCTTCCAACTGAACAGCTATAAGGTCAACTATTTATACATTATTCCACAATATTCTACAGTGTACCTAGACAAAACAACTGTACACTTTGTTTTTGGCCACCTCAATAAAGGTTAGGCTTTTGGGATGGAGGCATTTTTTTTTTAATGCAAGTTCTAAGCTAAAAGAGTCAGATTTGGTCATTGTAACCCCATCATCGGCAACAAGACCTTCAAGTCAAAATCCTGCCTGGCAAGCAGGCTTTATTTTGGCCATCTTCTGCCAAACAAACTCTTAGCTGAACAAGCCAACTCAGCCAACTGTGTTGCAGATAAGGTTGAAGAAACCAATGCAGACCAAAGCAGAACATAGCATTTGTGCAGCTCCCGACAACCCAGCCCCCTTTTATCAGAGGGTCAAGCAGGGAAGAAAATTAAATTTCGGATCCTATCCCCCTATTTCCTTGCTCAGGAGTGCATAGATTTGATCAGGTCTCTGAGCCAAGCCGAACTGTACACTTTAGTGTATCCAATAAATAAGCCACGTTGTTAAGATCTAGGGTCCTCGTTACAACTTCTTCATGTGGCTCCTTCTAAAGGAGGGGATGAATTCTCCCATGATTTGCTCTTTCCCTACTTTGTTACCTGCAACAGTGAAAAAGCTTTGGCACCTTCTTTAGAATTGCACACAACAATTAAAGGTGGAAGGCAGGAGTCTTTTTGGCAATTGTAATGCAAAAAAACCCAAGGCCACCCTGGAAAAAGTTAGCCAATTGGAATAAAAGGATGTTTTAAGAACTAGTATAGAAAGCATAATAGCCCATGCCTTTTGAAGTGTCTTTGCTATAGTCCTCAGCATTAATGTCCTCACATTTCATCGTTGGGGAATTTTCATTGCTGGAAGTGCTAGGGGAAAGCCGTCTTCTCTTACAAGCACCTGTGTAGACCCCAGAATCATTTGAATCTAAAGACTTTATGGAGGGTGGAGTCTCTATCCAGGATGAGCCAATTTCTTCTTTCACCTTCTCCTTGGAAAGCTGATCTTCAGAGAATCCTGGAGGACTTGTTCTTGAGGTCCAAGGTAATCCTGTTGTCATTTTTCGCTGGTAAGAGCCCCTGCTCCCCCAGCCTGCCATGGATGGAAATGTCGGGTCTGGGTAGTATCCCAGTGCATGGGATGTCTGAAGGGGGAGGGATTTAATGCCATAGGGGAGCAAGGTGCTATGAGAATACTCCGTCTCATAGGAGTTCATGTCCAATTTGTTGGCACTGGGCTGCTGTACAGGCGTCACAAACCACCGCTGAGGAGGGCTGGCCACCTCCTCGTTCTGCTGTGGGGACAGCAACCCATTCGTCTGAGGAACAGTTCTCTCACCGTTGTAAAACCTGGCTGGGGGCAGGTTGTTGACGAACTGTTCTTGGAAGAACGGCTGCATACTGTATCGGGTGCCAGGGACAATCTGGTGGGATCTAGGAGAATCCGTGGGAGATGGAGTTAATCTGTCATTTTCTGAAGCTGTGTACATGCTACAACATAAAAGAGAAATACCAAGTGTTTTTCTTAACAATTCCAGTATGATAGTAAGACTACAGAAAAACACAAACAGGAAGAAACTCGAGTTATTTCTTAAGTAGAATCATAAATATAATTGGATGGCTGTTTATTTTTATCTGATTTAGGAGGATTTTTTCCCCTAGACTAGTATAAGATTTCTGGTATTACTGCTATAAATACACTGTTCTCCACCATCCAACCCATTTTAGATGAGCTGCATGCAGCAGCCATACTTGTATATATACACACAGCTCCGATTTTCCGAAGGGCATTTGAAGCTATAGAAGTGGTCATTAGGCAAGTCTTTTGCTAACAACTTGAAAGACGCTGCCTACTCTTGGAGACACTCAGTATACTCTACTGCCAAATCTGCAGGCCAGCACAAATTTACTACCAAAATTCAGAAGCCTGCTGAAAGACAGGTAATCAAGACAATACACTATTCAAACAGACATTTTAATGTTAGCAAAACTGCCAGTAGTATTGCTGCTTTTGAATAACTTTATTAGTGTATAAAGAAAATCTTTTGCACAGAGATTTCAGGCCAGAATCATGCTTCCTAGATAGAAACAAGTGCAAAAGAACACAGAAGTGTACTTACGAGTCATAGTTGTCTCTGAAGCCTTTTGCAAAAGGGTTATGGTCAATTTTGAGCTGTGTAATCTAAAAGTGAAAGCAGAATATAGTAAGATGAGACTCTGAATCCACAAGGCAATTTTATTCTCAATTGTAATTTTATACATCTGTGCTTACATCAGTGTTTTGATATGCTGTAACTGCTATGAACTGTGTTTCAGGGAAAACAAATGTTTGAGTCTTTGAGGAATCATTCAGATCTTCAACACCATCTTCAGTCACTTCCACAATGTGAAGCCGGGGCTGATACTTGTGTAGAGACTGAAGTACTATCATCTAAAAGAAACCATGAAAGAGACAAAATCTTTACAACAATTTCATCTAACATTAAAAGGTTTATTTTACAGCATGACATTTTCTTCCTGTAAATTGTATAGAACATTTTAACTGTTATCAGGAGATGTTTCTTAGCTTATAGCCCTGTTTCAGTAAGAGCCATCAGCTACACTCCCACTTTTTTAACAACTCCAGGGATAAGTACACCAGCTAAAACCAAAAAAATTCACACATCATATTCTGACATTTTTAACTCCATTCATACAGAGAAGTAAACAAGATCTATGACCCAGTTCAAGAAGGGGACAAGTCACAGTCACAGTGATCTAGCAGCTCGATGAAATGGTGTAAAGGCCTGAAATCCCAGGGCTCCCCTGCTGACCCACCAAGAGCCCCTCAAGCCTGCCTCCCCCTCCATACCTGTGCGTTGTTGTTGTTAGCACCTTTATTGTTCGTCAGCTTCAACTTCCCAAAAGAAATCTCCTGCCTCATCCAGTGAGCCCCGGTGTTGGGCGACTCGGGGTGAACGTAGACCTTGTTGCCTGGGGAAGACAAGTCAGTGAAAGGCCGGCCGAGCACTGGGCTTTGTTCTGACACCCCCCCCGCGCCGCGTAGCACCTCGGCTCCACGATAGCCCCTCTCCCACACAGCCTCGCACGCTGCAGCGTGAAAAAAGGTGGCAAAATGCCCTTAAAAGGCATTGAGGGACAAGTAGCTTGTCCCTCAACAAAATACCGGGTGTCAGGAAGACCCTGCAGAAGGGGGAGAACCGGGAAACCGACCCACAGAGAAAGGCGGCGAGGAGACCCTGAGAATTCGCACCTACCTTGCATGTTATTGTCGGCTTTGCCGCAGGTCACCCACTTGCCTCCCTGGAAACGCCAGTGGTTGGGGTCCGCCAAGACCACCTCCACGAAAACGTTGTAGTGGGCCGTGGGGTTGAGGCCAGTGATGTTGAAGCTCAGGAAGGGAAACATTCTCCTGGAGAGAGGGGGGAAAAACCACACGGCATACTGAGGTGGGCCGGGGAAAGGGGCGCGGGCTCCGACGGATGCTGTAGGCAGCCGCAGGGTGCCCCGTCGGTCACGGCACCGAGGAGACCAAGGAAGCAAGCGGCGAGACCAAGGAAGCAAGCGGCGAGCCCAAATCAACCCCCGCCCCATCTCCCGACCGCCTTGCGTGGGGAAAATAGGAGAGTTGCTTCTCAAGGAAAGCATCCCGGGGCGCGATCGACAGGGAGACCGTGCACCTCCTCCCCAGGGCAGCGGGGAAGCGCTGCCCGAAGCGGAGCGTCCCCAGGGGTGCCCCCTCACCCCCCTACACTACTTCCCGCCGTTTTCGCCACCCTCTGCACCCGCTTACCGGCCCTGCTTGGTGATGATCATCTCCGTCTGGTGCCGGTGGAACTTGAGCCAGAGGGGTCGATTGCAGAGGAAGACCTGGGCCCGCAGTCCCGGGCCGCCGGCCGGCACCCCCAGCGCTCCGAGCCCGCCACAGGAGCCCGACGCGGCCGGGTAGGGGCCGTAGAGGGGTCCGCCGGCCGTCGCCTGCCCGTACTGGTACCCGCCGCCGCCGCCGAACTGCGCCCGGCCGCCGGGCGGGCACACGGCGCCCGCGAAGCCGCCCGGCGACAGCACCGAGCCGTAGGGGTAGCGCGGCCCGCCGGGCGGCTGGTACACGGCGCCGTGCTGCGCCGCCGGCGGGTACGGGAAGAGGGCGCAGGGCCCCCCCAGCTCGGCCGCGGGCGGCCCGGGGGACTGCAGGTAGTAGCGCTCGGGGCTCAGGCTGTCCATGGAGTAGCGGGCGGCGGCGGCCGGGGGCAGCTCCTCGTCCCCGCACGGGGTGGCCTTACGGCCGTCCGGCTTGGGAGCGGCGAAGGGCGGCTCGACCGCCTCCGCCTCGCTCAGGATGGCGGGGGCCGCCCCGAACTTCTTAGGCATCTTGTCCAGGTCGAGGCGCGGCGGCGAACCCGGCCCCGGTGGCCCGCGGGAGCCGCCGCCAGCGCCCGTCCCAGCTCCAGGTCCCGCTCCCGCGGCGGCGCCGCGCCCCCCGCCCTCCAGCGGGTAAAAGGGGGCACCCGGCAGTGTCCCCGCCGCCGCCAGCAGCGGCTCACCCAGCTGCATCCTCGATAGGCGGTGCGGTGGAACTCCCACTCGGTCCGATATCGACCCCGACCCACGGCTGCACAGAGCTACAGTAGGGCTTCGCCGAGGCAATTTATACTGGCGCGCCGGGCTCCTCGGGCCGCCGGGGAGGGGCTTGCGCCAAGGCTGCCTCATCACCGCCCTCCACCCCCGCCGACCCATTGGCTGGGCCGCGTGACACTAATTTGACAGCTACTAATTGGAACAAGTCACCTGTGACTCTGGTGTGCGCCCCCGCTTCCATGGCCCCTCTTCCCGCAGCCCGTTACCCAGAGGCTCCGGCCCGCTCCGTGCCCCCATGTTGCTCGAAGTGAGGGGAACGGCCGCATCATCCCACGGTGGCCGCGGATTCCCCTGTCCCAAAAAAAGACCTTTTGCCTAGGTGGCACCGTCTTCCCGGGCGCACCGCTCAGGAGCAGAGGGGAGAATTCCGAGCGGGGAGCGAGGAATGGGGATGAAAGGGAAAAATATGTGGAGGAAACCCGGGACCCGCCAGGGAGGGAGGGCAGCGATCTGCCGGGCCGCTGAGACGGGGCGGGTGACACTAGCCGCCGCCATCTCCTCGCCGGCCGCCTCGCTGGTCAACCAATTCGACTTATGCCTCTACTGAGGCCAGCAGCCTCCTTCCTCCCTCTCCGCTCCCCGGGCAGCATCCTTATCCTGGGGTTGACGTTTCACCTCGTGAGGGACGTCTCTGTGAGAAGCGATGGGCTCGGTTCGCAATTCCAGTTTTCAGGGACTCGGCGGTCGGTTTCTCACAACCCGCGTTGCCCTTCAGCATATCCCACGGGGGAGGCAGGTTTTTAATTGAGGCAGTTTCCAGAGCTGTTTGGCGCTTTCTCTCAGCGGAAAACCGTGAGCCTTTAGCCCCACAAGGGAAGGGACAGCGCTTGGGAAGGGGTCGATGCTCGTGTGATTGTGTCGAGCGCGCAGAGCCGGCGCGAACGATTTGCAGCTATAAATCCTCAGCCCCTCGCCCTCTGCCCGCCGCCGGCCACCTCACAGGGAGCGCTGCAAACACTTGCCTCCACCTCACGGCTGAATTTTAAACCAGACTGGCCGAGCGGCCAGATTTCGTTGCTTGACGGAAGGATCCGGCCGGGCTACAGCAGCCGAGCTCTGCTGCCCGCCCCGCTCCCGCCGCGCCGCATCGGGGCAACTGCGATAAATGGCGAACAAGTGACGGCGGCCGCAGAGCCCCGAGGCCCTGCCCGAACCCCGCCGGGATGCGGATCCTGCGCAAGCCGGGCGCTGGCGGAGTGGGAGCGGCGGGGCGCGCTCGATGGTGCCCGCTGTGCCCCCGGACAGGCACCGGCACCGGCGTCGCAGAGGGCAGGCGGGGCTCAGCCTCCACCCCCGGTGGGAGCCGAGAGACGGGGGAACCGGCCCCTGCTGTGTCCACCTCCGGCTGCGGCCACACAGGCGGGAGCCTGGGACAGGCTGCTCACAGCCAGCACCGAAATACTAGACCCAGCCCTAACCACCCGTTTTCTCCAGGATAACGTTTGGCCCAATTTTTGCGTAGATCTCGTTCTACCGAGGAAGACAACACAAAGGTGTAGGAGAAGCCCGATGCTCCGGCACAAAGCGGACTGGGCACTGCGTGCCGTGGGGTGAGGAGCGGTGCAAAGCCCGGCCAAGCTGCCTTGCACTGAAAGCAAAATAAACCGTCCTGCCGGACGCCGCGAAGGCCGAGCCTCTGCGCCCCTTCCCGCGGCCGGCGAGCCCCTGTGCGGCTCTCGGAGGGGTTGGTCCCCGCCCGGGGCTCTGTTCCGGCCACCCGTTCCCTCGGGCTCTGCCTGTCTCGGGCTAGGGCAGGGACGGAAGGAGGTTTTACAAAGCTACGTAGAATTTATGGGAGTTAATTTTACGATATTATAGACTGAAAGGATCTCATGATTTAAAACATCCCCTCAGGACAGATGTCGCTTAGTTAAAGGCTGCTGCGGGTTTTTTCCCCCAAAACTCACTTTATCTCGCGTTCAACAGAACAAGGTAGACAAGCTTTCGATGTTGCTTAGATTTCCTGCGGATTGCACCGGAGAGGGGAACAGGAAAACAGTGACTGCCTTGGGTAAGGGAGACCTTCCCGTTTTGGTTCGAAATACGACGGGAGTGAAGTTCTCTCTAACGAACGAAAGGTTGACGAATCCTTCCCAGGCTCGGGGTTATTTTCAGCTCAGCTCGGGAGAGCTCGGGAGCAGCCTGGCCTCGATCCCTGCCTCGTACCACGCAGCTCCCGCCGAGCCAGGGTCCTGGCGGCGGTGACGGGGGAGGCCGCGTTGGGATTGGCCCCCGCGGGAGCCCCGTCGGACCAGGGTCTCCGCTGCTCGTAGACCTTCGGCGGCGCTGCGGCCGTCGAGAGTGTGAGGGAACTGCGTGTAACCCGGGGCTTCTTCATTCACTCTGTACGGTGCAGGACGAGCTGTAACTCGCCCTCCTCCTTGTGCCTCCCTCCCCCCCCCGCCCCGACCACCGCCCGCATTCCGCAAATTAAAGTTACCACAGTCACCAAACAAATTCTTGGGACCCAGTATTTGTCATTCCCATAGCCTGCAAATCTACCCACTCTGGCAAACGGGGGATTGCCCCTTCGTCTCCCTGCAAGCCGGTTCCGTTCTTGCTCCCTGCCGCGGAGCCCTACGGGTTCTGACCAGGAACATCACCGTACGATGTTGCGGGATGTTTCAGTCGTGTGGGACCAGAGACTTCTGAGTGGGACCCGCAGCCTTTTAGATGTTATCTTACAGATAACACTGCAGCGAAACAGAAAGGAGCATGTTAGGTTCATAAATCTGCTGAAATAACCTCCAAACCACAAAAAAATTGTTGAAAGAAAATGTAAGTCTTTGATGGGTTACATATTATCTTGTTTCGTTGGGCTTTATTCAAATAAGGAGCATCTGTGGCTCTAAAAAAGCTGTTCCAAAAGAGCTCATTTTCTGCAACTCAAGTTACAGTAGAGACACGCTGGACCGAAGTATTTGATCCTTTGCTTTCAGGCTGGGGTTGAACCCTTTCCTCTTTCATCAGAGGTCAGTGTATTGGAAAACAGTCCCTGCGTCAAATAATTACTTGGAGTCATGGGACTGAAACTATTTAATTGAAGTACCCTGCTCAGAAGGGCCTAAGAAGGGAAATTTGGAACAATAAAATCTATCAGGCTGTTACACACTTAGATATGTGTATATGTATATATGGAAATCCACGTATCACCGTTTATAGCCACATATGACCTTTAACCTTATAAATATGGTTACAGATACACACACACACACAGACACACACACCCACTGGGTCTGTATAGACACCAAAAAAATTTTGGTTATCAGAATGACCTGCCACACTGTGCCATTGCTGTAGTCTTTTCCTGAAGTCCTGCTGCCACCACAGCAGGAATGATTGACAAGTATTTTCTGAATGCTGCATCCGAATATTTTCTGAGAGGTAATTTTTTTCTTTGTCTGATTTTGGTTAAAAACTACCTGTAGGTTTCTGGATATCCTTTTCAATCTGATTCCCAAAAGGCTTGAATACTTTCACCTTTATGTCACGCTTGTGTGCTGAGATTTGCAGATTTTCTTTCTATTTCTCCAGTCATCCACTCTGTTGTTTTTGGGGGTTTTTACCCCTTCAGCTAACACACAGAATATCAGGCTGGGCAAGTGAAAGATGGAACTTCCACTCTTTCACCATGTTTCAATGTCATTTTTAGAATCACTAAAGCTGGGATTTTTCAGATGTGGCTGGTCATATGTAAGTGCTTCCTTTTTAAATTCTTGGTACCTTTCTTTTCACGGCTGTTGAGTGCTTACAGCACTTGGAAAAATCAAGGAGGTATTAATACGCCTGTGCAAGACTTGGCATTTCAGCTTGTCGCTTAACTTCAGGGGCTGTTTTTATGAAGAAGCCATCTACACCCTTTCAGTGCTTGGGGAGTTTCATCTGTCAAACACAAACAACAGCCATCTCTTTCATGGGAATGTTAGGAGACTGAATTAATTGAAAATTCTCTTTATATTCTGATGAAAAGTTCTGCTATAGGTGCAAAAAACGTCAATCCATTTTAATTTATGCCAAGCGGGATTTTCAATGTGCAGACTTATATCCTGAAGATACAAGCATAGCTTAAAATCTACTCTGAGGTTGTGAAAACTTGAACCCAAAAGGGTTAAAAAGTAGAGTCAACTCTTGTTGAAACATATATATATGGGCTTTAAATAGTGGAAATCAATAGCCCTACAAAACCAAAGAACTATTATCTTTTATATTGACTGGGGAAAGTGTCACATTAACAACAATTTTACCCTTTGGTAATGATTCAATTTAGCTTCCACTTTCTTTAAAAGGGCAGCATACAGACATACACATTAAATAATGGACATATGTACCCATAATAAGTGTAGGGCTAATTTATAAAAATTAGAAAGTAAAGAATAGCCTTTTCTAGCTGAGATATATGAAACAGAAAGAACAGACATAAGTCAATGAATTAAGAGCTGGAAGAAACAGCTCAGTATTAGAAAATAAAGTGGAATCCAAAGCAGTCTCATTGGTCATTTCCTTTCTCCTCCTTCAAAGAAAAATAACACCTAAAAATCTTTAGGTGTGATTTTAAATTAAATGGAAATGTAATGGTTAGTAAAAACTAGGTCTGATCAGATTCAAGATCTGATCCTAATTGGTAAAATATGGCAGCATATGGACAGATAAGGATAAACATGTTAAATGCTTGGAATGAATTCTTAGCGATGGCTAATTTTGCTAGGTAAGACCACACAACAGATTTCAGTTGTTGGACTTATAGTACCCTATTGGCTAAAGAAAGGAAAAGGTGTTTCTCAGAAAGTGTAAGTCTTCGTAAAGTGAATACCTTTGTCATTTTGACAAATATTTGAGAAATCTACAAAAAGGGGAAATTATTAAATTGTCTTTAGCTTCTAGGTGACTTTCTGTGCTCCAAATGGAATTGTAGAAGCTTACTGAAAGAAAGAAAGAGACTGAAATTAGGATCACAAACACAAGCATAACCACCACCACCATTTCTTATTTTTAATATGGCTCATGGCTTGAACGTGTGCTCTCTTTGCGTAGTAAAAAACTGTGTGGGTGGCCAAGCCCAAAGAGTGGTGGTGAATGGTGCTACATCCAGTTGGTGGCCAGTCACAAGTGGTCTTCCCCAGGGATCAGTGTTGGGGCCAGTCCTGTTTAATATGTTTATCGATGATCTGGATGAGGGGATCGAGTGAACCCTCAGTCAATTCACAGACAACACCAACTTGGGTGGCAGCATTGATCTCCTGAAGGTTAGGAAGGCTCCACAAAGGACCTGGGCATACTCGTTGACAGCTGACTGAACATGCACCAGGGGGCCAAGAAGGCAAATGGCATCCTGGTCTCTATCAGAAATAGTGCAGCCAGCAGGACCAGGGCAGTGATTGTCCCCCTGTATTTGACACTGGTGAGGCCATACCTCAAATACTGTGTCCAGTTTTGGGCCATTCACTTCAAGAAAGACATTGAGGTGGTGGAGCATGTGCAGAGAAGAGCAACCAGAGCTGATGAAGGATTTGGAGCAAAAATTATGTGGAGCAGCTGCGGGAGCTTGGTTTTTTTACTCCAGAGAAAACGAGGCTCGAGGGCAGGGTGGAAGACACCCTACTGCTCTCTACAACTACCTGAAAGGAAATTAAAGCAGGGTGGGGGTCAGGCTCTTCTCTCAGGTAAGGCGCGGTAGGAGAGGAAATGGTCTCAACTTGTGCCAGGGAAGGTTTAGATTGGATATTAAGAATAACTTCTTTACTGAAAGAGTTGTCAAGCATTGGAACAGGCTGCCCAGGGCAGTGTTTGAGTCACTGTCCTTGGAGGTATTTAAATGACATGTAGATGTGGCACTTGGGAAAACGGTTTAGTGATGGACTTGGCAGTGCTGGGTTGAGCGTTGGACTTCGTGATCTTAGAGGTGTTTTCCTGACCTAAGCGATTCTATGATTGTTTGTGCATAGGGATCTCCGAACAGCTCTTCTTAAATGTTTACTTTTTCACCCTCCAATAAGTTTAATGAGGGATGCCTAGCACCTTTTCCCTGGTTTTAAAGCAACATCACTTACTCACTTATAGATTTGTGCCCATAACCATCCTAACAGTCACACAACAGAGATGTGAGAACATGACAAGATCCATGTCATGGGTGTGCCAGCCACAGATCCGGGCAGTTTGATCCTATTTGTATTTACAGATCTATTACGGACAGTTTTTAACAGCTAATTTTGGCTTGCTTCCCCTTCTTTGTATGAGAAATTACTATTAAAAGAGCCTGGATTCAGCAATCACAGCAATTAAAATTAACTGCTCAAATGCGGTGGAAAGGTGTTCTGCTTTTTTGTTCTATCACTTTAAAAAGTACAATTTTATCATGTGAAGGCCCTGATAAACTTCATGCTGCTTGGGGCTTATGATGTCAGAGCTATGAAATATTTCCTGCTGATAACATAATAGCTGAGAAATATGAGTTTTGGGAGGTTTGGGGTTTTGTTTTGCTCTTTGATATGAGGCTTACAGTGGGAAAACAATTAACTCGAGGGGCTGAAAAAGCGAGTAGCAGTGGGCTACCGTGTAATTGCAGAAACAATGAGGAATTTCACCTGGTAGCATTTGTGACAGCAATCAAACAGCAAGGCCTTAGCAGGGAACCACATATTAAATAACTGCGGTGTTGGGCAAGTCCTCTATAAAGCAGAAAGGGGACGACATATGTACTCTCTGGGAAGGTGAGAAGACAGCTGTAGGGTTCTCCTCCCAGGGAGGGCTCGGGTTTGCTAGCTGCCTGCCCCGGTTCTCGCCAGCATCCCGCTGCTACCGGGGGCGGGATGGAGCCGGCATCTTCCCTTCCAGCCGGCCCAGGCCTGCTCGGGCTGACCACGGCGGGAGGGGAGCCCAGCGGAGGCAGGACCGCCGGGGGCCGCGCTCCGAGGGTGCCTCCGCAAGCGGGCAGGGGTCTGTGGCGGGGTCGGCGGGGGCAGCTCAGGCCCCGCATCGCTCCCCCCGAGCCCTCCCCGGTTGCGAGGACCGCCAGCAGCCGCCCGGACGGGGCGGGGAAGGGCGGGCCGCGGGGAGCGATCCCGGCCGGGAATGCTGCCACACGCCGGCTCCTCACAGGCTGCCCCGCAGGCAGTTTCAGGCTGGGGAGAGTCCTGGGGGGGGGGGGGGGGGGGCGGAGGACATGCCGGCTTCTGCCTCTGTCCCCGCTCTTTTAACCATTTTCCAAACATCGCTGCCAAATCTTCCGACCTGCAAAATGACCGGGCAGACCTCACCCCTCGAACTAGCTGCGGGGAGTCCCGGCAGAACCCGTTGCAGCCCCGCGAGGGAGCCCCGGAATCCTCACATCTCCATCCCCATTCCCATCAGCAGCGCAGGATCCGGCGGGCGATCCTGCCGGATTAAGGGGGTCTCTTTGAAGCCGCCGTCTCGCAGTGATGCCAGGTCGAGGTGTTTAGGGCTGCCCATTCAGTTTTTAATTCCCACTAAGCGCTTGTAAGTACCTGCGCTCACAAACCTCTCCAACTTCAAAACAAGTGCATGCACGCAAATAGCTCCAAAATTACCCATCTGGGTATTGGCAAGACCAAAGGCAAAACCGAGCAGAGTCGTTAGAAAATAATCGAAGCAAACGGGCACTTTCTTTGCCACGTGAATTTCGGCCGGGAAACCCGTCGGCAGGAGCGGCAGTTTCAAAGGTGTTCGCACCTGCGGAGCCTGCGCCCGCCTGAGCGCGGGAGCCCGGGGTGCCGCGGGGCGGGAGGGTGGCCAGGGCTGAGCCCCCTCTCTGCTTAAGTGGCCAGAAAGAAAAAAAAATAAGCCATCAAAACAACTGCCATCAGAAAAACATTAGCTGAGGAGGAAACAGCTGTGGACACCCCGGTGAGATACCCACTCGCTCCGTGCAGGAAGAATTTTTGCCATTGCTACCAGTCCCACAGAATCGTCCTCCTCGGTTTTGTTTGTTTAGCAGCTGAAATTTAGAGTACATACATAGCAGAATGAAGTTCCATTATGAAGAAAGAAAAAAGATGTGATCTACGTCTCCACCCCCAAAAAACCCCCACACCCCTCGCAACAGAACCGATAGCTGCTTTGCTACCACAATTTGTTTTTCGGTGACACAAGGGCAGTATGAAATGTTCCCTGCACCACTTCTCTCCGAATAACTTCAGCGTGATGTATAAGCACTGCGTTTTCTAGCACGTTAGTGAGGGGAAATTTTAGCTTGCAGAGTTTTTTTACAGATGAGAATAGACAAATGAGAAACATCACAGAAGAACGTTTAATCATATCACAAATACATATTCTTTCCATGTTGTTTTTTGTTCGTTTGCTTTTCTGTGTTTGTTTGTTTGGGGTTTTTTTTACTATATTCTTTCCTTTTTCCACTAATCACGTTTCAGGCAATTACTGGTTCTCCTGTTGCCCATAGCTATGGATTGAAGAGCAGAAAAGGAATGGGTGTAATGAATGTGAAAAGGATGTGGAAAAAAGTCTTCTGATCTTTTGTTTTAAGTGTTGATCTAAACTACAGTACAACCCTCTTTAGTATGACCCATTAAAAAGTAGCCTAAAAAGGTTCGGTGTAGCACTCAGACCCTGCTGTCCACGGGTTGGTGAGGCCTTGGTAAACATAATGCTATCGTGGCAACATTTCTACCTAGTTCACACCTTATTCAGCCCTACTCAAGCTAAAATCCCACCTTCCAATTTGCCTTATATTTAGCCTAGGGCATAAGGTAGCTGTGAAACAACGGGGCGGGTAAAATACAGAGCCCCAGGATGATGGTAATAGAGAACAGGGGCTGTGATCCTGGTGCCAGCCTTGTGGCAGGGGACAGCCTGGGACCAGCTGGATGGCTGTCCTTGGTTCCTGGGAGGAATCCCTGCCTCTGCTGCTCCAGCTCTCTGTGCAGCCTTTTCTCGTAAATGACATGTGAGAGTGAATCAGAGCTAAAGCAGTCAGTCAGCCTGTGAGGTATCATAGCAAGGTGAAGGACATGTTTTTCCTTTGGCCCAGGCAGCTACCAGACCAGGAGCCTTCCACATGCGGAGCAGATGGCAACCACCACCTGAGCCATCCTTCCTCCAGTCACTAGCCCTTGGAAAAAAGAGTGGGATGTCACAGAGTCATGGTCTGTGCTGTCATAACAAGAGCAGTCAGGGCAGAGAACAGTGATTGGCAAGTGGCAGAGCTACACCCAGCGTAAGTTTGCAGGGAGCTACACCCAGCGTAAGTTTGCAGGACAGGGTAAGCTGTGTTGTATTTGTGTTTGAGCCACTGGTTGATGTGGGATACTGGCATGCTCCTACCAGGCAAGTGCTCTTAGTGTCCACCCAGGGCTCGAGGACTTTCTTGGCCGTTTATTTCATCACTTCTCTACATGTGGTGTAGTAGGTGGGAGGTCCTAAGGGATGTATTTTTCCTGCATTGCCTGTTTCTGAATGCTAACAACTCTGGAGAATATTTGATGAAAGGTGGCTGTTGGGAGACCCTGAGTATGATAAATGCTGTTAAAAATCCACCTTTGAAGCAAAATAATAAAAAATTCTGCTGCAAACATGGAAAACCATCCCACCAGGCAACAGTTACACAGGTTTCAGGAAAAAAAGAGAGCAAAGCAAGCCTGCATTTCCATCTGGTAGCAGAGCAGCTCTGGAAGAAATCGTCCATTTTGTTTCACCTTTCTCCTTCTGGGCTTTTGGGTTTTGTCTATCACCTTTCACCATCAGTCAGACCTCGTTCAGGTGCTGTGGGGTGCGTGGTGCCCCCGAGGGCAGGACCCGCCTGGGGAGCAGCACGAGCACCGGCTGGGGGGACACTAGTGGGCGCCACTGTGAGCCGCTGTCCCGGTTCGCTGAGCACTCCGCTCGTCCCTGGGGCTCCCCGATTCCACGCTCGGAGAAAGTGGCCAATTATTTTTCTGTCTGAAAGAGTCTGTGATGTGGCAGAGAATGACAGCTCCAAGGGAGAAAACACCTCTTCATTAAAAAGTGCTGCTAAGCACACTGAATATCCAGATCCCAGCACCCAGTTGCACAAAGGTTAGGATGAGAGCCAACAAATGATGCATTTTCACAGATATTTTTATATACACACACACACATATATATGTATGTACAACACACATGCAGACATACACACACAAACCCACAGGCTCTCTTTCAACACACGGTGGCCAAAATCCTTTAAATTCTTACTGAGACAAAACTCCTGCTAAAGTCCAGTTATGCTGTCGGTTTTGTTATGATAGGAATCACCTAGGAAAAAAACCAATTAATTAGGTTACTAAAAGCAAGGAAAGACTTAGCTTCATGGAAACAAATAGTTAGATCTTGGTTGAGAGAAATATTAAACAGAAAAGAGAAAGCAATAATCTGTGCCTTAAACACCTCTTGAGAGGCCGCAGGGAAGAGAGGGCTGCTACATTTTGTAGGTTCCATTTTATTTAATTGCATCTTGGTGATTTTAATGATTGCAGGAATTCATTTTAATGAATGAGAAAGTATTTTTTAAAAAAGATAGAAAATACATATTAATCATGTGACAGTGCAGAACTGGGGCTTCTGATGAGGCACAGGGTGTTATAGAAGAGAACCATTCTACCACTGATACCAAAGAAAGATTAAAATGGAAGCTGCATTTTGGGATGTGATTTTTAACAGCCTTCCATTTCTTTTCCTTCAGAAATTCTGAAAGGCTGAGAAGGTGATACTCTAAGGAAAAGGTTGCAGAAGTTGTAGCATCAGTGGCTATAGGAAGTCAGCAAGGTGGAAGTCATTGTTCCCACAATGGCTTTGTAGAAGAGTTTACACACCAAGATGAACAGAAGCAGCCCTCAGCCTTAACCTGACTCCTCACGCCCCACCAGCTTTCCTTAGCCTGGGTCCCTGGCTGCCTGTATTCATACACCGAGCTGCCTGAGCTCAGAAAACTGCTGCCTGTCTCCCACAGAGGCCCAGTTACAAGCCTGACTCTTCCTTAGCCTACCCCAGGAGGGTGGCCCAGGTGGGATGCTCAGAGCATCACGCTGAGGTTGCTTTGCAGATGAGCCCCACCCCCTCTTACGCACATCTCAGTAAAGCAGGAAAGCTTCCAGACAGAATGAGGGCAGGGCAGCAAGTGACCCTCTGGTTATAGCCATCCATTATTTATAGGGGGACATACTGAGATAAACCACCACCAGTTCCGTCAAAACTGGGAGAATATTCCATCTGAACTGTAATACAGGGGTGCAGTGATGAATAAAGAAGGGGATAAACTCAGATATTTGACGTTCAGGGCTGAGCAGTGAGAAATGTGGAAATCTTGTGCTGACCAAATGGTTAAATCCCTGAGACTATGACTATGCCTTTATTTACCAACTTGTCAAAATCATTAAACACAACATTTTTTAGCCTTTCCTGCTGTTTTATTTTGAAATTTCCACCTCCCTATGTCCTCTCACCTGACCATATAACAACACCTTTCTCAGCATCCTAAAGAAGGAATTTGCAACAAGGCAGAAATGCTTGAAATATGGGAAATAACTTCTTCCTTTCCTAAACAATTTACAGATCATAGGCACTTGTTTTCAGTAAAGATTTTAAACCACAGTAACTTTTTTCAGTAGAACTTTAAATCCTGCAGCAGTCATCTTTGTTCTCCTGTTCCAATGCAGAACTGCTGGGTTTTGATTCTCCAATATTCGTATTTGATTATTTTCTGCTTTAAATATGCTCTAACATAACCGTAAGACTATAGTGCTTTTCCAGACTTAGCATATTCATCACCTTGTCTCCCTCTCAACTTCTTGATTTGCATGCAAGAAATCCATGTTACAGAGGATGCAATCTGCAAGCCAATAAAATCCTGTCCCATGGGAGGAAGGAGTCAAAGTGGCACACATAGCTCAGATGAAGAATATGAAGTACATACAAGAACATGATCCTGCGACACATGAAAGGCCCGTAGTCCAAGTGCAGCATGCCAGGTAGAGAATTGCAAGAAGTAGTGAAAGGACTCTGGTTGCAGTTCCACCAGACACTGGCTTTATTGACAAACGCAGACCATGAAATCTCTGGTTCCCTTGCGATTGGCTGCCCACTCAATGGCTCAGGTCTCTGCTCCTGAATCTGTATGAACATTTGGAAGACTGGGCTGTTAGTCAAGACTTGAGGGTAGTTCCGCTTAATAATTACCTCATTCCAAAAGGGTGTGCTTTTAACCTGTTTTTTTTCATTTGGTGATCAGGTTCAGCATGCAATCTTACTGACAGCTGCATCAGCACAATGAAGGCAACAAGCAGCATTACAGGAACAAAACCAAAGCTGTAGGGTAGAAACTTCCTCTGTTGGTTTCACAAGCACCCTGTTGATCCCTCCCTGGCAGATAAGCCAGGTCAGGTTGGCCAGGTTGTTGCCTGCTGCCTGCCTTCAGCACCCAGGGCTCTGTGCTCAGCAAGCGTAGACTCATGTACTGCTGTAGCACCCAGTGGTGCCACCTGACCCAGTTTAGGCTGGGGCACGTGGTATAGTTTCTGTCGAATTGGTCCACACGCCCCACAGAGGTTTAGCCCACTGCAGGCAAGTAGGCAGCATCTGGTTCAGTGTAAAGGCTGCTGGTGCAGGGTCAACCTGTTGCCATGTTTTGAAGAAATCAGAGCCCAGGTGTGAGTGTGCCAACCAGCAACCCGAGGTCCATGGCCACAGTACTTCTGGTTTAGTACAAAGAACCTTAAAACCATATTTGTTGAACCATGGTCTGATTGACTTGCAGTTCCTGACCTTCTGTAACATTTTAAGGCATATACAGAGATACATTATGATTTTCCTGAAAGTGTTGCACCCTCAGCTCTGGCAGTTGGTCTGGCTGCAGTGCAGCCGTGTATATGGCAGGGGCTGGGGCAATAACACCATCAGCCCCCCCAACTCCAAGCAGAGCAGCAATTAGAGAGTTAAAGCAGCCAGCACTGGTTTCTCTCTCCAGATTTGATCTCAAACACCCAGGACAGAGGCAGTTACACCTCTCTGAACCAGCTTTCCACTGCCTGCCTTCCTCTATATTCACTTGCATAAAACCCAGAGTTATAAATCTGCCAGTTCAGAATAGTAATAGGCAGTGGCAGATCACGCCTAGTTGCACTTTCTGTCTCTCTCACCAAAGTGTAATCTAGTGGTATCTGAGAAGGCTAAGAGCTAGAATGATGATTTACTATGGTTGGTTAACATAAAGCAAGGCTGCTGCAGGTTCGCAGCACTTTGCTTTGGGGCATGCCCTTTTCATCACTCCTGTTCGCAGCTGTGGCCTGTTAGGCTAGGCTGGTCCGACCACTGGTGGGATCTCCTTGTCAGCCAGAAACCTAAGTGAGTGCTTAAAATCCACGCTCATGGCCAAGATCCCCATGTGGTTGTGCTAGGGGTCATATGCTGTGCTACAGGGGCCAGAACCGCCAGTGGAGGAGTGAAGTGACTCCATAAACTCTTATGACCACTAAATCACACCTAACTGAAACCACAGCCTTGCAAACTTTGGTAAGTGGACTGTGTGCCCATCACCTGAGCAAAGGCTTTGCCAAAATTGTCTTTGAATTTGCTCCCCATTACCCATCCTCTCTTTCCAAATAACTGAGTCTGCCAGAGACTTTTCATTTCTCTGCAAAGATGCAGACTCTGTACGATGCCACTCAGATGAAATTTGCCTCAGTCTATGTATTCAGTTAGTGACAGGTCTATGTGGAAGACTTTTAACTTAATGCAGAGCCTATCTTAGTAAACATCAGTAGTTTTCAACTGATACATCTAAAGCACTCCCAAACTTGACTAAGAAAGGTACATTCAACCATGTAGTATCTTCTGTAAAACTGCAAGACCTTCAGTAACATTAACTATTTTTTAAAAAAGGTTGCAGTTTCTATAGAAAATGTTTTAAGGTCTGTGAATTAGAAGATGTGCTCAACTCTGCTATAGCAAATCCCTGAAAAGCACAGGTGAACAGCCTTCTGAGGAAAGACAGGCACGGTGATGTCTATTAAAACCTGATTGAATACTTGACTTGCATAGCTTGTTGCATTTGGAAATTTTGACTTAATAGAATTTGGAAGCAGTTATAAAAAACGAGAGGTGGAAATTATGTTTGTAACAAGAAGCACTAAAAAAAGCTTAGCATAATACCGCTATAAAAATTGAGTTAAAAATTATATAGAAGCATTAGGTACAGCCAAACTGCTGTTAAGGTGGTCTGCTTCAGACCATACACACAGGCATTTAAACTGTGGCAGCTAAAAAAAAGTTTCACAATTACATCAACTTTGCCAGCTGAATGGTTACTATCATTCACAGGAGAATAAACCAGTGACTAAATAAAAGAAAAAAAAATTACAAGACTCCCCCCCCTCATATTTCTCAACAGCAATGAGAACTCTCCCTGGTTGTGAGTCACATGAACTCAGCAGAGATTTACCAGGGTTGAAAAATCTCTGGGGAGTTTAGGCACTGCATTTCCCCACAGAGCCCCATCCCAACCCCTCTGTCCCTCACTGTCTCACCAGCATCTATCTGCAGCACCCCAGCTACACCTTTGCCATTTCTTATTTTTCAGTGTGGGCAAGTCTGTGGTGTACTATTGACTCGAGCGGTCTTGCACCAGCACTGGTCTGTCCCAGTACCCAGGCTCAAACCTACTTTCTACCTTCTCAGGAGTGCTCCAGATCTGTGTCCTGCTGCACTGTGAGCTGCACTGTACATGTGTCCCCGCTATGCAGGGATGGCCAGGGCTGCTGCATTCTGAGGCAGGTCCTAATGTCATCCCACAGCTGTTGGTACCCCTGAATTGCCCCATCAGCCTCTCAGCATACCACGAGCTACTGATGGTTTATCTGATAGTGGTCCACGTCCAGCTGGGTTTCCTGCAACCAGCACTGAAGTACTCCAGGGTATACAACCAGCTTTTTATGGTCTCCACATTTTAAACTTGCTCTGGAGGAAAAAGCAGAGCAGATGGTGCCTGGACTGGGAGCAACTCACCTTTGACGTCTTCAGAAAGAGCAGCCTGGCCAAAGGCCACTAGCTGTCCTAAATAACCTGAGCACCTACATATCTGTCCTTTCCTGCTATTATTCTGGCTCTTCTTGCACCAGCCCTATGAGGGGGTTCAGCCACCGGTGCTGACACTCTGGAGTTGAATATGTGTAATCTTAAAAATCGATTATGTTACATTCCAGTGGACAGGTGCAGAAGCAGTCATAGGTTGAGCTTGGTTACCTTACTTGGCTTGGCTACCAAAATAATTTGTCCTTCTTAACGCTGAAATAGGGACAAATTTTACTAAACACTCCTCTTACAGCTAAATATGTTTTTAAGAAGTATCTAAAGTGATGGCAGTTGGAATACAGCATTTAAAAAAAAAAAAAACAAAAGACCTTGATCATGTAATTTACTTAAAGGAAAAAAAAGTACAGGTTTTATTTTTCTACCTTCTCCTTAACCCCTACAGGCTGTGATATTGTATGTGTAAATTCAAATTAACACTTCTCCCATCTGGATTTCTGTATATTTAAATTGGAGGCTTGGAATCACATTTTTCCTTTTAGAATAAATGCTTTTGAGAAACTAATGTGTTTGAAGACCAATGGTTGGCTGGCTGACCGTGCTAGTACCCAACTAGGAAAACCACAGTCAGCTCTGAAATTACTTGGTCAAGTTTTTTTCACATTTATAGCCTGAGGAGACATTGGTGTTTTTGTAGGCAGAGCACATTAGCTGATAAATATTTTTCTCTAACTTTGTCAAGCTGTCATTTTTACCCTAACCATGACCTCCTATCTCTGCCCTTGCCCTTTTTTCTGCCAGTCCCCTGTGCTGCTGGGGACTGCCATCTGTCAGCAGCTTTACCTCCTACCTGCAGGGCACCCTGTCCCTTGGGGAAG
Organism: Lepidothrix coronata; assembly: GCF_001604755.1. Taxonomy (NCBI): domain Eukaryota; kingdom Metazoa; phylum Chordata; class Aves; order Passeriformes; family Pipridae; genus Lepidothrix; species Lepidothrix coronata. Next base: position 1,265,133 of record NW_016690244.1, read on the forward strand.
CATGGTAGTCACTCCAGTTGCTCCTTACTCGAATCTTCTCTGTGAAGCAGGAAGGCAGGTTGGGTACAAAGGCATGGCTGCCTCAGGGCTGACGGGAAAACCAAAACCTCAAGAAGAAACCTGCCAAGACACCTGGATCAGTAACTGGGGCAGAGCAGAGCATCACCTGGGGCCTGGGCTGCATTGCTCTGTGGATGCCCTTCTTGTGAGAGCCAGCACCTCCACCTGACCACCCCAGCAGATGGGCTGAGCCTGAGTGAGAGCTTGTGATTTGCCTGCACATGCTGCAGTCAGCTGCAGAAAGGCAAGGGCTGTGAAGTCCTCAAAACCAAAAGCACTAGTAGGCAGCACCAGCCCATTTCTCTCTGCCCCACTTTTGTTTGCAGCTTCCCCCAGCTCATCCCTCCCCCACAGCAGGGCAGGAATCAGAGAGGAAAGTCTGCTCCACCATTCCCAAACAGATGCCCTGCCGGAAACCCACCAATGAACAGAAACAGCTCCTCTTCAGCCTCCTCCTCACCCTCGCAGGTGTGTGAGGAGGCAGGCAAACAGGGAGGAAATGTCCCCTGGACTCAGACTGCTCTGTCCCCATCCGTGTCCCCCGGGGTGCCATCACAAGGGGCAGGAAGCAGCAATCACTCAGCAAATTTGCCTCAGCTCACTTTGACTGACTCAGAAGACAAAAAGCCTCAGAAGTCAATTGGCACAGCTTGAAAACAAATCCCAACACCCCCCACCCCCACCCCGCCTGCCCCAGCAGCTTTCCAGACTCCAACGCCTGTTCCCAAACTCAAAGAGCTCTTGCTGCATTAAGATGAGATGCTTCTCCTCGACTTCAGCTGCTGTGGATCCCCACCTTGCCCACACAAGGCTGAGGAGAGAGCTGGCCTTCCCGGGACTGTCCTGAAACATGGACACAAGCAGCTGGCGGAAATGCTGCTGCTGGTGTTGGGGTGGTCAGCATAGGGTGTGCCACAATTTCAGCGGGAGGGTAGGAAGAAACTGACAGGCTGTTTGCTGATATGATCACAGCTTTTTAAAACAAGCTTATGCTGCAAAAGCCAAGATATTTCAGATTATGATTTTCAGCATGCTGCTGAGTGGTGTGGCGCCTCCCAACAAATGCAATTCAGAACAGCTCCGCAGGAAGCCACACACACCAGAGAGCAGCCAGAAATCCTTGAGTCTAGGGGAAGCTGTGGGTGATGGGGCAGGTGGCAGGACGAACCCACAGGCTTTCAAGGACTCTCCCTTCCTGCATCCCCACCTGCCACAGCCCTGCACACTTCACTTGCTGCACTGTCATTCCTTACTCTCAGGTAAAGTTTTTACCTGACCAGAACTGGTGCCAGGTCCTCCTCAACCTGAGCTGATGCCATCATGCCAGTAGGAATCTGATCTCACCTCTTCAATGCAGAATGAATCAGATGCTGTAGCTATGAATGGCTGCCATTCCTCTCACTCCCAATGCCTCTGGAAAAGCTTTTTCACCTATCACTCACTGGCCAGGCTGTCAAGCACCAATCACAGCCCAAATGCCCCCATACGCCCGGGGACAGCCAGAAGTGCAGAAGAACAGCTCGGTGAGCAGAGCAAACCCTCCAGCAGCTCTTGCCCCACACTGGGTCCCACCCATAGCCACACACCTGCCGTATGCAGAGCCCAAGGTCTTGCCTCCTTGCATGCAATTAGGAAAGAGGAATGTGGATGTCATGGACAGTGGGAGAGGATGAAGCCTTTTCATATTGGTATCGCTACCTGTAGAACATAAAAGTTCCAGTATGTTTCTGTACATTGTGGGAGCAGCCTTTTTTTCCCAAAAAGGAAGCCCCAAAGGAGCTGAAGTTGATACGTTTCTGCCTCAGGTGGTGATCCCCATTCCTCCCATGCCCTGTTTCTTCCTTTCCCTGGTTTCGGCTCAAAGACTCCTTCCCAACTTGAACTGTTGGTTCTTCTTAGCGTTCACATGGCCCTTCACTTTAATTTACTCAGCTGATGGAGAATCATCCATGTGATTTTCCTGTTTCCATTCACATGAAAATCATGATTTACTCTATATTAACATTCTGCTGATTTGAATCAAAGCAGGGTCTGAAGAGCAGACTGGGCAGGTGGAGAAAAGAAGGGATGAAGAGAAGAAAACAGGACATCTTCCTATAGATGGCAGAAATCAGCTCAATTGAATCACCTCAGTTCCTCTAATTAAAGATACTTAAAGAAGCAGCTTTGTTGATTTTTATTTATTTATTTATTTATTTATTTATTTATTTTAATGTTAGAAGATTAGTTTATCAGACACTTTGTTACTCTTCCTTCAGATCTGATGTTTTCCTTTAGAAAATGCTCTTGCTCAAATATGAAGTCCTGCTTTATATCCTAGGGTTTTTGTTGCAGAGAAGCCAGGTTAGAGGCATTAGGAGGTAGTTACCAGTTTAGCCAACCAAAGGCACTAGGTAAGGGCATCATTCTACTGTATGTGCATAATACTTTCCCAAAGCCAGACCTTGGTGTCCTGCTCACACCTTGCTGTGCATTGGTACTGCCAGAAGCATTTGCTGGGTTTTTTAAATTCAGATAAGTCTTTCTGTAGTTAATCGATAATATCTTGCACTTCTTAAAGGATATTGTCAGCACTCCAGCCCTTCCAGCAGTGTATCCAGCAAGATCCTGTCTCTGATTTAGTCCTCCAATTTTGTCAAGTGGGACTGAGATACCAAATGTTGAGCACTGAAATTATTCTGTGTGGTTACTTCCCCTGTGTGGTTACTGTGCATCCTATTTGGACAAGCCTGAATCCCCAGGGTTAGAGGCACCTTTAAAAAAACCCCAAAACAATCAAGCCCATCGACAATTTATCTATATGTTTGTTAATACAATGGAACTTGATCCAAAATAGGGTACAGTGAAAAGACCATATGTCTTCAAAAGAATTTCCTTTGGACCACACACATAAACATCAAATTATTTGATTTAAGGGGTTGAAATCCTACACTTAATTTATTCCTGGCCTACTGCATGTTTCATCACATGCAAATGTGCTTTTTTTTCTGGGGGCAAAGGGAAAGGTTTGTGCTGTGTTGTTCTATCAATTATCTCCTTAAGCAAGCTGAAAAATCATTTTGCCTCTGCTAGGATGTTGAATCAAGTTAACCAAACCTGCTGATTTTATTAGGCAATTTGGGTGTGACGATAATTTAAAACACCTAACAAGGTTGACACCATTGAGCACTGTTCATATGGTGCATATGGTGTATATAATGCTCAGGTCTGACCTGATGGCATCGTGGCTGTAGGTACAGTGTTGTTTGACTCTGGTTCTGGGGAAGGTGACTGCAATGCATTCAGGAGCAGGAAGCCTACGGCAGAGCTAGCTGAAAAACAAATGGAGAGGTGGGAAGGATCAAGTTCATGGCATAAGGAAATACTCTACAGATCATCAAGAGACTAACTGGATGGCCACAAAGAGATTTTTGTCAAGGGTTTTATACAGCTAAAATCAATTCATTCACTTCATCTGTTTTGAACATACTGAGGATGCAGCTAAAGATGTCACAAATGGTTAGAGTTGCCTGGAAACCTCCAAGGTGTCAATTGACCATATTTTTAGGTGCAGGAATGTTACATGGACACACCACAATTTCACCAGTGATTTCTTTAAAAAACGAATGGAGTCAGAAACCTACAAGGGAATAAAAATATCAGGAGAGTGAAGCTGAGTTGAAGCAGGGTAACTCAAAAATCAATATTTTGCTTTTAAACTCTTAAGGGGAGGCCCAGGAGGGCTGCACTCATTTTGTCCTCCTTCCTTATTGTCCTTGGAGGATTGGCTGAGAAGTGACAAGGCTGCTCAGTACTTACTGCAGGACATTCCTCGCTTGCAAGCCACTTGTTAGAGTATTTGGCTGCTTCCCTGCCCAGGGCCTGGCTTTCACTGAGCAGCATCAGACAACAGTTAAGCCAAACATGAAACTAAAGATGGAAAAAGGGCTCCTCTCCTGTTGCTGTACGAGTGTGTTGAATACCCCTCTGTCCACAAACTCAGATCTGTACACAAAAATGGGTCATTGAATCTCCAGCATACTTGGCACAATCCCAAGGGTTTGCATTCAGGGTGTAAATTCAGTCTGAGATCACTCCAGAGACTGAGGCTGTGGTGAGGGGAAGAAGAGGCCACGGAATTGTATCCTGCCCCTTTTGCTTGTGACTATTTCTTGTACCCCTATTTGTCTGTGACTTTGTCTAATACAACTGGGGGAAAAGGAGGAAAAATATTTTTCTCTAAGCAGAGCTGGACAAAAGGCCAGGAAACTTCTGAGGGGCCATTTTCTGTGGTTCTTACAGTGTAAAAAGATATGTCCAGAAATGGTTATACGGTCCTTAGATCTTTGACTCCCAAACTGGCTCCTTGGGGCCACATGCACCCAGATAAAGCATAGCCACGCTGGGGGGTAGGATTCTCCAGGATGAGAGGTGCAGACAGTTCACAGAGGTCTAAGGCAGACTTTGGTCAAGCCAAAGATGCTGCATTGAAAAATTCAGAATCTGTGCTCTTGTGTGGTCATGTTTGCGGGATTCAAACAGCTGAGAGTGAACTACACATTTCTGCTCTAGGGTGAGTGAAACAGGAGCAGATTTTTTTTCCTCTCCCTCAAACAAGGAGTACTTTAGAGACCAGTGGCTGGCCAGCTGAAATTATGGATGGGCCATTAAATACTCCAGTTTACCAATATCCGCCTGTGTACTCCCGTCACCTCTACAGGACGCAAAAAGGGGCCTGTGGTCCTGCAAGCCCTGACCTTGGCATCGCAAGGGGGCTGTGTCATGGCAGAGCCTCCTTCTTGACCCACAAGGCAGCAAACACACCATGAGTAGTGCCACTGAGGAGAATGGGGGGACAGCAGGATAATGGAGCATGCAAATCTACAAAGTCATCCAGCACCAAACTTCAAAAATGCTTTTATTCAAGTCGTAAGGTGATGGGAGCTAAGTGCCTCAGGACTTTCAAAGCTCTGGACCTAAATCCCTATAAAAATGGGTGGGTCCCTTTAGGCTCTTTGCAAGCCAGTAAACCAGAACCAGCACAGGCATAGAGTGGAAGATTCATGATCCTCGTCCCTGCTCTGCTTGATCCACAGCAATACAGTCCAGTAGGAGCTTTGCCTTGGCTTCAAGGTCACCTCTTGAAAGAACGCTTCCAGAAGCATCTGTTGCAAGAGGTACAAACATTTGTGGACCCTGGGCCTTGAGATCAACGCCAGAGCAGGACGTGAAGGCTGTGTAGCATTTTGGGGAAGACAAAGTTTCCACCTTCTCACCATATGAAGTCAAGGCCCTGTGGGGCAAGGAGAGTCATACAGATACAGCCAGGGGATTTAGTTTCTACAGACCTTCAGGCAGCATGTGAGCTTCTTGATACAGCTGAAGCACAGAGCTACACAGTCGTCATCCATCCAAACCCTCTCCAGCTGTGTGTAGCTCAGCTGCCCCACTGACAAGCAAGGCTGGCAGGAGGCCTTCAGGCAGTGCAGGCTGCAGTGGGATGCCAGCTGGCATTTCTCACTCACTGTGTCCTGGGGATGGAGATGTGCCTTGGGAGCTGGCTCCTGTTTGCAACTAAAACACTCCAATCAGAGTGAGGATTTACACTTTTCTGAAAAAGTGGAGATTTTCAAAAGATTGGCCTGGACAGTCGCCTCTGAGTCACACTACCACCATCTGCAGAAGAACCTCACTGCTGCCTGGCAGAAAGCTGTCACCAGAGCTCTGCTCTGAGCAGCACAAAGCTTTCAGTTTTGACCTGCTCTTTGTTCTTTCTCCTGCACGTTTCCACTTGTTGCTAAATATTGCCTCTTCCCCTGCTTTCACAGATTTGTAAAATGCCAAATCACCTCAAAGCCTATTAAGCGTTATGTAAGTCTTTGGTTTGGTTTATTCCAGCTTCATGCCTCTGCCAGTGACACTCAAGTGAACCATGCGCTGGACTTCAGATCTCCCAGGGGGGACAGATGTGTGTCAGTCCCACCTCATTAACTCATTTGTTTAAAGCCCCCAAACAATCCACTTCCATGCAGATGGAAATCCCAGCCTCCCCCTTTTTCACTTAGATGTGGATTCTCCCCCAGATACGAGTTGATTTGCTCAGCTAAAAAACTTCAAACCCCTAAAATTCTGATCTTTGACCCTACCCTAAACTAATTTGAACTGTTCTCAGCTGATCTGGAGTTGAAGGCGATGGCTTTTAACTGGAAATACCTTATCTTTAGACAAGTAATCGTTGTTAATTAAACCAGTAGAGAGACATTAGCCTCTGCTTGCTTAAGTTTTAGCTAGTGAATTAACAGGCAATCCATATTGTCCTTTTAAATGGGGAGGTTCTCATGGAATCAGACAATCCCAACACCAATATCCTTTTCCTGTGAGATCTGAAAAATAAACCCTGCAACATGGACTGAGAATAAACTCTCCTGCACAAAGCACACATTTCTATGACTTGCTTTCTCTCTTTAAAACAGACATATAACTCCTGCAATTTCAAGAATTATTTTTGCAGTAACAGATAAAAATCTGTAAGCAGTTGCTAATACAGAAGTCACTATGTGGAAATAGAAGGGTATGTATGTGTGTGTTTGTATGTGGAGCCTTCTCTCACTGGCACTCCTTGAGTAACGAGGAAGTGCTGCAGTAGTAACATCAAGAGCTTGATAGAAAATGGAAAAGAAACAGATTTGATAGTGCAAAAAAAAATATTTATGGTGAAATACTTTACGTTGTCTAAAAAACTCAGGTGCCTCACTGTTTACTTGCAGAAAGACAAGAATAACTGTGATAATTGCAAAAATGGTGATAACTGAGACAAATTGCTGGGGAGATGGGAAACAGCCCAGGTAAAACACACCCAGATGGGGCTGCCAAGCACATTCGTGATGCAGGGAGTCTGGAAGCACTCCTTGCTTAAAGTGTGGCATGTACATCACTGCCAAAGAGAGGATAGATGGATATTTGGACTGATTCAGCAATGTGTACACACATATACCTATGTAAAAGTTTTTTACCTGAGGTTTGAATCTCCCAGATCTTGTGTCTGTGTTAGCCTTTAACTTGAGCCAGAGCCAAACACCACCAGCGAGGCATTACAATTGTGCTTACTGATCTTCGATTATCTCTGTACTGTCTTCTTTAGTGTGATTTGCACCAGGGGAAAGTGATGCCAGCTACAAAACGCCAGCACTTGACACTTGTTATTTGCTATCAAAAATGTCTGTTGCAGTGTTAGTCAGTAGTGAACTGATTCCACAGAAAGTTTTCTCAGTGACTACTAACTGGAGAAAGCCCCATACAACTTAACAAATTCTGCCTGTGAAATATAATATACAGAATCACATTTCTCTTTTTGTAAATTCATTACTGTAGTGCTATATCTCTCTGTTCTTTGGAGGTTTATTCCTTCTGCAGATTCCCCTTAAAATTAAGAAAAAAACCCCAAACCAACAAAAAACACCAAAAATCCAGTCTTTCTCTGTATTTAAAATTAGCATTTCCCTGTCAGATGGTTCATTTTAAAATTTTGTGAAACCCAGAAAAAACCATTCTGTCTGCACAGCGAATATTTCCCTCCTCAACCACCTTACTTTGTAATGAAGTAACATTAATGCATCACAGGCCAAGTTAAGCTGATCATTTACTACTTCGTGGAAGTTAACAAACTTGCTGGAGTTTTTCCCATCAAGTTTTGATGGCTGCACCGTTTTCAAACACTATTAGTCTTTTTTTCCTCTCTCCCTCTCTCTCTGTTTTGTGCATACATGATTCCTGTGACTAAATCAAGCCAGCAAAGTTAAAGTACATTTTCTACACCCTAATTTAGATTTAAAATTTCACATATAGCAAAAAACCTGAATGTGATCTTCAGCTATGAGGTATTTTTCCAGTAAAGTCTGTCATTTGAGTTACTGAGGAAAGGGAAAGATGAAGAACAGATATGATGAGATCAAGGAAAAAATTTCCTCTGCCATTAAAGGCACTCTGTGTTTCTAGCTACTGACTTTGAATGTCCCATCCTACAGTTGCTAAAATAAAGCTACCAAAGGTCTGTTTTCTCCCTCTTTACCACCTTAGCTACATTGGGTGGGCACGTGCTTAGGGAATAGTGAGGAAAAAGCAGGGGGGAATCAAAGCTTTGAAGTGCACAGACTGGCAGCTACAGTTGAGACCTTGACTTGTCAACATCAGGCAGCTCCAGTCACACAAGATGTGACAAGGAGGTTGCACAGCACTCTCAAAGGGGGCACCTGCACCCAGGACCTGCCTGTCTTTTTACCTAGGAGGCACCCCAGCAGCAAGGTGAGAGCTGGGGGGGTACAATCTCAGCCCCCCAAATCTATCAAATTCACACAGAAGAGAGGAGCATATTGGCAATTAAATTGGATCTGTAGCATGTTTGTTGGTTTTACACATCTGACACAGGGAGGGCAGCAGCTGGGATGACTCCAGACAGAAAATACAGACTCTGGTGCTTCACAGTCCCAAAGCCCCTTTCAGCAAGTGGAGTTCATAAACCTCCTGGCAGCTCCAATTATGATATCCTCACTCATAACAAGCAATACCTTACTCCAGGGGAAATCTCTTTGATTTTTAATTTAGCCTAAAGTTGTCACATAGGTGTAAGACACCAAGACTCAAGTTCCTGGAGAGTTAGAGAGTACTGGCATTTGCATTTGAATCTCAGCTGTTGGCTCCAAGTGTGAGGGAGAAGGGGGCACAGTCTCTCTCCCCTCTTCTTACTACTTACACTTCTTGCATGTGTTATTTTAGCAAGAAAAAGAATTCTGGAAGAACAAGAAATGCAATGTTTTTAAAGGCTGTCATATTAAAAATTAACTTAAAAACTGTTAGGTTTTTTTATAATTCGTGCATTTAATTCTCCATCTGAGTGACTTTAAAGCATACTTACAATTTGTCACGAGTTACAGAAGAGATCCCAAGCAGTTTCTGCACCTATCAGCCAATCTCCTGCAGCGCCACTGGTTCTTACCATTTTAGCAATTACAACCTTCATGTTAAATATAGGAAATGGGGCCACAGATAAAGTCTCACCACAGCCAGTAACAAAGCCAGAAAATGAAACATCTGTCCTGACTCTGCTACCCAACAGGCCACGCTTCTTTCTTGGATACAGAGAGAAATTTTTGCTTTTTTTAAGCTTAGCACAAACCCTCAATTTTCCGTTTTAGTTCTAGCACCACATGCCTTTGCTCCTCCTTTCAGCGTGTCCTTTATTCAGCCCCACTGCACCCGTGTGTCCCTGCACACAAACACATTGTTTGTCTCACTGTAAATCCTCCCACTGGTCGGTGACCCAGTTGCAGTGGAACTGTGTGTGGTGGGGTGTCTGTCCAGCTGCCACTGCTGCTTTGTCCCCCACAGTCACTGTGGTGGCTCCGCAGAGTTCTCTGCGGAGAACAACGAAATTAGTGCAAATATTAGAGACTAGAGTGGTTGCATGAATGTTTAAGAGTGTGTATGTGAATTTGACGATCAAGCAGACATCAAAGGAAGAGAGAAAGGATAAACTCTGGGCACACTGCATCACAGGTTGTAAAAACTACAGATGGGAGATTGTTTTATATTGCAGTTTTTCAGAGGGTAATAAGGAGTCACCTGTTTGAAAAGAGATAAGCAGGCTAGACCTTCAACCCTCCCATTTGGGAGCACTGACGTTTAAATGAAATGTTTATTGGCCTTAATGAGGGTAATCCAAAAGGGCGTTAGGTATTTACATACCAATTTCTAAACCTCCAAAAGAAAAGTGGGGATGTCTGAAAGTATAGAATGACAGCCACAAGCAGGTCTCTGGTTTCAAAGTATCTTTTCATCATGGGTAGGCTTCGGGAACGGAAGATTTGGGAGGAGCTCTACCCACATTTGTTACAAGCGCGCTGGTGGCTAAAAAGGCCAATACGAGATAGACATGTCCGATTGCAAAAGGCACAGCAGAAGAACTCCTTAGGTGGTAAATTCTGCAAGACACGGTTCTTTCTGCGTTGTCTTTTCTCCTCAAGAGTGATCCTGCGTGCTTTCTCAAAAGCAGCAGCAGTGTTACTGTGTCTCCAGACCTCCCGATTGGAGGCCAGAGCAGACCAGTTATGTTGATCAATATGGCCAAGGCTGAGATGTTGTTTCAGTGAGTCCTTGTATCTTCTCTTCGGGGCTCCTCTCATGCGGCAGCCGGTGGCAAGTTCACCATAAAGCAGGATCTTAGGGAGGCGGTGGTCCTTCATCCTGGAGACGTGCCCTGCCCAGCACAGCTGTGTTCTCAGTAACATGGCCTCAATACTTGTGACTGCTGCTTGTTCGAGAACAGATGTATTGGTCACATAATCTGACCAGTGGATGTTTAGGATTGTACAGAGACAGCGTTGATGGAAGTGTTCTAGGAGTCGCAGGTGGTGGCGGTAGATGACCCATGAGTCGGATCCATATAAAAGGGTAGACAGCACAATGGCTCTGTAAACACTGATCTTTGTACTTTTCTTCAGGTGTTTATTCCACCAAACTCTTTTGTGGATCAAAGTTATCACTGTTTAGAAAAAAATGACATTTCAGATCCTTCTTTTTTTAAATGCAAGAGCAAAGACACTTTCAGAGTAATTAAGAAGCAAATAGCTTAAAACCACCAAGAAAAATAGATTTTTAGGAGTTAAAATGTTGTTCTAGGGTTCTCTGCTACAACCTATCATTAGCATTAAAAAGAAGAATTAGACACTTACATGGTGGCAGGCAGCTCGAGTGCTTTCTTTCCTAGACAGCGAGACATACCAGGATAGAAACACTTTGACATTAGAGCTTGAAGAAATCTGTAAATGATCAGTCAAGAAAAGAAATCTGATTGATTGTTTGTCAGCTCGTTAACCTTCCACTGCAAAGTATATGGCTATTGTCTCTTGCAGCCAGAGCAGGGTGATACAATACAAATAATAAAGATAACAGACAGAAGACCCATTGCACTATGTGGATTGTGTATTTGGTCTTGTAAATCAATTTTTGTGTAGTTTGTCTCCTTTGCAAGTGACATCTGGAAGGTGAAGAGACAAAGTAATAGACATCTAAAATAAATTGAATTAATCTGGAAAACAGGCTCACTACCATTTTTTTGATCCAGTGCTTGCCTGAGAAAAAAACTAGCTTTGTGTCACAATACAAATCTCAGTGTTTTACCTTTTCTATGAAGAAGTGAAATGAATTTGATTCAGTTAAGCACATGCCCAGCTTTAGACCTGCCCTTAAGTCCTGTTTATCACAACTAAACACCACTTACAGTATTTTGCTGAATCAGGGACTGGATTCAGTGTTCCCATGGATAGGCAGCCATATGCTAGGCATGCTGTGGTATACAATGATTAATTTCCCAGGAGAAAACAAATCTCGCAGAACTTTCTCTTCCTCAGGCCTTTTATTAGATACTGCTAGATCTGAGCCCCAGGAGAGCATGACTTCCTTGGCTGCAACAGTATGTACCCTCCTAGAAAATACGGAAATAGGCTGGGCACAGTAGCACCAGAACTGGTACCAATTCCAACAGCCAGCTAGACCCTTGCTTGCATGTTTATTAACAAATGATCAAGAAAATTAAAAAAGAACATACCTACACCTGTAACAACCTTGCTGTGCCACAAGCCCACTCATCTGAACTGCCTACAACCCACCAGCCCCTTCCTTTCCTGGCCATAGTGGTATCCACATGTTGGGATGCTCATAGGAAGCAGCAGCTCACTGCTCAAACTGGGCTGGCTCCAGCGCTGCAGTAGGGACAGACCTCTGCAACTACCTTTCCCTCCCCTGCCCCCCCTACCTCTCAGCACATGTAGTGACCACTTATAAACATCTCCATGAGCCGAGAGCAACCTGGCATGGCCCCGAGCTGGAGCAAGGGGAGTCCATGCTGTCCTGATGCTGGAGCAGGTAATCAGCAGAGCACATTAAGGGGAAATGCTCCCAGCGTTATGGGACAGGCAGGCTCAAGAGGATGCTGCTGACTGGGTCACCATGTAACATTGGAAGGAATAGCAGCTTTGGATCACCAGTGAGCCTACCCAAGCATCCTGCAGGGAAGGCTGCTGGGAAGGAAACCTGCTGCAATTTTACATTTCCCCCTTTGCCAGATTTGCTCCTCTCCCTCTTTCTCTAACCTCTTGCAGTTCTAATCCGCCATATAGAAATTTAATGGTTTGGCACCTCATGGAAATCAAGGGCAAATTAACATGTTCCTTCTAACTGATGTACCAACCTTTTCTAAACAACTCCCCTTACTCTCTTCCCTGGGAATTCTATACCCTTGCTCAGGCATTATTATTCCTATTTTACTCAAGGAACAACCAAACCCACTCTTAAAAGGACATTGTCTATCATCTTCTTTCCTTGAAATGCCACGCACTCCCAGAGGCACGCTCCTCCTACCACTGGTGAGCATTTAGTCGCCCCTGGTGTAGGAAGAAATACTGGATGGAAACTTGCCAACTGCCAAGACCTAGGTCCCTGTTTCCTCTCAACATCACCTTTCTCTTTTCTTTCATCTTCCATCATACACATGCAGCCAGATTTATTGAGCCAAGATTTTTATAGCCAAGATTTTTCTTGCCATATTCCTGTGAAGCAGCTACATTGGGTCATGGTGGCAGGGGTGCACCAGAGAAAAAATACAAACCAGTCCCTGATGATTTATTTCTTTGCTGATGCTCAAAGAATGAGTTGTCTTCCTGCTTTTCCATCTTCCCTTAGCTTATCTTTTGCTCCACACAGCAGTTCCTTGGGATTCCCCAAGGTGAAAAAAATGAAACGTCATGGCAGCTGCTACTGCTCTCTCAGATACTCTCTTCCAGCATGGGGCAGAGGCTGACATTTGAAGAACATTTCTTTCATTGACAACTTCTACTTCAGCATTCCCTGTGCCATCTCCTTGTCCGTGTATTGCTCCATTAATTTCTTCCTTCATTTAGCAGTTGGATTGTTTGGGGCTTTTTTCCTTCAGTTTGAAAAAGCAGCATAGCAGCAGCAGACAGTACTTGAGAAGAATTCATATCCTGAGATACACTTGCATTCAAAAGGCCAAGGGGAGAGAGCTCCACTGTAGACCACTTTTAACACAGATCCACTTTGATATACCATAATTGTAACTGTAATTTTAAAGTCAGTCAACTCTCTGTTTTTTTAATCTACTGATTACCTTGCTGTGCCTTACCTGTGTTTCAGAAAGTAGCACAGGTGGTCAGAATTTTTCAGTTTCTTACTGATTTTCCAGTAAAAGGGAATTTTTGCAAAGGCTTACTTTGCTTATCATCTATACATGATATATACAGGATTAGCTTTCTTATGGTTAGTAGATATAACCTGAAAGAAATTTGCCAACTGAAGACAAATAAACCAGCAATAAACCAGCAATCAACTCAGTGCCTCTAAAAAGGCTTTAGAATGAAAGATCCATTTGTGGATGAAGAAACCAATTCAACTTAAATATAGCAAAGCAAAAACAAGCTAAAGATTACCCTTAAGGGTGATGGACTCCTGGTTGGACAAAGCCCTGCTCAGTCATAACTGAGAACTGCTGTGGGCAGGAACAAGCAGCTGGAGGGGAAGCAAGTGCTGCTTTCACTTTGCTGTTGGGAGAAAAAGAACACCCATGGAATCATGCATCCCTGACTGCTTCAGTACTTCTTTAAGGTTGAGGCATTTCTTCCATTACCATTTAAATTGCCTTTTTAAACACAAGATAAGTAAGTCCTGTCCTCTAGAGTTCCTTTGGGAGCAAACCGGGTTTGCTAGCATAAAAGCTTTCATTCAGTTTTAGCTGACCTCTGTCCATCTGGGAAGAGAGGACATCAACAGGAGACCAAACATAGACCAAACACAGACTGGATTGTGGGTCTGGGCAGCTTTCTGTTTTACTATACACCTGGGCATGAAGCAATTAAAGCCTGATCTGGGGCACAAAACTAATCACATATTAAGGCATCGTCAAAGTGTGAAATTCTTCTTACCTGCTGCAGGGTTAGCATAGTCAAAATCAAATCATCGATAAAATGTGGATATAGTCCTGAAAACATTGAGCATCTTCTGTTGTTTCCACGTGGCTGTGATTTCATGGTACAAAATGTTTGGCTGCAAAACAGGCTTATGGTACTTCTGGAGTACCATTCATGCTCTGCCCTCCTCTTGCCTCCAACTGTGCCTGCTTATCTCTGCCCCTGCACCGGGAGGAAATAATAAGGCTGGTATATAAGAAGACACTAACATCAGACCATGTTAATATGACCAGTATCTTCATGCCTAGATGTTGCTTAATGACCCAAATGATTTACTGAGGAAGAAAGAAGCAAGATGCATAAGCAGATAATATCAACACACAAAACCAATGGCCCACACATTGCAAAGAAGGTCAGTGTATTGGACTGAATAGGGTTCTTGCCCCCATATCTCAAATGTTTCTCATCTAAGACCCTGTAAAAGATGAGACTGCTTCATCTCTACCAAAACAGCTTCCTTCAACGCTGCAGAAAAAAAAAATATTGAAGAGGAGTAACACACATTAAATTGTGTACATTGCAGGAATTTATCAGTCTATGTCATAGAGGTAGAAGAAAAGACAGACAAGTCATCATGCCTAACATGCTGTAGTGAGAGAATTGTCATCATCTTTGGGTTCTTTTATAAATAAAATAAATATAAAAAGACAAGTAATTTTCTCACCTAATTTTCCTGTAGAACTGATAATTAAGTGTTGTTGGCTGCATCACCAGCACACATTTGTGATAGTTGATTTAGTGTCTCTGCATATTTAGAAGCTAAAAATTTTCTTTTGCTGAGTAAAAATACCTGTTTCATGGCCTTTTCTCTCCTTCAAGTAATAAGTCAGCTTTCATTTTTTTAGAACTTGTCATCAGTTAAAAGTCTTACTTTTTTTTTGAATCTTTCATGTATCTAGGACCTCCCTGAAAAGTAATTTCAGTGTATATTGTAGAATGAGTCTCAATATATTAACAAAGGTGTAAAATGCTACCCCATGTATTTTTAAAACATACATTACAAAAACAGTGGTTTGATCACGGGGTCGAAGTTTAGAGGGACAAAACTCTGATTGGGGTGAAAGTCCTTACCTCACTGTGTGATGTTTTACATGTCCATTAATTTTATCTTCTTAAGAGTGAAGTGCTGAAAATACAGCTAAGACAAAAATGGACACAGAAAGAAATCATTACCTATGTGGGAAGTACTTGAGGCTTCCCTCACAAATGTGTACACCCTCTTAGTGTGGTTCAGTCTTCACACAGCAGCCCAGTGATATGGGATTGCAGAGTCAAAGCTTCATGGCTGATAGCTACTCAAGAGGAAGATGAACAGATTGGACACAAAAAGGAGAATGTTTAATTTAAGATGCCCAAGCTGGAGATAGTCAGACTCTTTGACTAAGCTTTTTCACATCCTCAGAAGTTAGGTGCAGCTAAGTGAGCTGTTCTTGGCTCTTCTTCTCTCAGCGGCTTCAGCTCTGACTTCCGAAGACAAATCCCTTGCACTGTGATGTTACTATGTGTCTGGCACTGGTCTCTGACCTCACTGAGAGCACACCAACTGACAGGCTTTCACAAAAACCAACGTCTTTATGCAAATCAAGGGCCCCACCTGTGCAAGGGTATCCAGCTTGTTGGCACACCCCTTTCCTTTGGTTTCATTTCTTTTCGTAAAAAAAATAAAAAACAACCCTCCCCCAAGAGATGACATTAAAATAACATTGTGTTTGAACTGAAACCGAGTACTTGTACAGTTTCCCCCAGTGTGAAACCTGTTTTAAGTTAAACCATTGAAAGTTCCCTGAGTACACGAGGCTTTGAAGAGTGACTACTTACTACCCATGACACCGCAAATTTCAGCACTAGCTCATGGTAACTCCCACGTCATGTACACGGTAGCGCAGTGTTAGCAAAATTGCTGTCCTTTACCAGGCCCTGTACCTAATCAAAGCCTACACACATACCAAGCTATGACCAGTGCTAATGTGGGGTGATTTTTGCCACCCTGAGGTGGCAAGAGACATTAGAGGAGACATTACAAGAGCCTCCCTCAAAATGGCCATGTGAAAATAGCACAAAGGCATAAAAATTACATCATATGTGCAAGGTTTCTTATTGAAGTAAATAATGAGATAGGACCAAAGTCCTAATTTAACCCTCTCAGCAGGAGCCATGCTTTTGCAAACTCTAGCATCTGCATATTGCACCATAAATCCCTGAGGATTTGTTAGCTCCTGCAAGTCCCTCTGGGGTGATTTGGGAGGTTTATTGTTGTATGTCTGCATATGGAGGCAGTGGGAAGGTAGAAATTGTATGCAAGATTTTGCCACCACAATTTGCAACCTGGAAAATTAAACTGCTATTGATCCTGCCTAATGTTAGTATTCTTGCCCCTTGGCAGTGGTATTCTGAGCACTCCAGTAATTATATATATATGGTTTTCATTCTGGCAATTAAACATCAGGGACTATAAATTGAAGCCCACAGCTTCCTGCAAGGACACAAAGCCACTTTGACAGCAGCGACCGGCACGGGCTGAGCACGGGAGCCTCACCTGTCCAGCCTCTACCTGTGCTCTTGCCTGTTTGCCACTGAGCCTGAGTGTCAGTGTGTGCAAAGCACTGGTAGCAACATAATATTCACCAGTGATGATTCAAAACCCAGTCTTTTCAGGACCAACCATGACATCTTATAAACTCCAGATAATAATTTTAAAGACATTTCTAGTGAAGGGCTTGTTATTTTCCCAAGCAGAGATAGGCAGCCCTAGCTTTCTCTTTTCTGTGCCTTGCCTTTTTCCTCATCACTGTTGTGTAACAACCCAAAAGATACATGACATTTATCACAACAGTTCTCATCCATTCACCTGACAATTAGAAATGGCCAGTGGATAGGCTGGAGGCCTGATATTTATGTTTGTATTTTTGAGTTGCAGCATTTCTGTAACCCTTCGTTACCATCAGTATAGCCAAAAGTCAGCACTTACACAATAGGCACATTCACATCACTAAAACACAGGATCTTCTCAACAGATTGAAAAGGATCTGGGGTATGAAGTGTCATTTGCTAAAGGAGCACTTCCACCAGTATTTTCTGCCCACCTAACATGTTACAACCAGTTGCACTTACCACCAGGAAAGGTTTGTCACAACCTCTTCTCCCTCTTGAAAGGCAGGCTTCAGTGTAGGGCAGCAATGAAACCTGCCATTTCTTGCCTACAGACAGCTAAGTCCAGTTCCTGCCCACAGCAAAAACTACTGTTTAAGAAAACACATCCTGACTCCACTTCTAAACAAATGATAATACTCTGTTTTTCTTTCATACCCAGCATAATTTTATTGGTCACCACATCACCCCATTGGTATTTGCTCATTATGGTCACATATTTTGAGGAACATCAGGTGGACACATCATACTCAAATAAATCAAGATAACTAGAATTTAATTAAGCGGAGTGATTTAGGGCAGAATTAAAATGAAATGACACAAATTATGATGGGTTTATGCCCAGACCTAGTGCCAATGGAGCTACTAAGATCATTACTCCTGAATTTATTTGCAGAATAAGTAATTATAAGAAAAGCAGGTTCTTGCTTAGACATGCCTGCAAGTAATGAAACATCTTTAACATACAAGAGAGTTGTTATATTTCAGAGTATTTGATTTTTGAAGGCTTGGTTTCTTGCTTCCCAGTCTCCATAGCCCTGCCATCACCACTAGTTGCAAGAGAGGCGGTTTCGCAGGCAGTGGCATTCCTCTGCAGAGGCTGTAACACCACTCTGCCCAGAGGCACAGTGTGTTGATTGAAGCATGGTCTCTATGTGTCATGTGTCAAGGATGATATGTCACCAAATCATCCTTGCATCTCTATGCAAGGTGTTGAGATAACACTATCAAATCATGGTCTCATGACTCTTTTTTAGTATCTAATATAACAAATCACTATAAGCTCACTCCAGATTAATGTCGGTGTCATGAATGTTTACTAATGCATATCAAAGCCGAAATCAATGCCAGGAAAGGATTTTAAGTGTAATTTTACAGTGAAATACAGACACAGAGCTGACTTCCCCCCTCCAGCACAAATTACAAGCAAGTTCACACTGCATTGTGCAAGGGCAGAGGACAATATTTGTGACACGTTATTGAGAAAACAAAGCTTTTCCTCCTTTTTTCTATGAAGGAACAACTTAATTTCAGCTATATTGGTTGGCTACTTGAAACTGTTGGATAAATCATGTTGTGAGCAAAATCAGTACTCACAACTCATGCTGGCTGACCTGACACCATCCAATTGGACATCATGTTTTTTCACTTCTCTTTTTGTCATATTCCACAGCTGGACATGTCTTCTCAGACTCTTCAGGATGGTCCATGACTGTGTCCAGTGCTAGTGCAGCAGATGCAGCAGCATGCATCGGTACTCATAGAAATTCCCGCCCTGTCCCACCAGGTTATCCCCACCCAGCTGGTGTTTCACAGGGTCCCATGGCTCAGAATTGAACACAAAGGATGAGATTTGAGCGCAATATGCTGTTACTTTCAGGTTTAATATTTTGTATTGCTGCTTTGAAGGGCTTTGCAAACTTGCCTTAATGGAGTGCTTCTCTTTGTCAAATAACAATACTTATTTTAACAAAGTGCTTTGGGGCAAATAGGGTAAAGAGAGATTCCCCTATTTTTAACTCCTGTTTCCTAAGCCTCGCACAGGTCTGTAGGAAGGTGAGCAATGATTTCAGCTTCATCCCGGATATGTGTTTGTGCACATACTGTACTTTCACAGCCTTACAAACAAACAAAAACTATAGTTCTTTCAAACCGTGACAGTCTCTCACAAGGAAGTGGTGGACTTGGGACATCAACACTGCAGCTGCAGTCTGACTATCAGCCTGGACACATCCTGAGTGTCACTACATGCAGCTGATCTCAACAGGCACATCCCGTTCTCCTCTTGGGTCCTGACAGTTGCAGCAAGGCCAGGAAAACATAAGGGTAAGGTGGACTGTTGGGAATTATGGACATTTGAGGCACGCTGGGTGTTGTTGGTGTTACTGCCCCTGTCTTTCTGCCCTCACCCCAAAAGCAGGCAGCAGATGCTGGCTCACACCTCATGAGCTCCCAGGTTACAGCCACTGAGGACAGAGAAAAACAGCTTGCAGAAAGGGTGTGAACTGTGGCTGCAGATACTGGTCTCAGCCTAGTGCTGCTGTGGCCAAGGAGCCAGCCTGAGCAGTACAGCAGGGCAGCAGCAGCCTGTGCAACCCCACACAGAGATGTGGGCAGCTCTCAGGCAGTGTCAGAGCTGAGGCTGAAGCAAGTTGTAGGAACGTTTAAAGTAAGATGGTGTAGCAATGACTGAAGGTCCTGGCTAGCAGTATAACCATGGGCTGCTCCGAGTCACCACCCACAGGCTTCCTTGCCTGTTGCTGAGTAATGCAGGGTTACTCCCACCACAGACCCACACCTTGGTGTTCCCATCTACAACCCAGGGCCCACAAAACTTCTCTTCCTTCATGAAACATTGCAAAATGTTTGGACCTAAAGCTCTAGCTAAAAGCCAACATTATTGCTGTTCAGCTGAAGGCAAAACTGCAACAATCTGGAACTTGGTGGAAGGAGAGAGGGAAAGAAAACCTCTTCATATGGATTCATGACACAGCACCATGGATGAATGCATAAAAAAGCCTTCATTTTGGAAAGGGTAGGCACACTGATGCCACTGTAAGGCAAAGCAAAAAAGCCGAGCTGTGACCAGCTGGCAGCCACAACTGGGAGCTACAACTTCCCCACTCACAGCAAAGCATCACTCACTGAGAGGCACCAGATGTTAAACAGCCTTGAAAGAATCCAAGAAACAATTTTTGAGCTGATACCCAACCGCCCTTGCTGCCAACCAGGCAGTGCCACAGGAGGAGGAAGCATCCGATGGGTGCAGGGGCTGGGTGCCTCCGCACAGCAGGGAGGGCAGGGCAGCGCAGAACCTGCTCTGGGGGAACCTCCATGAGTAGCAATGACTGCTTGTCCAAAGTACTATGATCACCACTTTAGCTGCTCCACTCTGATAGACTGTGGTTTCTTTTTCCAGCACCTGAGCAAACCAAGCACAGAGAGCACCAGAGGCTGAGTGATGTTTTTACCTGTTAATCTGTTTTTGCAGCTCTTCTGGATGAGTCAGAGAGAGAAACTAACCTTTTGATTTCCAACACGACCAGCAGTCTTGTAATCCAAGACTGCTCAAACTAGAAGAGTACAAAACTTGAGCTTCAACCCTCTGCTTTAATTTCCTTCAGCAATTTATCACCTCTTTGCAGCTCACACATACAGAACAACCAGGAAAATTTCTTAACACCCCTTTGGCAAGCCACATGGAAGCAACTGCCACAGTAGTTTTTTATTATTGTTTTCAGGGCCTACAGCAAAGCAGACCTAAAAAAAAAGAGCACCCAAACTAAACTAGGAAAGAAAAAAAAAATTAAGTACCTACCTTCCACAGGCAAGACATATGCAAAGAGCATGAGAATGCACATGAAAAGGAAAAATAATTTTTCTTTCAAACAGAATTACCTGGAAAAACCTATTGAGAACAGTATCATCTCCAAATATATATTTACGCTACTTACATACACTCAGGTGTTGTATGTGCATCTATTATATATTTCCACAAATTATTTTAAAAATATTAGAGCAAGGTGTGGCTTGAAATTTCACATAAAAGCAGGAAAATGGGAAGTAAAATTCACCCCCTGCTCCAAATCCATTGGCTCGCATATTCATTTAATATTTTTTTATTCTCTTGCTCTGGTCTTCCATTAAAATCTTCAGACCCAGCTCAGGCACCCTGTGTCATTCCAGGACAGATGGATTTGACCTTGTTATTTCCCATCATATGGCAACGGATTCTCTAACGAGGTGAATAGTTGGGTATCAGGTCTTTGCTGCTTCATAGCCTACATTCTCATTTTACAGTGCTGTGAAGTGGTGGTAAAATGATGCCTTACTAAATGGTAGTATTTTACACCCGCTAACCCAACTCTTGAAAGCGGTGTTAATGACGATGCAGAGTGCAAAGCGAGAAGAATCGGACCTTAGGTGTTTACAGCCAGGAAAAGTGAGAGCAAGTGCAGTTCACTGTACTTGCAGCACTGCAGCCCTGCCATGCAGAGGCTTGTGCAGCTCGTTCAGTGCTCTACATGACCTGCTTTTAGCCATGCAGACAAGCAGCCTTCTTTAGACTAGGGCTGTAGCTACGCCTTCTCTAATTAGCTATTGACAGGTTTTGTGGACAGGACTTTATGTCAAAGGTGGTGTTGCTTATTCAAGAGTCATCTTCCCTCACCACACCCAGCATAAGGGTACATTTAAGCCACATTAAATGGTAGAGACATATCCAGCTCAGCTTTGAGACCACTACACAACAGATTGTCATTGTCTGCCCTGGGGCTTGTAACCCTCTCACCACTGAGATTCATGTCTTACATCCCACACAGTGTGATCAGGTGAATTAATTCCCCAACACTCACCCTTATCATTCTTAACTCTGTGCTTTGCTGAGATGCATTTTCACAAAAATACATTTAAAAAGCAACAATTTAATTTCCACCCGCACTCCTTCATTAGGTGAGTATGCATCCAGAGTGTTGAGGAGAAACATCCCACTGTTTCTGAACAGTTTCGGTGTGTCTGTTCAGAGCTTCTTGTCTGATTGTCAGATCATGAGTTTTCCAAGGTGAGGAGTGTCTTTCTGCCGGGAACCTGTCAGTCTACATGCAGGTAACTGTTCCAATTACCCTCTGATCTTGAGACTCTGTTTCCATGCAACATGTCTACTGCAGAGGAGAAAAGCATTAGTGTAGCTGCATTTTGCTCTCACATCCTCTCAGTAGGTGGCAACCCCCCCTCTCTTCTACCTGTATCCTTGATGGGCTTGCAGAGCCCCCTGAGAGGAGGCTGATATGCAATCCACTAAGTGCCAGCATCACAGTTCCCTGCTGTGTCCTATCTCCTGCATGTGCACAGACATCTGCCTGCTTAGGGGCAGTGGTTTATTGGCACTGGGGTATCAATTCCTCCTTTCAGAAGCAGGAAATATAATGGTCATGTTATTTTTCTTCCTGGGACCACCTGCCTACTGATAGCCCTACAGCATTGTTAATGCCCAATCCAAACACTTACAAATTTCCTTACAGGCAAGTTTTCCTCTTAAACCCCATGTACTTGGTACTAGATATGTACGAGCATATGAGTTTCTACTGCTAATAGCAGCACAAGGAAGTGTACATGTCTATAGATGGATGATGCTTGCATAGTAAACACTGTGTAATCCATAACAGAATATGGTACCAGTCAATCATTGTGTCTCTTTGGATTTGTCTTTTTCCTTTTTTATACTATATATGGTGCATTTCCAAAAGTTCTTCCATTGCACACAGGATTTCCTTGGAGAAGGAGCAGGATTTGCCTACTTGATTTCAGGCATCTTACTGAGACTTCTAAGCTGCCTGCCCTAAATTCTCTTTATGAAATACTCTTAATTTGATTTATTTTGTCTTCACTCCAGCCTGATCACAGAATAACTATTATACCTGAGTTCAGAGTGAAAAATCAAGCAATGCAATTTCGCTGCAATGCCAACTTGTAGTAACTGACCCCCTGGGGCAGGCTTAGTGAGGGATTTGATCCTGTCCACCCATGGCAGAGGGCTTTCATCATGTGGCCAAGTGTCAGTGGTCATGAGCTGAGGTATGGAGAGGCAGGTGGCAGTCCTCAACTCCTCCCTGTGCTCAGACCAGACCCATCGCTGCCGCAGGCAGGAAGGGTCACCGGAATTGACACCAGTTTGGGAAGAGACAACTCTTTACAACTACCCATGGAAAAATTAATGCAAAAATAGCTAATAATCACTTAAAAATTAAGTAGTGCTTCAAAGAGTGGATAAATCTGCACTAGAAGAACATCAGGCAACGCTGGCTGTGCCCTCCACATGAGGAACTGCTTCTGCCTGCAACAGCAGGCTTCTGACAGTGCAGCTCACAAGGATGCACCAGCTGTACTGGTCAAAGCTTTTACTTTTCCCTTAGTGTAACTGCATCCACAAAGGTCTTTTGGTAGAACTGCTGTTAAAAAAAATCACACTTCAAATCGAGAGTATTTTTCTGGTAAGAGTTGCTAGAGTGTGATCTTTAAAGCACTTTACACTTGTGATTCTCCTTTGTTGTGCTCATCCCATACCGCAGCACTGCAGGAATCAGGAGCACTCACATAACATCAGTAGGGAATCTTCCCTGGTCACAGCATGTGCCCAAAGTGTATATTAAATGCCCATCAATATTTGGCATGAGAAAACTATTTTCCATCCCACTGTCACCCAAAGACATTTCAGCTTTAAAGCTGTATTTGCACAGGTTTAAATTAAACTTGCACCCATACAGCTTTAAGTTAAAGCTGTTGGGGATAGCTTTTGGCCACTGAGACCAGCCAGCACAGTACAGCCTGCGTCTATGCTACCGGCTGGTCTTCTCTTCCAAAACCTGCCTCCGGTCTGGTCACTGGGAATGGCCCATGCTGGCTCCCAAGCACTGCCTGCAACCCGCTGAGAGGGCTGCTGCCTGCTTGGACCAGGTACCAGCACAGATGACTGAGTTCCCGTCCCAGGGATTTTCCCTGCCTCTGTTTTTTGACTCAGATGGATGCAGACAAGGTGTCTGCACAGACTCCAGCTTGTGCTGAAGATCTTCACTTAGGTTATTGCACAGGAGGATTAGGACTCTATAGGCTGGGGTCAGAAAACAGTCTTCACAAAGAACAGTTCAGCAAAGCATTTACATATGTGCTTAGCTACAAATCAGCTTAAATCTGGGATAAGTCCTGTTTCTGTGCTTTTCCGTAGCAAAGTGGAAGACCAGTAGGAAATGCAGGTCCTCTGGATGCCTTCAGCAGCCTTGCAGCACATGTGTGGTACATATCATGATGTCCACACAGCATTTAACAAGAACCTGCTCCACTATCCTGACCATGAGGATAGTGTCCCTGCAGGTCTATCTTATCCCTCCAGTGACTTGAAATATCTCTCAGTGACTTGACAACTCTTTAGAGATGAGGAAATGGAGAAACCAGAGATAAATGCAAAAGCCACAGCTACTGTAAACAAGGAAAGCTTTGCAGGGGCAAATAATTATTTTTACTAGACTAATTAAGACAGCTGGCAATAACAGACTTAAAAAAAAATAAATTGATGTTTCCAATCTTTTCCTTGGACCAGTGCAGCTATTAAAATTACTCTTGCTCTCTGCAGAGGAGTGGATCACCCAAAAGAGCCATACCTGCTGTTTCTAGAAATGATGCAACCACTTCATTCCATTGCCTGAGCAATCTGCCTCCCTTTCCAGGGAATAATCCCGTGAAACCGGGACTTGAGGGCTAACCAGCCCAGCCATCAAAAGACCCATGGCCAAAGCAAGGAGTAACTTCCCAATCCATTATGTGAGCATCATGTCTATAGATAAAGTCCTACTGGTTGGACGGACATGAGATTACATTAGGTCAGATCAAATCAGATTTGATTAGATCAGAATTAATTCAGGATGGGTGCCTTATCTCTTGATAGGGTTCTTGCTCTGATGCTGAGATTTTAGGAAGCCATGAAACATCCTGAATGGTTAGAAATTTTAAATACATTTGCATTCTGTCCACAATTTGTGATTTTGTTAATGCTAAAGATTTAAGAGCTGACTAAGGTGTTGCCAAATTGTAATCCTGTTCATGACAGATGTATTGTATTACCAACATTGTTGGAAGTGCTAAATGACAATGTCACGTGGACAATTTTTAGCTGGGAAGGAGAGATGCACTTGCCGTTTAAAGGATAAATAAACACAACATGTTTAAAGATTCTTACAGTAAAAAATGAATACATTCTGAACACAATGATTCCTCTCTCAGAATATAGTTGCACAGTACAAAACCAACAGCAATGTAATGTTCCCAACTTGAAATAACTGCTACACTTTCTGTTCTTTTGTTAGACTAAACTTTTGCATATCCTAAAAGTCTGGATGCACCAGTGAACTACAGGAAACTTACCCTATGTTTAGCATTGTGCAGATTAAGTGATAAATTCTTACTCACTGACAGGGTCCCTCATCAGGGGAAGTAGGATCACTGAACTTTCTTAAGGAAATTTGCCTTATATTCTTATACAGCTAAAATTTTTTATTTGCCACATCTACACAGAAAATAACTTCAACTCTTGTGCTTTCCTTATCTCCTCATTTCTCAAAGGTTTTTTCCAGAGTTAAATAGGGAATAACTTTAAGGTTCATTCACAAACTGCTATCTGTACCAGGGGACATGGCTATTAGATGCACGTGCAGAAAAGTGGAATGAAGGAAAGGGCTGGAAAGTTCTCTGAAGTTTCTCAGGCTCCTCCCTGTCTACAGAGGGCATCACAGAAACAACTTAGCTGTCACTTAAAAGACAAAAGCAAAATAAAGGTGGACCCATTCAATCTAGTCATCAGCGGCCTCAGGTTTATCCTGAAGGCGTGTCAGATCCAATCAGCTTCCTAACTATCATTGGTTTTTACAGATTTCTTATAGGGAACAGGGGAATTAGGCTATGTTGAAGCTGAGACTTCTCTTTTGAAGGGGGGGGAGGTGCTTCTCTTCCACTGTTTGAAAAGTTAACTGCACAATACAAGATGTTTTTCTGTGTTCTAGGAAACCCATGGTCACAACAGCAGATATTTAAGTGAGTTTTATATGCAAGGGCACATCCATATTTGTGTCCTAAGAATGGTTCAACCTAATAACAGGAAAAAAAGCTGAACCAAATTTAAGGTATTCTTGGCTTTCCTTCTACACTTTATTTGTTTGCAGTGCTCCTTCACCATTTATTAATATTGAGATGGATGAGGCAGACTGCATCATCACTTAGTCACATTTCAGAGAATTCATAACTGGGATGGCACATCTGAAGACAACCCTCCTTGGGCTGTCTCTTAAAATCCACCACACAACCACAGTGGTTTTCTACCTTTCTAAACAATTCATCCACTCATGAAAAAGAGATGGAAGAGGAATGTCACGGTGGACATAATTCAGGACACTACCATACTGAGCTTGTGAGTAACATTAAGAAGCTTCCTTTGGATTCCCTCCCATGCCCTCCTCCTGCCCTGCACAATGTGGTTCACATCCGCCAGATATAACCTGCATACAGCTCTGTCATCCTTATCTCATTTTGACTGGTGCTAGTCGTATTTTTAGGATTTGAATATTAATCTGCATTTCCATGGACTTATCTTTGTCTGCACCTCTCACATTCTCTTGGATAAAATGAAAAATATTTATTGAGATGTATTTAACTGTTTTCATGTGTGCTGGTGAAATACTGTGGCCAGATGCTTCCCTCCACCATCTATTCTGTGTACAGACTCTGATGCACTGATTAATAGCAGCAAAGACAGAAGTGCAGATACAGAGATAACATACGGTCATCTTGAAATTTGGCATAACTATTGTTAATCAAAACTACAGAGATTGCTTCCAGTGAGTGGGCAGAGGATTTCAGATACAACATTTAAAAGGCACAAGTGAGAAGTTTTAAGCTATAATGTGTTAGAAACACAGCTAAAGCAGTCTGACAGGCCCTAGCAGACATGAGGCAGCCTGGGCACTCTATCTCAGCTGCTTTCCTCGGTCTCCACCTGACAGCAGCAGCTCTTGAGCCTCAATAAGTACAGACATGACTTTTCCTGGAAGACATTATTAGGAACAGTTTTTGCTTTTATTCCTGCTTCAAGGTAAGTGCTTTGCCTTACACGCCCATGGTGGCAGGAAACAGGTTTTCTTTATTTTGCCTCAGGTGAGGTTACCAACCACTAGGTTTCAGAAGCAGCAGACTGGTGATGCGAGTCACAACAGCTCTGATTTAGGCTGTTTTGTCTCAACTGTGGCTTTTGAACTC
Organism: Lepidothrix coronata; assembly: GCF_001604755.1. NCBI lineage: Eukaryota > Metazoa > Chordata > Aves > Passeriformes > Pipridae > Lepidothrix > Lepidothrix coronata. The sequence goes on from NW_016690244.1 coordinate 1,292,153, forward strand.
TGGTGGCATAACTAAAGCACAAGAGAGGCATCAGCCTGATCCTAAGTAAATTAAGTGACTACAAATGGCACATTTATTGTCTATCACTGGCAAGCTGAAATAAGATCACAGCAGATCTAAACTCTAGACTGATGGTGCTGCTTTGCGTGGTTTACACTTACAAGAAAAGCATCCTGAAACTGACCCTGTGCTGTGCTCTCACATAGTTTTAATAGAAGGTATTTCACAGTTGTTTGAAGCCATTTCCTTACAAGGATGCAAAATCTAGGGGAAAAGAGAGCAAAACACAACAGAAAAACTGACCAGGGTCTAGAGACAGATAGTGGCATAGAACCATAGAATCATCTTGTTCCAAACCCACTTGACCAGGTTGCTCAGAACTCCATCCTGGCTTTGAGCATTTCCAGGGTTTAGGCGTCCACAACTTCCCTGGGCAACCTCTTCCAGTGCCTCACCCCCCTCACAGTAAAGAATTTTTTCTAACATCTAATCTAAACCTATCCTATTTCACTTTAAAGCCATCACCCCTTGTCCTGTCACCACATGTTCTTGTAGTCTCTCTCCATCTTTCTTGTAGGCTCCCTTCAGGTGCTGGAAGGCTACAATTAAGTCACCCCAAAGCCTTTTCTTCTTCAGCCTGAACAAACCCAATTCTCTCAGCCTTTCCTCATAGGAGCAGTGCTCCATCCCTCTAATCAATTTGGTGGCCCTCCTCTAGACTCACTCCAACAGGTCGATGTCCTTCCATGTGACACACAGCACAGCAGCCATGTCTCCTCTCAGTTCCTGTGAAGCCTGTTCTAAACCTGGAAGAGGTAACCATGCTGGAGAGGAGCCTTGTTTTTCACAGACAGATATATCAGGAAGATATAATATGCAAAAGCAGGTATGGCAATATAAACGCACTTTACAATTTTCATGTTTTTTTCCCCTCCTCAACTGAAGTTGCTACAAAATTACTACAATTTTTAATCTGACCTGAGCCTCGGCAGGGAGGCACATTAGCTCAGCAAGATAAATTGACCTTATTATCCTCAATACACTTCAGCAGCTTAAGCACCTTGTCAACTAGATTTTTAGCAGCAGAGGGCTCTTTAATGTAGTTTGCAAAGGCATGACACCGTGCTATGGCTAACAACTGAGGGAAGGTGCTTTTGGATAACACCCACTAAACAAGCCTGGATTACCAATGTCCACTTACCAATATATGCTTCATTTGCTAATTTATTATAGTTTTAAGAGTCTTCTGGCCATGTGCTCCCCTCTGTTCCTCATTTAGAACTGGGGGCATAGTGTCATAGTGTGGGGATTACATCAGATCTGCTGTTCATGGAGGAGGTTTCTTACTCCAACCCCTGCTAGTCTGCTGGAGGCAGATCCCACTTTGACCCACTGCAGGGCCACATGTTATCTAAAGAGGTAAAAGCTAATTGTGAAAGGCTGGGAGAATAAGCAGCACTCAAGTCAAGTTTTGGTTTTGCCCTTTTTTTTTTCCCCAGGCAATAGACAAAATGCCTGAAAAATATGCTCTGGTTCAAACAAATATTAGAAATCTCCTCTAAGTAATGTCCTTCTGATGCATTAATCTAGATGTTACTGGCAGCTATGGGGAAATCTTACTGCTCTTGTGCTAGACCAGTTACTGCAACATTGAAAATGCGTTTGTTGAAGAAGTCTTGAGAAAAGCAACAGAGAATTGGCAGGTGATGACTGAGGAGGTCCACCCTACATCCCTGGCAGAAAATGTGAAGTGCAGTGAGCGTAATGCCGTTCTAACTTGCCCCTTCAGAAGAAACCGGACAGCTGATGTGCAACTTTTCCCATTGTAGATCCCACTCAGCCCCTCCATACTAATTTCTGAACTTGACTTCTAACCCAGAACTCAGCACAAAGCTCAAGTGTTTGAAGACTGCTCAAAATTACTTGCAGAGTGTTCAGAAGTTGAACTACCCTGGCAATTTGTGTGGGGTGGCATGGAGGAACTTGCATACAGCAGGATTTTTCAGAGGTTATCAGTTTCAGTCAAAAGGTTGCGAGTGGGTGTAGAACGTAGACTTAAGTAAAATTTGGTTTTTTCTCTTTTCTTTTGTTGTTCAGGCTACCAATAACCAGTAGGAATATATTGCTTTATAGAAGATTCTAAAACTTGTAAGAATTTTGCAGCTGTAAAAGAGCAGTAATGCAAAAAGACTAGCAATGAAGTGAAGGTGAAACAAAAGGACTGAATTGAGCCCTCCTTTCTCTTTGAGATAATTTGCACTGGGCTTTGCTCACTTCTCTGGGTAAGTCCCAGCCATTCTCCTTTGCTCCTCACCTCGCCCTTGCAAACTCTGAGCTCCAGTACCAAATAAGTCCTTTCTGATGGCATCAAGCACAGTGATGGGTTTGTACAATAGCAAGCATTTAGTTGTTTCAAAAGCCATCTTTCCACTTCCCATGATTTCTCCTCATTGATCTGCTTAGTGGAAGTTTCCTCGATTAAGTCTGAAAAGATTGCTTTTGCACTAAAGTGAAGTTTTTATCAAAAGAAAACGAAGCTTTAATGGCATTACAAAAGCTCTTCAGAGCCATGTATATCTTCAGTCATCAGCCCCTCCTCAAGGATGCTCAAAAAGCATATCCAGGCAAAATGAAACATGATGACAGACTGCAAGGATAGCAGGATTAGCATTAAATTAGAATCTGTATTCAAAAAATCAGTTATCACAGACAGTTACCACAGAATACTCTGAGTTGGAATGGATCCACAAGGATCATTCAGTCCAAATCTTAAGTGAATGGCCCACATGGAGATTGAACCCACAAGCTTGGGTCTAGGAAAATCAGCTGTTCCCACAAGTTCTCAGACTCAAAAGACAGTGAAACCAGTAAAGTAGTTGCCTTGGAAAACAAAAATGCAACATCCAAACAATTTCAGTCAAGACTGTATCTCAAGGAAAATCTGCAAAATGTTTGGTTTGGGATTTGTTTGGTTTTCTTTTTTTTTTTTTGTCTACATTTAAACAGAATCAAACCACAGTGAAAAAAAATTATTTTACAATGTTTTCAGCTCACAGAAACTTCAAAACATGACCCAAACAGATGTGGAAACCAGAATTAAACCAGTAAAAAACCCCATTGTCAGTCTAAAGGATTTTAAACCAAAGTAGATCCTTGATATTCCTAAACTGTTTGAAAGTTTCAAAACCAGTTTGCCACTTTCTCACAGAGGCAGTGCTTTGAAATCTGAAGAATTTCAGAGCACTGTTTCTCATTTTGTCTCTGTCCAGTTTAAATACAGACCATGCCAAAAGTGTGACTTTTTCCACAAAAAAATTAGGAACATAAAAACCTCCACAGCTGTTTAAAGTAACTTTAAAGTAATTAGATTCTGATGTATCATCTAGAATATAAGTTTGTCAGTAATAGTTCACTTTTTTTTCCAAATATGTTCAGTTTTATCACCACTTATACATAGTTTGATCTGATAGTTAATCTCACATATAATGTAATTGTTTTAAAACCATATAATTTCATGTATTCACAACATTTCCTATTATTCTTCTTTTACCTTTTAATTTTCTGTCCTAGTCTGCTAAAAATAAAGAGAGTTAAATTACAAACCTAGTGTGAGTCGTGATCAGGCAATATACTCTATGAAAGATGGAGCTTCTCTTTACTCACAGAGAGTGCCTGGAGGGGTTTTAAATTTAAAAAATATATACGTAAAGGCAGGCAGTAAGGCTTCTCATTGTTTTTTGCATTCAAAGTACATTTTTCTAACCTCCGATTCTAGAAAATTGCTAACAGTCATACAGGAGACACAGGAGAAAGGAGACACCTGAGCCCTGTGGACAGGACTTTAATTATAAAGTCTACAGTCTAGCATGTTTTTATTTTTATACTAGTGTAGCTTTAATGCTAGATTAGCACTTCAGAGAAGGGATATTGTTCTTAGAAATATATCAGTTTAAACACTTTAAGGTGAGAGAGATCACAGTAAAACATGTTTTTAAGTAAAATCAGTGAATCCTCAGTCTTTCTACAGAGAAAAAAGCAACAGGTAAATAGGCAAAACTGCAAGTCATCTTAATGTATCACACAGTGGTGGCACAGAAAGACCACATAACTCAGATCTTCACAGTTGATTTTTACGGGATGGAGATTATCACACCGGAAAAAAAAAAAAGACAGAAAGAAGTAGTGAACTCTGTGGCATGAAAAATTAAATTCAAAAGGGATTTTCAAGCTCCAGATGATGGATATCAAACCTGTTACTCCCTGAACCCTCTAAATTAGATTTGGTCTTTGTGACCAGGTGATGTGAACAGGACCAGGCCCGCACAGTCCCTGCATGAACTGAGCACCCAAGAACCCCTTCAACTGGCAAGTCAGCAATGCTTCTCATGCCTTCCATGCAGAGTAAAAGCCACAAGGGCTGGGTGTGTGGCAGAAAACTGCTCTGTTCTGTGCCAAACAGGCAAGGCAAAATCAAGGGGGGGGGGGGGGAAGAAAAAGAAAATTAAATCAAAATGCAAGCCATTTAGACATCAATATGTTAAACATCCCGTTGTTAAAAAGAGCAGGCGGCTGACGGAAACCACTTCTCTTTAAAACTGGCTGTGTATCAAAATGCTTTTAAAAATAATCAGAGAGGTGCAAACCACTAAGGGGACCCTGCTGTTTGCAAACTGGAAAGCGGCTTGTACTTCTCAGGGCATGACTGATTTTGACCCTTCTGTAGGTCAGCACACTTCCTACATGAGCCTGAGATAGAGGTCTCTGCCAATTGACACAGCCAGGACCAGTCCCTGCGGCCCGATTGCAGTGGGGTCTGCAGTGACACGCAGAAATCCAGTGCGAGCTTTCAACCATGCAGTGCCCAGCAACATGGTGGCTCTCCTCCTTGTCAGCAATGAGATGTTCAGGAGATGGATTTTTTTTGGCAGTGGATGGTGACCTCAGCACCCCTCCCATTTCAGGCAGGGCTGTAGCAGCCCAGGGGCATGCAACAGGATGATGTAGCCCCACAGCAGACCCAGGGCGCCAGTGCATGCGGTTTGGGCTATATGGAAGCGTTGGCTTTTCTCATGATGCCCCTTTTTGTCCCTAAAAGTTACTCCCAGCAAGAATGTGTCCCTTGTCTGGGTATAAAGCCAGGGATGGGCAGAGCCACTGCAAAGGCTAAGCCCTGAGAGATGACCCAGAGCTGGTCTCAACTTTCCTGTAGCTGTGATTTCATGGTATGATATGTTTGGTGGCAATGCTGGGGTGGTGAGTTGTATCGTCCCTGGGCTGCTGGTCCTCTGGTGCCCTCACAACTCCCGCAGCAGCTCGGGCTCATATGCACCAGGCTGACAGGATCCTCCCCTGCCATTCCCCGGCCACCACCTAGCAAGGTGGTTTCAGGAGACGGAGCCAACTCTGGTTGCAGAGCGGTGCTTTGGCAGACGGCACAATCACGGCCAGCCATTGCCGCAACTCCCCTTGGTGCAGGCACAGTGCCAGGCTGCGAATGCAGTGGGCAAAGTGACCCGTGTTGGGCTTGTCCTCCCTCCACAGGTTCCCATCCGCTCTATCGAGGCCTGAGAAACAACAGGGGATGCTCTGCTAGGGCTGTCAGAAACAAACAGCACAATTACCCTCTGCCGGATTGCTTCAAGTTGCAAACAAAAGATGACAAACAAAACACACAACAGATCCCCCTCCAGGCCCGCAGAGCAATCAAGAGGAGGATGACAATGGCAGGGCCCCTCCGGCCCTGTGCCAAGGACACTCACCCCCAACGACAAGCACACGCTGCTGCCTTGCAGAGCCCCTGGCCACCCGCCAGCCCTTTTGTCTAGCACGTATGGAGCCCATCCTTGCTTGCAGACTGCTCTGGCTATGCCAAAGCTGCATCTACCACCGGCCTCCCTGCCAAGAGTTCAGTACCTCTCCCTGCTGCAATCTCAACCCTCCAGTATCAGCTCCTGCCCGTGCACCACCACCTCCTCCTCCTCCTCCTCCTTCCCGGGGAGCAGCAACGCCTGTCTGAGCTGGATGTGACAAAAGGGTTAACACGCGTTACCCAGAAATGAGTCAGCAAGGCCCTTGCCCCCACAGTCACTGCCTGGTTTCCAGAAATGCTGACCATTTCCAGATTAGCCCAGCATCTGATGAATACATCAAAAGGACGACTCGAAGCCTCAAAAGTGGAAAAGAACACAGATAAAAGCGAGCACTGTGCTCCCCAGGCCAACACCTTGGAGCGGTATGATGGAACCTAAGATCACTTTGTATCCAATGCCAATTTGACAACCAAAGCTCTTCACCTGGGTGCCATTTGGTCCATGCAATTAATGTCACTCATGCACCACTGCAATACTGAAAAATGCGATGCAAACCCCACTGGTTGCACTTGTTTCTAAGGCTCGCAGTCCCCACTCTACCTCCCTTTCCTGCCATCATCTCTTTTGTAAAAAAGAAGCACTAAGTTTTTGATCAAATAGAAAAACATTTGCTCTTTTTTCACCTAACTATAAGGATGTGATGGTCAGGGCTGAGAGAATTAGGAGGTTAAGGTAAGTCTGGCTGAGTGCTGAGGCACTTGCTCAAGGACCTACTCAAATCTCTCACAGCTTCTGAGCAACATATGAAGACCAGAGAACGCAATCTCTGTGAGCTGTTGCTGTGAGAGAGGCAGGAAACACTGTGAGAACTGTTTTTCTCGACATACATCAATGTTTCCACTTCCAGACCAGAAGGAAGTCCTCCATAGAAAGGCTTTAAATTGAAATGCTCAGTCAGTACACAAGTTCATCAACATTTTAGGACTCCAGGGAAGACAGCTAATGGCCCCCGTGGTATGGGCTTCAGACAAGGAAGCCCATTTTCACTTGATCATGAAGTGCTAGAAGCAAATGTTCATATTACTATGATTTCCCATGAATCTAAGCACTGGTTTAGAGATAAATGCAAACATAAATACTTTGATAAAGAACCTAAATTTGGAAATGAGCATTTTGGATCATAAGAGTCTACATATCACAATCAATGCCTGCTGACTTAAAGTGTTGCCAGCCTGTACAGATTACCATAACTCTCATGAATGTGACACCTTTCCTAAAAGACTGTATCCTAAAATCATGTCCCTTGATGATAAGTTCAGGTTCTCTGCTGACTTTTTTCCTTAGAGGGTGAACAGCAAATCAAGCAGATCCACATTCACTCATGCTAATTAAACAGCCCACCCAGATGTTTATAACACAGTCAAGGTAGGGTTTGAACCTTGGTTTCTGTGACTTATTTTGCAAAATTTTTCAATAGCAGAAAGTCAAAACCAATTGGAAAAATAAGTGAGATTCAGCAGGGAAGGGGTAAAGGCAAAGAAAAAATATGAATTTGTTTAGTTTCAAAGACCTTCAACAGCCTTTCCCATTTCTCTTTATTATATATATAATTTTAAACTTTTTTCCAAGGAATACTGGTTATTATTTACATGAGAAAATGATGGCAATATGTACAAAGAAAAGGCATGATGCCTTTACATGAACATAAAGGGCTAATTAATCTAAAAGCTCTGTATGTTTCTGTGCATGTTTTTATTGATTTTTTAAAATAAATTCTTTTTGTTTTATTTCCCCCCCCAATTTGTCCATTTCTCCCTGCCTACTCTCATTCCAAGAACAAGTCTCCCACTCTACACCTGATCTCCAATGTAACACTACCTATCTTACAGCCATTCAGATTTAAATTCTACTTATTAAAACTGATTCCAAGTTATCATTTTAATTTTGGTTCACTCATTCACATAAATAAAATTCTCCAGTATTAAATTCAAACAGTCCCCAATTGCAGCTTGTGAGTAATTTTTAATGTGCTTTTACCACAAATTAAAAAAAAAAAAGCCCACTACTTTATTCAACCAAGTCTCCATTAGTCATCATGAACCATATAACTAACAAACATGGTTTTTATTTCATATACTTATTGGGTGTTCAGGGTGAGGGTGGAGATATGTCAGCTATGAGTGGGAGAAAAGAGGTTACTGAGGTTAAAAAGAGGAACATATGACTGTGTATGCCCCTGGTACCTCTGCTTCTTATTCCCTCTTTGCTTTGCGTCTTATGCTGGCAGGCACACAGCCAGCACTCTTGCACAAAGATCAGTTGCTTCAGTAGCAATTTCTTCTGCATTTTTTAGTTAATGGACGTGGTAGTATATGTGGTTTTATTTCAGCATGTACAAGTCCAATACCACATTAATTTTGGCATGTATCTGTATTTCCCCACAATATTTATCTAACATAGTTATAAAATGGGATGTGTGTCACTAGAGGTTCTCCTAAATTTGTGTTGAGTTCATTTATGCCTAATATACATGCACAAAGGCAAAACCACCTGCATATATCTGTATTAAAGAGATGGATCTTGCCCCCATGTTCTCCTCTCAATATTATCAGTATGGAGAGCTTTGCACAGATGAGAAATCACAAACGCCAGAGACTTAATGCCCTGGCCTCTCTGAGCTCTGCACATTCTGAGAACCAATAAACAAAAGCAAGGCAATTCAGGGCATGCTCAGTCATCCTGCCAATTCAGTCATCTTCGTACAATAACGTGGTCACTGTTCTCAATCTGCTGCGTGCCTCTGCCACTGTCCCAAAGCTCTGGTCTCACTTTTGATGAAAATCTCTGGGCAAGATACTCTTTGACCTCCTATGACCTCAGTGTCACCCACTGCAGATATTCCAGCTGTCACTGAGGAAACCACGATCTGAATTCAGTACTTTCTTCAGCGCCTCTGCATGAAGGGGAGGCATGAGATGGTGAGCTGCTCCTCTCTGTCAGGCAGATCAGGTGATGGCTGCAGTTGCACGAGCCAAGGGAGATGCAGGTCAAGGCTGTCTCTCACAGCAGGGTCAAACAGCTTGTGTAAGTTTTATTCGAGGATCATCTCATATATTCACTCAGCACTGTCTCCAACCAGCACTGGCAGGTATCCCCAGGCACTGTCCCACCCCAAACCACAAAACAAGCGATGCCTACACAGGATCAGTCCAGTGGTGGCTCAGCACTCCCAGAGAAACCTGTGGGAGGACTGAGCTGGAAGGGCCGCCCTCATGGAAATCTCCACCTCTGCTGGAAAGAGTTGGGCACTGGCTGTCTTTTCCTCCTCTCCCCTGCCTCCTACTTCTCCTGCTCAGTGCTAGTGAACTTTGTTCATTATTTGTAATTAGATGGAAAGCTATTACTGTCTTCCCCGTTGTTCTTCCTCTAAAGCAACACTTAAAGAGAAACAGCTGACATCTAGACCATTTCAAAAACTTAACAGCAACCTCAGTCACTACACCTGTCCCTGAATCCTCCCTAACGTTTGTGGTTTTGCATAACATTTTCCTATGTTAAAAAAAAGCAAAATATTAAAATTATCTTTTTTGCTGCCAGTTGAAGAACCCACAAACAAATAGGCAAATCTGACTAAGTGGTTAAGCAGAGAAAACAATGGAAATGTGTATGCACCAAAGGCTGTCAACAGTCCCACAGAAAAAATTGGAAAGACAGAAAAAAATCTTTAAGCCCTTGTAACAACAAAATGTCAAAACCAAACAAATAGCAGACAGAAGTGGGAGCTAAGTGTTGACTGTGCCTTGTTAAGTCTTTAGTGAGCAAAGAAGTCCCAGCCTTTCCCTGGGGTGCCCCAGTCCAGCCCTAGGACTTTCTTGCAGCTTTCAGGTCTGGCTATTTGGAATCCTTCCTCCTCCCCCCTATCCAGCCCCCTTAATTATTGTTAATACAATTTGACTAAAATTCTGTCCTGACATTCAAATACTGGTATTTGCAGTGCCTGTTTATTTTCCTTTCTTCTTCTTTTTATTTTTTCCCCAATATTTTTTTACAATCTCCTTTTTATGTTTTTATGCTGTAACCTAGAATAGGTTGTGAATTTCCTGACTTCTGTGGGTTAGATAGGAAACTCAATGTTACTATTTTGGTGTAGAACACAGCCATTTTTGTGGTCATACTTATCATAGCTGAGTTAAACTCAACAGGAAACAGCATTTCTATTTGCCTGTTGGCTCAGGGCGCATATCCCACATCTATAGTGCAGAAATAACTGATAAAGTGATGGGAAACTGATGAAGGCCAATTTAGACAGAAGGAACTGAGAGGTGCTATGCCGGTGGTCTAGGAATAAACCATATCAATAAAATACTCTGCCGCTTTGCATTCAGAGATTTGTATGAAGTCAGGACTAGCTACAAAACCTTGATTACCAAACTGCCCTTGTTTTCATGCTCAAGAAGGGAAGGAGGCTTCAAAAGGGAGACCTCCATGAACAAGCTTAGAGCTTGTCCTTGCTTTGATTTTTTTCTTCTTAATAACTGCCGCAGCTACTACTTTTTTTTGTCATAGTCATTCTAAGACATAGGTGCCAGAAATCCATGGGTAGAAGAATTCAACCTATGGAGTCAGAAAATAAGTATTTATACATTTATTTGTTTTCTGGGAAAACTCACATGTCCCCACACAGAAAGGTTTGGTACAAAACACCTGTGGGACTGCTGCAGCTTGGAAGTTGGAAAGGACAGAAAACTCCACGTAGCATCACAGGTCCCTTCTGTCCCCAAGATCAGGAGCCTGCAGCAAGGATACTAAAAAAAAGCTATGGTTTGGGTGAGTATGGAGATGGGTCTCAAACGACATATTTTGAGGGGAATCTGTGAAAAATGGTACTAGCTCTGCTTGCACTGACCCCAGCAAGGTACTGGCCTCTCTTTGCCTCTTTTAAAAGAAAATATTTCTCAGAGTTTGCTCTCTATAGGTTCTAGCATCATAATTAAACTCAATGACAAATATTATTTGCACAACACCCTTGGAGGTTTATCTCATTCTTACTCTGTTCAACCACAATTCACTCACTCTTCCTCTGATATACTACAGTTCTGGGACCTCATGAACTGCCTGGCCCTCCTTACTCAGATAGGTATGGGGTTACAAAGGGCTGTGGTGGAGTAATACTCCTCGTTCATCCCTTTCCAAGCTGAAAGTCCCTTTTCTGAATTTGGAAATCTTGCTCTGAATGAGAATCTTGGGGAGGCTTGGCTCAGCCCTTTTTAGATTTTATCTGGGTTGTTACCTTGTGGTGATAAGGTTGAAGGACTTGCCAGGGTCACATACTTCCTCTGTGATCTCCACCCAAGCCACTTGAAAAAAAAGCACTATGAAAACTTGAAACTCACTTTCTATCAGGCAAGTCTGTATTCATGGCAATAAAAGGCAATACTGAATATGAGCCTTGGCAAGGGGGACTGTTAGAAGCAAGGTTTCCATTTGTGTGTGCACCTGGCAGCACCCTGTGTACTGACAATTTCAAGTTCTCCCACCCTGACCACTCCATCAGCTTTGCCCACCATTCATGTGGCTTCACACAGCAACAGGGGAGACAAAAATGTATCAAAAATAGGAAAATGTGACTGTCAAACTCTTAACCTTGACAGGTGAAACTCAGAGGGCAAAAGAAAGCTCTAATACCATATATAACTCAATTTTGCAATTACTGTCTTCTAAATCTTCTTTTTCCACATTCAATCCCTCTGTTAAAGAAAACCTGGGGTATCCCAGGAGTGTTTCATGTCCTAACCAATTAGTGCAATTTAATAGCCACATCATGACCACAGTTAAAAGGACCCCCAGGGAATAGATTCTTCTCTGAGAATGATGACAGACTTTGGGCAGCAAATTTAGCTTAGATAGCCAGGGCTGGTTTTGTTCGCAGTAGTCCACTCCTCATTACTGTTTGTTGAGCCATCTGATCCACCTATGAGCCAGATCCTGAAGCATCATTTTGGCCTGTGAAAGTAGCTACACATCACTGTTGATTGGCCTGAATATACTGGGTAGCACTGCTGCTAGATGAAAAAAAGTCAGATATTCCTGGTTAAATACAGAAAAATAGAATAGTTTAGGTTGAGAGGGACCTTTAAAGGTCACCTGTTTCAATACCCTGCAGTGAGCAGGGACATCTTCAACTAGATCAGGTTTCTCAGACCACTGTCCAACCTGGCCTTGAACACTTCCAGGGATGGGGCATCTACCACCTCCCCAGGTAAACTGTTCCCATGTTTCACCAACCCTCACTGTAAAAAACTTCTTCCTTATATCTAGTCTAAACCGACTCTTTTTTAGTGTAAAACTATTGTCCCTTGTCCTATTACAATAGGCTCAACTGAGAAGTTTGCCTCCATCTTTCTTGAAAGTCCCCTTTAAGTATTGGAACGCTGGAATAAAGTCTGCATGAAGCCTTCTCTTCTCCAGGCTGAACAGCCCCAACTCTCTCAGCTTGTCTTCATAGGAGAGGTGTTCCAGCCCTGTGATCATTTCTGTGGCTCTTTTCTAGACTTTCTTCAGCAGGTCCATGTCCTTACGTTGGGGGCCCCAGAGCTGGATGAAGTACTCCAGGTGGGATCTCACCAAAGTGAAGAAGGGGGGAAGAATCATTTCTCCTGACCATTTCTCCAAACTGCTTTTGATGCAGCCCAGGATACGGTTGGCCTTCTGGGCTGCAAGCACACATTGTTGGATCATGTCCAGTTTTTCATCTACCAGTTCTTCTCAAGTCCTCAGCAGAGCTGTTCTCAATCCCCAGCCTGTGTTGATACCAGAGGCTACCCTGACCCAGGTGCAGGACCCCACACTTGATCTTGTTGAACCTTGTAAGGTTCTTACAGGCCTGCTTCTCATGCTTTTCCAGGTCCCTCTGGATGGCACTCAGACATGTCAAATGTACCCTCATCTTGATGATGTTGGCAAACTTGTTGAGGGAGCACTTGATCCCACTGTCTGTGTCATTGATTAAGATATTAAACAGCACTGGTTCCGATACAGATCTCTGAGGGACACCACCCATCACAGAGCTCCATCGGGACATTAAGCCCTTGACAACTGCCCTCTGGATAAGACCATCCAACCAATTCCTCATGCACAAAACAGTCCACCCATCAAATCCATCTCTTTTCAGTTTAGACAGAAGGATGTTTTGGGGGACCACATCAAAGGCCTTATAAGAAATGACCACTAGAAATGTAAGGTATGAAGCTGGGAGAAGCAATTGCTTTAGCAAAAGCTAGAAACTCAGAAATATAGCTCCATAACTCTCCTCAAACTCCTGAGCTGACATATTGTTTATAAGGCAAGATCATGAAGCAGACTGGGAAACTGATCCCACAGAAAAAAAATGCTGTACTGGTTGTATTGGGACCTTATGCAGGCAACTGCGTTCCTACACACAAAGCCATACCAGCGTAGTCCCAAGCACAGGGATTCGAAGTCCCTGTTGCTGAAGGTACAGGCTGCCCTCAGCAACACTGCTAGACACTGCAGCAGCCTCACTGTGACCTGAAGCAGTGCAAAGAGATCAGAAAGTACAACGATATTTTAAAATCCAGAAAACAGAGCCAATCATGATTTTTTTTAGAAAATGCCTCATCACGAGATGCCAATTTGTGGACACTAAACTTTCCACAGAGATCCGCTGGGTCAGTGAAACTTTCTACTGTCTCATTGCCCAGAAGTCTTTGTCAATATCTATTACAAGCAGGTATATATCCATTAGCTGTATATTATTTTAAGCAGTTCTGCTTGCCATGTTGCAAGGATCAATCTTATTATCATTCTAATTTCTCTTTTCCATTTCACCTTAGTGGTGGCCACTGTGGAAAAGTCATTAACTTGTGTGTTGGCAATTTTAAGTCTTTGATACCATTTTATGTCTGAAGAAAGAAATCCATCAGCTCTTTTTGATCCTGAGCTTACCTTTGCTTCTCACATTTCCTGTCTTTGTAAATCTGCTTATTAACACTTTCACTATATTGCCCTATATTCAACACTGTCTCAGTCACACTTCTGCTGAAAGTCTTATTTGCACTTTTGTCTTCCCCAGGCACGATTATTGTAATTTTCCATCTCCGCGGCCCTTGCCAGGAGTTTGCTTTCTCAAGGCACAAGAGGGATCATAAAATAAGAACAATGCTCACTTTGTCTTGTACAGAACAGAAAGAATAAGATGATTGAAAAGCTATGAACACAAGTCTTCAGCTTGCATTAAGGGCCTGTACCTTCAGCTGCTCAAGGCACAGCAGTGGGCAGTGACACAGCCAAGATGAGCAGCATACTCTCACTTCTATTTTGAGCTACTCCATGGAAACAAAATTTGCCCTCTTCTCACTGCCCAGCTCAAACACCTGACCCTTATTCCTCACTACACACCTTTTGAGCTGATCCGTACACCAACAGCAGTGGATAAGACCTTGGTGCAACTGAAGACAAAGTATTTTGATCACTAAAATTTCTGTCACAAACTATAGTTCCTAATCTGCCTCCAGTGATGGCACAGGTCAGGCACTTAATGCACAGTCAGCATCCTGACCAATACAGTGCCTACACGGATGCAGGCCCACATAGAGCTGTGTACACCATGATGCCCCAGATTATAATGGCATCTTCCTGTCAGAGCAGAAGGCAATTCTGAGGCATCACTGTGACCAAAATGACCAGGAATAGGTCTGTACATGGTCATAGTGAATTGTGATACACATGGCAATCAAATAGATTAAATGTCGATTCCCAGTTTTACCCGGATATTTATAGGGTCTTCCAATGGTCACAGCTGCACAAACAGGACCATACTAAATATCTGTCCTTTGTCATCCACAGTTGATCCAGCAGTTCAAGTTTCCATGCCGTGGATAAGAATTTAGATTCATTTGTAGCAGAACTGCAGAGAGGCATGGGTCAAATCCCACTCTGAAGTAAATGTCATGAGGTCTTTTCACAGAGATGCAACCAAACCAGCCTAACACCCATCTGTACACACTCCTACGCTACACAGAAGTTAGTACGAGGCTATTCATCCTGCTGAAAATTTGCTATATATTTTTATATATATTACTCAGTGTCACAGAGTTACACCTAAATTGGCCCCAGGAACACTCACTTGACTAAACAAATCTTCTAAAGAGCCATTCACCTTGGTATGAAGACACCAAGAAGTTGAAAGTCCACCTGCTGCTGGTGGTTTCCACCAATCATTTATTCTCTTCATAATTTAATCATCCAAGTAATGCATCTTATTTCTAGGATGAATGTACATGGCTTTCCTTTTCAGTCACTGAATCTTTTTATTTATTTGACTGTTAGGTTAAAGACTTATACATATACACACTACAGCAAAGTAGCTCTTGATTTTTCTTTTCTTAAAATATTGATTTAAAGCTGTTTCACTGTAAGGTGCTTTCTCCAATCTCCTTTGTGTTCTCCCCATGCAGGCAACGGAATGATGTACAGTATTCTAATGTATGCTTACGCTGTATTTGGAGGTAAAGTTGCTTCTTGTCAACTTCTACCAACCTAAAATATCCCTTCCTTAAGGATGGATCTATACAGTTGTTCACATCTTTTTAACTACATCTGTTAAAATTCATGTAGTGATTTAAAACAGAATAGTTCCCACTGAATGCAAACCTTTGACGTACCGACACGTAAATAACACATTGTAATATAGAGGACATGGACAAATGAAATAGTGTGGACTTAAAACTCACCAGCTAGTCCCCAACAGCTGTGTATATCCATACCCTTACCCCATGGTAAATTCAAAGGAAGCTGGGGTACGTGGTATGTTGATCACTGTGATTCCTCACCAGCTACAACATGACAGACAATATCTGATCTGGTGTAAAGCCTGCCAGGACAAAGTTACCCTCACCACTTCTTTTGAATAAATTAAACCTTACAGAGTGACCACAACACTTGTACTGGGAACCCTGTGACTGGATTTACTGTCCTTTGGAATCAGAGTATGATAAAAAGACTCATTAACAGCCTTTGATTAACACAGTTCTCAAAAACTCCATAATCAGGTTCATGCTTGTCAGAGAAACCATATCAGAAACATGTTTAGATGTAAACCAAGATGTCAGCTTCACCAACAGAGGACCACAAGAGTTGGATTACACAATTCAGAGTCCAAAGGTTTTCCTCTGGGTCTTTTGTCTCTTAAATTAAGGAAAGCGCTGACATGACACACTATTTTCACTAGGTGAATCACGTGGCAGTGTTTGTAGAGTAATTTTGTTTCCCCTTTTTACGTTTCTCATGTCTTTCTAACCATTTGGATTTGCAGTTTTTGTTGTACTGTTCAGGGGAGTCAGAAGATGCTTTGGGTTATTAAAAACAATTCGAGGGTTTTGTTGGCCATTATTTACACATTTTGGTTGCAGAATTAAACAAGTCTAGTGCTCCATAGTTGTCCCTCATGCAACCCCATCAACACACAGAAACCTCTGACCTGAGCATAGCTATGTTTTTGGTGTTACCAGCTAACAACGCCACTCAGGATCTTGCTTTTATTTTTCTCACTCGAGTTAGCAACCTGCTCACTTGGCAGTAAAGCTGCCTGCTAACCCACTGGAATGCTAACAGTCCCCCAGCAGCTTCCCATGACTTTCCCCATGTGTCAACACCAGGCATGTTTTACACCAGTTTGTTAGCAAAGTCTCCCAGAGCAGACCAGGTTCCTGTAGGGCCAGGAAGCATGAGATAAGCCCCCCCGGACCATACAGGTCCACTGCAATACCAAGGAGGAGTGCCTTATTTATCTAAGTATTGTAATGTGACTGCTCATATATGAGCAGTGTTGAGCCCAGTGTCCAGATTAGGGTCACAGCTGTCCATGGTTAGTTCCACTGTGAAGCTACACTTGGGACAACTGGGAGATTGTTCCTAAATAAATGAAAAACATATTGCTTACAAACACGTAGAATCTGGAGAAGGATTTTCAGTAAGAAAGAGCAATAAATTACTCCTGTTAGGGATGCAACATAGAGATAGGTTTGCTGTCTTATTGGCTATTGTTCTGGTCATCAGCATTTGTTAGAAAAATCTCTGTATAATAAAACATAAAATTCTCTGTATTAAACATAAAATGGAATTGTACTGTTTTACTAATTCTTGTCTTAACTGACACCTAAAGTTACTGTCACTGAAAATATATTAAACATGCAAGTATACTGAGTGCTGCATAATTTTCACTGGTTTTCCTCCCTCCGTTTATTTGCTTTCTTCTTTTCCTTACATTTTTGTGAATGATCAGTTTGCCTTTCCAAGAAACAAGCTTCAAATATTTTAGGTTCAAAATGCCACAAAGTGAAAATGAAATTAAATGCTTTTGATAGCAAGTGGACTGTAGCTTAAATAAGATAATTGTAAGAAAAACAAATAAACAAACAGAAAATGGGAATTACCAACACTTGTCCATCTTAAAACTAAGAGAGCTCTACCGAACACAGTGGACATGTGAGACACTGCGTGTCACACAGCCTAATTTCTGGGTATTTCCCCCCCCCCATATTGGTAACATCAGGTCAAATCCTTTCTCACACTGTTGTGTTTTTCCTACCATGTTATTTTTGTTAATGATTAATGAATTTTAAAACAGCTTCACACAATCAACAATGTGTTTATAATTTCCAACCTACATAACAAAATATTTTAGGATTCACAGGGGAAAAAAGAACCAAATACTTCAGGGTCCTTTCCTTAATTTTTGCCCATCATCCTGGGTACAGAATATCTCTTGGCTGAGATTTGATATATTATCTAATTATAACAGTGATTTAAACTATCATAATAGAAATAATACCATCAATGTCTGTGTCAAAATTGTGGCATTTAACACCACTGTGCTGTGGCAAAAAATGTTTCTGGAAGAAAGAATTATGCCATGAAAAATTAAATGGTATAGCAAATTACTGATATAATTTCAAACATCTCATTGGGGTTCTTTGTATGCTTAGTGGAGAAATACATACTCCTCCAGGGATGGTGATTTAGATGTTAGGGTAAATTACTCCTTCCATCACAGGAAGTTCCTACTGCATCTAAGTTCTTTTGTCTAAATTTAGGCAAGCTGAAGGAAACTTTTAGGGAGTAAAGTAATGCACAGACTGAAGAGACTTAGTCTCTATTCCTGGTTTCGTGCCAAGTTCCCACATAATTTAAGTTTAAATGTAGCCTGTGCTCCAGTTCCACTTGTTCATTAACGGAGGGTGTTGCTTTCCCTTTCTACACCTTGACAGGTGTTGTAAGGCTAAGCTGCAGCTATTACAACGATAAGGCTTGATTGGTACCTAGAAAAACTACTCTAGGAAGTGCAGAAGAAGCATAAATAATCTTTACATGGCAAAACCTGGATATATTTGCTGATCTGTTTATAATTACACTTCCTCCTGAGTTTCCTCATCTGTTTCTGTGAAAGTTCTCCATTTTCATGAGAGACGTTGTTCTGAGGGCTTGGGAAAAATTACACCATCAGGTTATTACTGGAGGATCAAAAGCCAGTCTATAGCCAGAATTCTACAAAAGCACATGCAAGTTCATCAAAACTCTCTAAGGACATTAGAATGTATCATTTGTAAAATAACTGTGCTATATGTAACAGGTACACATAGATGAAGAAGAAGCCCAGCCCAGAAGAGATTTCAGTCCAAATGAAGTGTTCCACTCTTTCACATAAAGAGAGAACTGAAGTACAAAGATGTGACTTGCTCAAAGATAAGAAACCTCTGGGAAATCAAGAAAGTGAACCCAGATCTTCTGAGCTGGTCCTTGTTGAGTGTTATAACCACAAAGGTCTCCTTCCTCCCCATCTTGTTGCTCGCTCTAGTTTCTCTTTTGTTTCTTTGTAAATTTAGTCCTTCCCTCTCTTTTACAAGAAGTCATTATTTAAACAAGGTGGTATGTAAAGATGTTTATCCTTCCCTGATGGTACTCCTTTCCTCAGCAAACCATGACTTTACAGTCAACTACTTCTTAATTACATTTTATACCATAAAATATGTACCTTAAATACCTACTTTGTATCACTAATGTGATAGTCTGAATCATCCTGAAGCAGGTTTTCTTCTCAGATTAGTCTAAGAAAACCATATGTTAGTGCCTGGGGAATGGCAATTCTCCATGAGAGAATCAATTTCTTAAAAATCACCTACAGAGTGCAAACTGTTCTTGTTGCAGGAGTAGCAATTGGTCATCTTTAATTCAATGAGGGTTGTGCATACAACTGAAATATAAAGAATACTAGATCCTTTCCTCAGAGTTTGGGGACCTGACTGTAACTCTCAGTCAAACTGACAAATACTGAGTCACCCAAGGACCTCTTCTAGTCAAACAAGGTATTACTCACACAGATGCTCCCCAACATGAGTAAAGACTGGAAATTTGTACCTTATGTGTTAATGACCAGGAACTAGCCTAAGCATGGTTTTACCATACTTTGGGTCCATCCTAAAAAACTCATGATGAAACTTATTTCAGAGTGCTCGTTCCTTTTTAACTTACTTTCTTTCGAGGTCTGTGGGGATTCAGTAAAAACATACCCAGTAGTAAGAAAAAATTCTCCTGGGTTATTCCTCAACAACTGCTGTCATTGGTGAACTCCAAAATATGTGACAGCAGCTGGCTGAACAAACCAAGTTTCTTGGCTTGTCTGGGCCTTTTTTTTTAATTTGTTTTATGCTTGCAGTAAGCTTCTCTCTCCAAACTTTTACTTCTCAAGTGCAATAGGTAAAAATATATCTAACAGTGCAGAGAAAACTGGACTGTAGATAAGGGTGAGCTTGAAGGAACATTTTCAAGTAGGAAAATAAGAGTTCACTTCAGTAGAGCTCTGAACTCAGAATTCTAAGAGAGTTCATTTCAGCACTGCAGCTACCACATTACTCAGTTCAAAGGAGAGTCATGTCAGTGGCACATGCTACAAGCATTCACAGCTATGTGAAATCAAGCATGTGTGCTTGATTGCTTAAACTCCAGCCCATAGTCAGTCACTGTGAACTGGAAAAATGGAAGAGATGACTGTAAGACCATGATAACAGCTAGCCTATTAGCTGGTTTTCTTTTGGACTTGGTTGACATGGTCCCTGTGGAAAGAGGAAGATGAGATAACCCAGTCAAGAGGCACTCTTGCATTGTAAGAAACCAGCTACATACAAGATCATTTGTATTTGAAGCTTGGGTTGTGTACAGTGTCAGAGGGATTACTGGTCCCTGTATAGAACCTCGTAATCTGCTTCATTCCTCCCCCTTCCACATCTCTCCCCTAAAAATATTCTTGGTAACTGACACTATTTTGTTTCTCTGTTAGCAGAGTCAACAGACAAGTTGACAATTAGATTGAATAGAATTACTTTCTGTTTACGCTAGATAAACTAGCCAGTGCTAACAACAGGTGGCTGCAGTACCTGTAGATGGGGAAAAGCTTATGCTGGAGCACAACCCCAAGAGGCTGAGCTAAACCCATTGTTTCAAACATGCAGCCTAGGCAGCAGTTGGCACGGTCAGACTGGAATTAGGCAAACATGACTAACCTCAGCCACAGTAGGATATGACTGTTCACCTGTGCTGGTCAGCTTGACACAAAATATAGGAATGGTCTCACCAGCTCAGACCTAAGTCCACCGAGCCCTCTTTCCCCCCTTCAAAAGTGGCAGCGGTGTTTATCTAAGGCAGTGTATAAGCATCACAAAACATCCATCCTTTCTCCGGCAATGAGCAGTCCAGGGACTCTCTGAGCCGGGGAGGTGTGTTTAAATTTCAGTGAAGTGCCATTTGCAGGTAGAGGTAATACCCGTAATTAAATGCAAACTAAACAATTTGGGGATGCAAAGGGCGAAAAGGGCAAGCTATTGTGGTAAAAAATCTGGAAATACAGTTTCTTTCAGTTTAGATGCTAGTTTAGATGTGCTGTTTTGTAGAAATGCAGATGGTCAGGCTATCCAGAAAGAAAGCACTTATGGGACAGGCAAACTGAGTGCCATAGAGATCTTATCTGTCCATCTGATTATTTAAAGGCAATAAATGAATTTCAGCCTCCTAAGCTCTCTTACCTAGATATTTGTAACACACTGACATTGATGATATTTGACTGCAATTTAGGGAATTCACAAGCTATATGTGCAGGTGTTTTGGGTCTAGCGTTTTCCTAGCTCAGACACATCTCCTCCCATTCCACCTTACATCCCAGTACTGCTGGGCACAGCTCAGTATTCACGAGAAACTGCCTCATGTTGGTCTCCAGCAAATCCACAGAGCTGGGACCGACTGGGTTCAGCTCCTGGACCTTTCCTTTGTCACCACTCCATTTCCTGACTGATGGTTGCATTATTTTCATATGGTTTTATTATTTTGATTGTTGTATTATGAACTGCTTGCCATCGGTTCATGCTCAGAGTAGCATGATTCTTTTCTCCCTAACACTTTGGTGACACTTGTGTAGTTTGTCGTGCCAATAAAGTCTCATTTTATCTGAGCTCAAATCGCCCTAACAAAATGCAGAGGAAGAAGTGAGTCTTCGGAAAGAAAGAGAGAGGCAGAAATTCACTCTTCAAAATCATACATCACACCTAATTGCATGAAAACGTTAACTACTACTTCTTGCAGGGATACAGCTGTGATCCTAATGATAAGTGTTATGTGCGTACAAGTTCAACATGGGCTAAAAACAAAATTAGGTCTATGGAACAAAAATGAAAAAAAAAAAGTAGAAAAGAGAGAAACACTACAAGCATTGACACAGCCAGCCGTGGACCACCACCCTTAAGGAGAATTTGACTTGCCATTCCAGTGTTTAAATAGCTTAAACTTGAAACCTACTCCTCCATGAAGACATGCCAGGTCTTGCAGTTGTACTAATTAAATACGTTAGGTGGAGGTTTCTGATATGATAATCAACAACAAAACGCCAGCTTTAGCATTTAAACCATCTTAATGAGGTGTTAGCACCGAAGCCCTTTGAGGTGAATGGGCAAAGTTTATACACGCTGCTATTGTTCTAGCCCGTCTGGCTCTCCTCTCGAAACAACAGCGCGGTGATTAACTTAATAGCCAGGTGGAAAAGAAGTTGAATTCCTGGGCTGGTTTTGGCCTCTACACGCTTTAAGTTCTCATATGCTAGGAAATTCAAGGACAATGAGAAAAACAATTTGACGTTGAAGGTACCGTGAGAGGGAACAAAACTCCTTAAATCACCAATGTATGCAGCTTTGAAATGGATATTGTGTTTTTAATAGCTCCTCATTACCTTTTTTTTTTTTTTTTTGTACAGAACAAACCGCTTTATTTCCAACACGATGGGCTATCAGACGCTCATCAGTGTGATTAATCAGCGTGTATTTGCACAGGAGTATGAAGACAGAGGAGGCTGCAGAAGTCCTACGGGTTATTACCGCCCCAGTAAAACTCCCTGAATTCCATTTCCTTACTAAGCTAGTCTTGCAAACAACTGCCAGCAAACAAACAATTGAAGACGTAAGTACATCAACTTAATTCCCCTCAAAGAAATATTAACTTCAAAGCCAAGTTGGGACCATTTAAATGCAAGTGACTCTCAAGGGAGGCTGAGCAGGGAGCAATGGTACAGTCACATGAGCCAAGATACTGTGCATAAGTTGTTTTTCCACCAGCAGCACTGGAAGCAGGCTTATCTTCTCATGCAGTTCCACAGTGCTAAACACGAGGAAAGGTCCAGAGGAATAAATACTCTTTTTTTTTCTATGAGACCACCTCATCCTAGTCTGAAAGGCAAATGCCCAACCCTGTGTAATGCAAAGGTGCTACCACTGGTCTCCAGGTGTTCTCCTGCATCACTTTTAGTTGTAGCTGAAGGCTGACATATCCACCCAAAGACTTTTAAGTCTAGAATTTGCCATCAATCAAAATACAAAGGACAATTCTGGTGTATGGCTAACCCTTGCAGAGAAATAAATGCTTTGATGTTAGACATCAATTTCGCTCAGCATTAATTAAAAAATATTTATTTGTGTCCTTTGCCCAGTGTGTAGATGTCAGACCATGGAAAAATGTTAAAGGTGTCTCACAGAGTAATTGTTCCCTCTAGGTGTGGTGTGCTGTTGTTTACGTGATTTGTTTGATTGATTTTTTAAATTAATTGACTGACCAAAAGCAAGCAGTTGAGTCCAAAAAAAAAAAAAAAAATTAAGTACTATCCTTAGAAAGGAAGGAAAGGATTTATTTTGACCACTGAAGACCTCAGTGCAAGCAAGAAACCAGCCAATTTACAGACTTACCTGTGTCCTTTAGAAATTACTCTTAGAGGAAGTTTTGTTGAATCTTTTGGTCCTTATAATTAATGTTACAAAACCAGATATCTGTACCCATACATGGTGTAACTGCAGTCATCAAGACTGTACAGAACCCTTCATCAGATATAGATGACTTTGTAGACTATTTTCTCATCTGATCCTAATTTTAGATTTTTCTCTTTAGCCATCCATTCTGCAAAACCCAAACAAAACCAATAGTACTGGGGCTAAGTCCCTCAGAAAGGCCTCCAGCAGAGTTGAAGTACTGGTTAATTCCTGAAAGCAGCCCGATTAATTTTCAGGCTTTGGTCAAAATACTAATACTAATAACAAGAACAACACAATTATTTGCATAGATTTGGTACTATTATAATTGTACTACGCCTGACTTGCTGGACACAAAGTGGGAGTGATTAGACTCATTATCTTTTTGTAAGCAGATATATTTAAGGTAAGTGTGAAAAAAATGGCAAAAATAACTCATGTAATGTAGACAGTGAATAGTTCTACAATTGCTAATGACAATTACTTATCTTTGGTTGAGGGGAGAAGGATTTTCTAAAGTATTTTCCTCCCTAATTTTCCTGCTTGGTAGGAATGTTAATTTGCCAGGCTGCAGCCACAGACCTGCCATGAAATAGAGTCTGAACACAAGAATGCTGGTTGGACAGCAATCATTTCAAATCTGCCTTTCCTAAGGAAAACTTCCAGTGAGAGCTAGTGAAGGCACCTTGGTGAGTACCCCTCCAAAGGAACTTGTGATTTGCTGGAAGGAGCAGGAAAATGGGGTGCTGTTGTCCACCCTTGGTAATGCCTCCTGGGTCAGAAGTGCTGTGCCTCCCAAGGAAGCTGTGGACCACAGCTTGGTCTGCTGCCAGGCAGGACATCAGGGCTTCAGTCCCAGTTGCTGCTAACAGCAGTTGTACCAGAAAAAGAGTTTGCGGGAGAAAGTGTGCACAGTTAAGGACGTGTTGCATCCTCACTGTGAGGTTTCACAGGCCCTTGGGAGGACAACACTTCTTTCACTTCCTATCTCATTCCTTCTTGTGGTTTTCCAGACCTCCAACACAAAGAAAAACCTATCACAAGTCAACTAGATAGTCATCTATCTAACCCAGGTAATCTGAGAAGGCTCCAGAAGCTGAAACTTGAGAAAATCAAAACAAAAGAAAGCTGTTTCCTTCAACTTTACAGATGATTTTTCTTTTTTTGCTAAATTTGCAAAGCATGGAAGAGAGATGAAGGATGCTTTTATTGTTTGTTTCAATGTGACAAAATATCCCCTCATTTTCCTCCCTATTACTGGGAGAAAATGAGTAGTTAGCTGATTACACTGACACCAGAGACAATATTTTTGGTCTGCTCATTTAGAGCTTCTATCTTTTCTTATTTACAGACCCTTCTACTTCTAAAAATGTTTAGTTGAGGATGTAGCTACAGCCCTTTGCATCACACATCTAGCTGGAGGAGTGTGAGACACAAGGTGTTTACAGCTATCAGGCTGAAGACCTGAAGCAAAACCCTACCTGCTCCTATTACCACTCACTCACCTGTACATCCATTGGTTGAGGAAGTTCTGTCAAGAGGCATTTGCTTATCTAAGGAATACATGTATTTTAACGCCTCTGTGGAAGCCAGTGTCAGTGCTGTCAGAAGAGGCAAGAGCAGTGAGTAATTTTCAGGTTCACAAAAAGCCCAGAATCGAGTTGTTAACCACCCAGCCACCACCAAAGGGAGCTGCTGGGGGTTACTGGTGAGGCAAAGAGGGAGAACGTGGGAGTTTGTTCAGTTTTGACAAAGGTGGGCTTGAATTACCCTGGAAATCGTGACTCAGATGTTTTCATAGCCCCAGCTTGCATTACTCCCAGGAAACTCTCTGATGCCGAAGTCACAGTTTGGTTACATCAGTGACTCACAAGTGTGAAGATTCATATTTTAGCACTTGACAATCAGAGGCAGCATTAAACCATTTGAAAATGAATGCTGATGAAAATGAAGAACTTGGGCTCTTCTGACCATGGATGTGCATTGGGATCCTAAATTGAGATGAATGGTTTAATTGTTCTCTGCCACTTATTTTGGTTAATAGTTCAGGGATAAAAGAAGCCTATTGCTATAAGAAAGAAAATTGTTTAAACCTGTCAGGAGAACCTACATTAATTTTCACTTTGCCTTATGTGCTAGTGTATAACTGAAAGAGAAGTCTTATCTGTGACACTCCTGTACCCTGGATTGCCTTTCTTGAGCTAATAGAGAGTTTCTGTTTTTCCTTAAATCATGCCAAAATAACATTTTCTACCTCTTTTAGGAGAATCTTTTAAATTGTCAACAGCCCTCTTCTAAATTTCTATAGCATCCAACACAAATGAGGTCTGCCATGACTGCCTTTCAAAATGAAAATGTAAAAATTTTTAGCAATATCAGCATTGCCAAACCTTGCAATTTTTTTCATAGTTTTAGTATTATTGGATGATTTTAAAAGTTATTTGTTACTATTGATTTTTCAAGTCTTGTGATTAAATGAAGATTTTGGTCCTCTTTTTATTTTTTCAATTAAATAACTTTTCTACCTTTTCCCAGGGTAGCTAGAAAAGGTGAATGCGAAAGGCTTAAAAAAAAAAAAAACAACCAAGGGAAAGACTCCTTTGAAGTTTGTAGATATGTGTCTGTGTGGAATATATCTGCTTATGCATTTGCAAAATGTCATGATTTTTAACTGAATATCCTCCTCTGCTGTAAATTTTTGAGCTAGTGGCTGAAGGTATTGAACAGCAATCAAAAATATCATAACTGTTTCTTCAGTGGCTCTTTAGTGTGAACTAAGTTAAAGGAATCATCATTAATGCAGAACTATCCATTTACCTGGTATCTTAAAATAGATAAAGCATGATCCATTAGACTCATCTTTTTGCCCCAAGGCATTAAGATCTAACGCATTTTATTAACTGAGAGAGTGTAGCACAAAGTGGCATATGGCCTTTTAGTTGGGATGATTTACGGTGACACACTCCAAAGGAGCAACGAGAGCTTCAGGTTTCTCTGTGACTCTTGTAGCTTTTCTGAATCAGGCATAGGAAGCTGAATGGAATAAACCCGTCTCTAATTTACAGTGACAGAAGTGAGACGAATTCTCAGCAAAGATGGTGACACAATGAAAGCAGCAGACCCAGTTGTTCCACTGGTGACTGTGCTGGAGTAAGAGATGAAAAAAAAGAACCAAAAATGCCTTTAGACTGGGGACCATTTCCATTACCCCTTCCTAATGCTGGATGTCCCATTAGAGATTAAAACCTCTGTACAGGCAAAATGCTGGTAGCTTGTTCAGAGCCACACTGCATTGTGCTTTGCTTTAGTTTTGGCAAGTCAAGAAGCACTAAGATCAATGAGGAAGCAAGTTCAATGTGCAAGATCCTGCTTTACTGCCTTTACTTACTGCACTCAGCCTACTTTCTAGTTTTCACTGTGCTATGTGGTGAGTGACAAGGGATGAGACGAAACAGCAGCGTAAAAATAAGCTGAAGTCACACTGGCAAGGATGTATAATGCCTTTTCCTTCCAGAGCTGCCTACCTGATGTACAGGGAGGTCTGGATGGCCCTTTCTTGGGGCGCAGGCCAGAGGGGCTGCACCTGCTTCCAGGTACTTGGGTACCAGGGGAGTGAAGTCACCAAGTGGGCCTCCAAACGTTGGGAGGATGAGCAAACAAAGGTCCCCTCATCAAACAGGGTATGGGGGGGGTGGGGACCAAGGGCTAATACTGTAGCATCTGTGTTTGCTAAGTGGCATGGGTGGAGCAGTCCTGCTGCTGCCTCCCTGCTCCTCTGCACTAGCTGGGACTGGGGCTGGGACAAGCGCTGTTCCCCAGAATTGTCCCTTCCTCTAGTGTTGCATTGTGCCTGAGAGATACCCCTCT